>NC_140933.1:166714632-167267132 GCF_014529385.1 Adiantum capillus-veneris
TTTCATTAACCTTCACATCTTTCATTAACTTTCACCAGTTTCATTAACCTTCACTTTATCTTTAACTTTCATTAACCTTCACCACCTTCACTTAATCCACCACAGTTTTCTCGCATCTCCACCCTGTAATCTGTTGCTTGAGAGAATATGTCCAACATGAAAGTAACAATAACTTGGAAGGTTGGTGGTCAGATAGTCAACCGCAACATTCAGTTGAAGGGAAACTCATTGTTGCTTAGTGCTTACTATTTGCAGAGTTTGCTGCCTCCATCTTGCCATTTTCAGTCACTATCTGCTCTTATTGAAAGTGATTGTGGCCTAACAAAAGTCTTGCTGCAACCACAGTGGGATATAGAAGGTCATCAGCATTTCTTAATAGATGGTTCTTTTTCGAGCTTGTTTGAGATGCTTCATTCAGACACATTTATACAGGTATCTGACAATGAGAAAGGAAATGACAAAGAGATATCTGAAGATGTTTTAAGCATTGTGCATCTTGAAAGTAGTGGTGACGATATAGGACAGCTCAAAACTCAGTCAATCGTCATTTGGATTCAACAAAATCCAGGGGCAAAAAAGTTAAATGATCTGTTAACATTATGTGGAGCTCCTTTGCAAGTTGCTGAACTTCCACAACATTATGATGGAAATTTGTGTTTTGAGTTACCTGCGACTCAGGATAAAACAAAACGAATGACAGGGATGGAACAACGCTTTGATGGTCACTTGTGGACTCGCCCATCTGTGACAACCATGGCAATAGCATGCACAATTCGTCTAAGCCACTGTTTGGGATTCATGCAGTGTAATTATTCAACGTGTCCTCATTATATTAAGGAACAAGAATTCAATAGTAGAGATTTTCATGGATATTGGACAGACAGGTGAAAAAGGACTACCTTGCAATGGAAGAGAATACAACAATAACTTGTCATTATTGTCAGAAGGTTGTTACTTGTGTTGCTGCTTGTCCCTGCAAAATCTATTATGTTTTGCCTAGAGATGGTACAATGTCGCGACTGGCAATACATGTTGGTAAAAATTGTCATAATGTTAAGGCAGGAACCTCTAGGGCTGCTATTTCAAGAGTGCGGAAACTGGTAGGTGCAGTACTAAAAATAGAAAAGGGTGGCCCAAGAAAAATTCAAATGTTGGTGGCTCAACAACTTGTTCTTCACTCCTTGATTGGTGAGGAAGCTGAAGCTACATCCGATGTACAATTCAATGATTTTTTGGAAGAAATGATGCCACTGGTTCAAACCAAAGGGTAAGAAAACTCAATTTGGTTCCTTGAATTTGTTAATTTTTTAACTATTATAAATTTAGCCTTCTTGTGATGCATCGTGTAGGTTTTCTTCAATTGTTTCAAAGGAGAGAAAGAGTCAAGGTGCTGTTATTGGGGATGGATATGATAATATTTTATTGCTTCAAAAAAAGTGCATGTTTCCTTTTTTTCATGGGAGTAGATTTCCTGGACAGGGTGAAGAGGATGACAAGTGATTCCTATTTAAAATGTCCACTAAAGGACCAGGTTCTGGGATTGATCTAGTAAATCGGATGAAAAGAACTGAAATTGGTGACTTTAGAAATGCGTGGGTACATTTTGATTTTACCCATAGAATAGATGGATGGGCAACAATGTCATGCTCAGTTTATGATCCAAGGTAATCTTTAAGTATTTAAATATCTCATATTTTTTATCATTAAATAAAAGAAGATGTGTGAAAATGTTTATGTTGAATATCTTGCAGCATACGATCACTACAAATAATTGCTATATGTGAAACTAAAGAGGAGGATGCAAAGACTCAAGTTATTTTTTGGGAGAGCCTTAATTCAACAATGGAAAAGTACGGACATGGTGCAGCTGACTTTGCAGGTTTTATGTCTGATGAAGCTGGTGCAAATTGGAATGCTATTCGAACAGTCTTAAATGGCGGGCCAGATAATATCATGGAGGGACGTGAACGATCATGACTATTTCATTGGGAGCAGAGTCTCCACAAATATGCTAAAAAGTGGATACCTCAACATCTAACAAATCAACACATTGATATGTGTGAGGACTGGAGAGCTTGTAAGACCGTTGTGCTTGCATCTCAAAAGGCACTTTCAATTCAAAAGTGGTGGAGACAACATCTATCTACAGAGAGCATCACAAGAGTGAGCAGATGGTTTAAATGGTGGGAGCAACGAATTTCACACTGGGGAGGAATTGGAACAGATGTAAGTACCTTTATGACAATCTATATTTTTAGAAAAATTTCTTTTCATACATGAAATTTATAAATTTTAATTCATGTTTTTTTGCATTTCATAGGGTGGTCTAAGTCCGTGGGAGTGGGCACAAATTCCCAATGTTAATTTATCAGAAAGTGTACATGCCAGTTGGTTAGCAGGTGAAGGTGGAAAGGGAAAAATATCCTTGTATGATGCATGTGTAACAGATGTTATAAACTCATATATTCAATGTGCAAAGCGTTTGGGATATACTACTGGGCGTTATATAGGAACGGGTCCCACAATGGAGACCTTGCTTTCTCGAGTTGAATCTCAGCAAACTCCAACTCCAACCAACGTGGCCCATCTATTACACGAGGCTGTTGCAGGGACTCCCATGTATGCGCAGCCAATTTTGCATGGAGACAAAGAAACAGTACAACACAAAAAGAGGGGCAGAACAGGAACAAGTAGCTCCCATCGGCCGGAATATGTCATGGAATCTAAGCAACGAAACCATCGCGGTCGACCAAAAAAAATCAAGTTTGATACCCAAGGACCAGGTATTTCTAACATTCCGCTGCAAATTAGTGACAGTGATGATGATATTGGATCTCAAAAAGAAACAACCACACCTTTGTCATCTAAAACAAACAATGTGTTTGAGAGTGATGTGCCACGCACTCAGTGGGCCCTCAGGAGAATGTCCATTCAAAGTCAAAGAAAATGTTTTGGAACGGTAGGGAGAAAAAATTGTGACAATATCTTGCATAGTCGCTCAATTGGTCTTGTTGCTCCATGTATATGGTCCGAAAGAATGTTCAAGGGTAAAACAATCGAGCAATGGTTATGGTTTTGTAATCATGATATTTTGCATACCCAATCAATCAAAAGACAAGTCAAAGATTTACCTCCTGCTCCAAATGTTTGGCCAATAGCAAGAGGGAGAGATATCTCCACACAGGAACTTGCCGCGCTGCATCAGAGTGGATTTCGGACAGAGAATTCAATGGTAAATCCACAACCTCTTGCTGGCGACTGCAAAGAAGGTGGTGGCAGCTCGAGGAAGAAAAAGTGGAGGCATGGAATCTCTAAAGAGGCCATGAAGAAATTGAAAGCATGTAATAGTATGACAATTATATTTTTGGATGAAGTGAAAAGGTCTCAAGAGCATGTAATTTTCCGAGTTCTCACTGAAAATAGTTATGAGATTCATATAAAACAGAGTCCAGCATGCACGTGTCCGGATTTTCAGAAGTGAGAGAATACCAACAAATCCTTTTTGGCATGCAAACATATGTACTATGTGTACACAAAAGTGCTCGGACTTGAACCTAAGGAGCACATGATTATTCATCAGCCAACCCTCTCACCAATGGACATCGCTTTTATTCTTGGACAACCAAGGATGATTTCTCCCTCCATTTAATTACAACTGGTTTGGTATGCTTCTTTCACTCAACTAGAATATTGATCTATGATATGAAAGTGTTTTTCTGTATTTATTTTGGTTTATTATACTTGTGATTATTTATCTTGAAAAAACATTGTTTATGCAGCAAAGGATTTCAAATTTCAAGCAAAAGATATGAAGCATCTTGCAAGCTATTTGGGAGCAAATTACTTGCCTTTTAGAGTGACCATTACATTTATGGCGACTATCCTTTTTTGTACTCTAATTTTGATCTTATCCTGTGGTAGTTTTGCGAATGTACTTACATCCTCAAACTTATGTTGTTTCAAAAAGCAATTGCTTGGGAAAATTAGTATTGTCTCTATCTGGCATTATTTTTGACTTCATCACATTTATATATGCTGTGGATTATATTTAACTCTGAAATTAGTGTTGTCTCTATTCTGCATGATTTTTTACTTTATCGCATGTTTATATGCTGTGGATTATTTGACTCTGATCACATGCGTTGCGAGCATATTTGACTCTAATGGCATGAGTTGTGAAATGGTGATTTTATTTGTTTACATTTTTTCCGTCGTTATGCCCTCTCGGTCTCTCTCTCTCTCTCTCTCTCTCTCTCTCTTTCTCTGCGTAGTGATATACAACTCTATGATTTTACTTTCTCTCTCTAGAAGAGAAGTCACTCTCTCTCTCTCTCAAGGATTTATGATCTCTTCTTTCAATGGTAACTCGCATAAATACTATCTCTCTAGAATTTATACTTTCTCTCTCCGTCAACCACACATATATGGAGTCTTATGACGATTGAAAATTACATTAAATAGATACTTTATGCTATGACACATATTTGGTTAAAAAAACTCTAAAAATTGCTAAAATTGTCAAAAAAACTTGACATGAAAAACTCGCAAATGTTAAATCCCCCCATACCTCTAACTTCAATGGATCCATCCGGATACTATCTTGCGAGACAATATGACTTAAGTATTGAATCTCTTGGAGGAAAAATTCGCTTTTCTTTTGGTTGAGAAAAATCTTGTTCTCCCTCAATGCTTGAAAAATCACTTGGAGATATGGCTTATGTTCCTCCAAGGACTTGGAGTAGATGATGATATCATCAAAGAGCACTCCAGTGAATTTGCGGTAGGGTCTAAATATTTTATAGTGATATGGTTCAGTGCTCGATAGTCTTCACACATACGATATGTACCATCTTAAGTTTGCACTAAAAGGACTGGAGAACAAAAGGAAGAGGATCTAGGCATCACCATCCCTTTGTCAACCAATTATTGTACTTGCCTCATGATCTCCTCTTCTTGAGCTTGAGAAACTCGATAAGGAGGCTTGTTAGGCGGTGAGCTTCCTGGAAGGAGCTCAATGAAATGTTGGAATCAAGGCTGCAGGAAAACACACACAGCTTGAAGAAGACGAAGGAAGCTCAAGACACACAATAAAGAGTGTATTACTTAGTGTGCAATGGAAAGACTGATAGCCCTGGAGTGATTGGCGTATATACACTGCACGGGAAAAAACCTCCTAAAGAGGGAAAAAATGCCATGGCGGTCCTAGTGTGTTCACACACATGACTACCACATGCATATGGTAACAAATCCCCCCTGGAGTGATGCGGTGAACGAGAGCTGGCACATGAGTAAAGGGAAGTGCCATGCCCTGAGGACATGATCTGGCCACAAAAGAGGAGTAAGCCCAAAGCTTTGCCGAAATCTTTGAACTTCTCACAAGACAATGCCTTTGTGAAAAGATTTGCAAGGTTGTCCTGTGTTGGCACATAAGCCAAGCTGATCTCTCTTGTTGAGATCCTCTCCCTGACATAGTGGTAATGCACTTCAATGTGCTTTGTGCGAGCATGAAAAGTTGGGTTCCTTGCAACTACCAATGGGCTCTGACTGTTAGTGTAGATAGTGTTGGCAGTGTCCTGTCCAAACCCCAAATCAACCATAAGGCTTCTGAGCCATACACACTCAACCATAGCTGTGAAGACTGCTATGTACTCAGCCTCACAACTCAAAGTGGCCACAGTAGGTTTCTTCTTGCTCAACATGCCATGCTTCATATGGAGTAATAGAATGCAAAGCTTTCGTAGGACACGTGTTTAGTACATAAGTGGCACACATGATGGCCTCAAGCCAAAAAGAATGTGGCAAAGCTTGACTTTTGACCATACATCGTGCCATTTCTGTAAGTGTCCTGTTTTTCCTCTTAGCAACACCATTTTTTTGAGGCGTATAAGGCACTGTACATTGGTGTTTTATCCCATGACTAGCCAAAAATGCATTAAATTAATGAGACATATACTCCCCCCCTTGATCGGAACGGAGGGTGCCCATAGTACATTTTGAGACATTTTCAGCCATAGCCAGAAATTATTTGAAGCACATAAAAACTTCGGACTTTGTTTTAAGCGGAAATACCCATGCATGCCCGGAGTAATCATCAATGAAAGTCATGAAGTAAAGGTATTTCCCAAGGATGGAGTTTGCATGGTCCCACAAACATCCTATGCACAAGCTGCAACCTGCAGTGGCCCTAACTGAACCATCCTTTGGAAACTTAGAACGCTGCATTTTACCCAAAATACAGCCTTCACAAACATGTTTGACAGGTGCTTCAAGAGGCGGTAAAGAAGCAACCATATCAGATTTCTGCAAACGCAGCAAGCTGGCAAAATTTAGATGCCCAAAACGTGCATGCCAAAGTTTTGCATCTAAAATAGCCTTAGAATCCACAATTGCATTTGCAAAATTCTACCCACACTTGTCATACAAAGTGAGCTTATACATCCCACGACATAATGATGCAACAATTTCATCACCAAAACTAAGATCATGTACTGTACATCTGTCATCCACAAACATGACTACAAGTCCAAGTCTAGCAAGTACAGATACAAACAAAAGATTCTTCTTGTCCATTCTGCATCAACATCAGCATCACAGTCTCCTTTCACAGAAGACTCAACAATGGCTGCATTTTTAGTGGAACCAGTATTTGCAATGGAACCACCCTCTTTCTTCTTAGCCTCTTTGGCCTTTAACTTAAGACACTGCTTGATCAAGTGATCATTAGCTTTACAATAATGGCAACGCATCTTCTTTTGCCCTTATCACCAGAAATTCCAAAAGAATTGCTGTCAGTAGAAGCATTAGGACCATGTGATTTTCCACTCGCAGAAGAACCATAAGAAGTGGTTGCATTGTTGTTACCACCCTTTCTTTGAGCATCAATAAAAGCCTCTTCAATTGTACACTATCTAGTCTTGTTTTTCTAGAAAGTGACTCTTGCGACAATAGCAATGTGCATAATGCATCAAACTTGACAACTTCAGGATTTCCTTTGCACATGAGTCTCCAAGTACTAGCAAAAGTCTGGTAAGAATCTGGTAAGGCATCAAGAACAATCTGCACAAGGGAACTGTCTAAAATGACTTCACCTGCAAAAATAAGTTGCTCATTGATATCCTTGACACTAGCAAGGAAAGTGTCCATATCATCTTCCTCATGCATAAACTTCGATTATAGATCTTTACACATCAACACAATTTTTGCCTCATTGTGGCTTGCAGAAAGACCAGCCAAAATATCCCAAGCCTGTTTTGCAGATTTTGCTAAACAAATGTGAGGAGTAATGGTGCGCTTCACAGAAAATGCAATCAACGCATGATCCTACGCATCCTTTACATCCCAACGAGCTTGTTCTACCGTAGGCAAAACAACTCTAACAGCAGCAAGACCTGCAACATCCTCAACACGGGCTGCATCCTCAGAACCAGGATGTACATCAATGCCCTGCACAATATTTTAAATTCCCTTTGACACAAGAACATGTTGCATCATGTAAGCCCACATATGATAATTTTCCCCATCCAATCTGTCCTCAACAACAAACATCTTGAACACATTTGTGTTGTTGTCAGCCATGGTAAATGCTGCACCTGATGTGAAAACAGCCCGAAATGAGGAGAAACTGAGTGAGACCAACACATGCTATGTAGCACAATCCACAGTAGACTGTATGGAACTTGTTATGCAAAAAATGGCACGAACGCTCACCAAAGCTCACTAAAATTGAAGAAAGTGAGTAGGCGTGTGTTGGAGCTGCTGGCGACTAAGCCTGTGAGCACGCAACTTGCTCTAATATCGATTGTTGGAATCAGGGTTGCAAAAAAACACACACAGCTTAGAGAAGATGAAGGAAGCTCAAGGCACACAATGGAGAGTGTATTACTTAGTGTGCAATGGAAAGATTGATAGCCCTAGTGATGGGCGTATATACAATGAACGGGGGAAAAAACCTTCTAAAGAGGAAAAAAAATCCCCGACGGTCCTAGTGTGTTCAGACACATCACTACCACATGTATATGGTTACATGCAATGGTCATCATCCCTTCGTTTTGGAGGTAAGCCCATAGGGATATCATTGATGAACACATCTTGGAATCCTTTTAGAAAATTAGACAAGTCTAACTCTTCTTAATTCCTACTATTTACATTTGATGAAACATTGGGATCTTTTAGGGACTCTTTGACAAAAATCATGTACGCAAAAACTGAGCTCTTCATTGATTTATCAACCCGGGGAGGTCACCTATTAAAAATGTAACTATCACGTGAGTTCAACAGAAGGGTATTTAAAGTTCTTGAAACTTACAGAAGTATATATACACAAGGGTATTATTTTTTCAAACTTGAAAAAAACTTACAGATTTTAGAAGAAAAGGATACATTATATTCTTAACAAAATTCACAGATAAGGGGTTTTACAAACATGTCTTGAACACCCATGATATGGTAGTTTTACACATAGTAAGCCCCCCGAGTTTATCAAAGCAGGAGGATTTACAAGTGGTATAGTATGGCCACACTCACTAGCATCTATATACATGTTCTTTCCCCTGTAGGTGAAGTAGATTTTCCTTTCAGGGAACTTCATGTTGGCAGCCATGCGGTTGAACCATGGTGTCCCTAGGAGAGCATCCTCATGTTGGAGAGGAGAGATGAAAAAGTCTTCTTTGTCGACATAACTTTGGACATGGAGCCTCAACTTCCCAATCAAGTAATTAACGAAGGCTCGTTGTCCCTTGAAAGCAGTATCGGCCGTTACAACATCTCCCATCTCGAAAGCTTGAATCCCAACTTGGTGGCCAACTCCGTTGATATGAAGTTGTGAGTAGAGCCAGGGTCAAACAAGATGAAGGCATCATGCTCCCTTACCTTTCCCCAAGCATAGGAGAGAGGTGCACCTTTGCAATGAGCATCCTCTTTTGGAGCTTCGATGGTGGAAGCCCTAGGAGTCTCATTGCAAGCATTTTTCTTAAGGCAAGAACAATATCCATGTCCTTGCTCCCCACACTTAAAGCACTTATGGTCCTTGAAAAAAGCTTCAAGCTCTTCAAGAGAGAGTTTGGTTTTGCCTTTATAAACTCCCTTCTCCTTGGACTGATTGTTGTTGTTGTTGTTGGAATTGCCTTGGGAAGAATTTTGGGCATTGGTTTTCCCCTTTGCATCATTTTTGTCTTTATTTTCCATGGGCTTGACATTCCGTCTAGCCCTTTGTTGGAAATTGATGCGCGAAGCAACCATGGTGTGGTAGATTACTTTGGTAATAAAACCAGGCTGTTGGGAGTTGACATACTCGACCATCTCTTCAAGAAACCCTGCACAAAATTGTTGCTTTTGCTCGACAAAGTCTATCTTTTGGAAGACACTGAGATGTAAGTCCCAAAACTTGTTCACATATTTGTGAATAGACTCATGGGAGAGAAGCTTCAAACTACGCCATTCGGTGAGCACTTTGTCCTTTGCATCGCTTGCAAGGAATTGCTTCATGATGGAAACTCGTAGATTTTTCCATGTCTTTGGGGCTTCACCGTTGCCACAAAGGCTAGTCCACCATTGACGAGCCAATTTTTGGAAGTGCATAGCTACATGGCATAGCTTGGAGGACTCCGTGAAGCCCTCGCCTCCAAAGGCCGCATCAAATTGCCTGATGAAGGCCAATACTTTGTCGATGGCACCAAAGGTGCCATCATAGGTGAGAAAAGGGATACTCTTTCCTCCCTCTTTGAACTTCTTGAGCTTTTGTGCCTTCGCCATGCAAGGTATGATTTGCAATGTCCTCCCCTCTTGTATTCTCTAGGAGAATAGCCATAGCTTTCGTCAAAAGAGGAGCAAGATGAAGAAGAAGGAGAAGAGGGTGACCTCTTTCTTGCCCTTTTCTTCCTTTGTTTCCTCTCTTCCCTTTCAAAGTGAAGAGAAAAAGGAATGTGTGTTGATCTTTTCCTCTTGGGAGGAGTTGGCGATCGTCTAGACCGCCGTCTTTGTGGAGCCACATCTTCAGAAGAACTTATAGTTTCATTACTTTCTTGATCTTTGGATTCCTCCTCTCATATGGGAGAGAGTCTTCTTTTGGGGGTTTCATCAAGAGGCCTCCTAAGCTCTCTCTTCTCTTGGAGAGGAAGGGTAATCCCATAAGCGCCAAGTTGTTGAGTAACTTCGGGTTGCCCATAGCTTGCTGCAACCTAGTAACAAGATAATTGACAAACATGGGGGCATCATCATTAGCACCTTCATGTGAAAAATCAAAGTTATCAATGTTCATTCTACTCTCTTGGTTATTGTTAGTCATGTTAACAAAATTTGTGTACTTACTTAGTGTATGCTTTGGCAATTAAAAACCTTAGTTTGCTACTCCTCTTAGCTTTGAAAATAGTATCTACACCCACGGCTCGAAGTGGTTAATTATAGAGAGTAGTAGAGTGGGTCTAATATTGCAGAATTGTGGAGGGCTAGTTCCTTTCAGACTTCTTATGGCTCAATAATGATAAAGCCGTAGGCAAGTCTAAAAAGACCCCATTATTAAGCCCAAATCTCCCGAGGTATGCACCATATCTCACATAGTGGGCTCAAAAAAAATGGTAATAGATCCAAGTCCCACTTACGCTAATATAATTAATAAAATGAACCATTTATAGGATACTTAAGGACCTCTCTTCTTAAGCAAGAAAAGAGTAACCAAATGCTCTGATACCAATGTAATGGAAATGGCCTATTAACTTTGAGAATAACGGAAATTAGAAAAAGTACATTTGTGAAATTACTTTGTGAGCATAGCGGGTGAACTTAATTGATGGTAGCAACACAAACATAGCATTTAGTTAACTTGGCAGGAACAATACTTTTGAAAGAGAGAGAGTTCAGAGAACATGACAACAGTTGAGGACATGATTTATGTGGAGTCGGTCCCCCCTCCAATAGGCATTTGTATTATACGTTCTCCCATTTAGAGAGACTTGGTACAATACAATATTTGTTAAGTATGGAGCCTGATTTACCCTTGTAATTTTCTATGGTAAAAGCGCACATTTGTAAGGCCCCCATTATGAGGAGAAGCCATCGTGCGTGAAGGAAAATCACTCACCGAAAACCAAAATTTTCACGGACAAGAATCAGGGGCAACTTTAGAGGCCTCGGCGGAGGCCCCCGATAATTTTTTTCGTCGGAATATTCCTTTTTTCCGGAATATTATGGCCGGCCGGCAGCCAGAAAGTGGTCGGAAAACAACCGATCGGTTGGCCGGTGGCCGGTAGTCAATGGCCGATGGCCGGTGGTCGGAAGTCAATGGCCGATGGCCGGTGGTCGGAAGTCAATGGCCGGTGGTCGAATTCAAAAGCGGACTTGTCTTCTCAAGGGCGGCCACACATGGGCGGATTGGAGGGTCCGATTTGGACTTATTCTCACAAGGGCGGCTACACATGGCTGCCTCTCATAAGAGAGGGCAGCCCTTTTGGCCTTTAAAAGGAGGCCATTTCTACACACATTTCATAGTGTGAAGTTGATGCAACAAGGTGAGTGTGAGGTGGTGAGAGTGAAGCAAGGCGGGAGCTCCATTAAGGGTATAATCCCTTTGTAAATTACTTCTTGTTTTGAAGTACTAAAGCCATTGAGTGGATGCTTTCCCGTGGACGTAGCCCACATTGGGTGAACCACGTATATCGTGTGTACTCTCTCTCTCTCTCTACTCTATAATCTCGTGTATGTAAATCTGTCTCTCTCCATTAAGTAATCTACTCAATTATCTATTTAGCTACGTCTTATTTCCTAACAATATTTGTGTTCCTTGTGACCTAGGTGATGCTATAAAGATGGAAAGCTTCATGCATCACGAGCATAACATGAACTTTGTAAATAGTATTAACTATCCCAAGCCTCAGTTCCAAGACCTCAAACACCTTCGAAGGTGGAGAGAGCTAGCAAGGAATGAGGGTAGGGAAGATGAAGAAGAAACGTTCCATAGGAGAAAGAATTAGTACCTCTCTTATCACCACTCTTTTGCTAGCATACATAATAGCATAATAATGAAGATGGAGAAGATGGCAAGCTTAAGCATTGAAGCGTGGCTCTTAGTTGGATTTACATACCATAGCCAAGAGTGTTGGTGTAGGCTCTCAACTTCTCTACTTGCTTGGAGAAGGAGATGGAGCTCTTGTACTTTGCACTTCACACAATGAGAGAGTGTGTGGGAGAGTATACCCCTCAAGCAACCCCCTAGCTGGCTTTGGTTGACCCCCCCTTGTAGCTCATGCTTGAAGCTCATTGGACCCCTCCTGGGGTAGCCAATCACAAGGAAGGGCATATCAAGCAACAAGGGTAGCCTTGGGACAAGTTTCCCCCTTTCCCCTTTGAGAGAGAGGACTTGATAAATGCTAAAACAATTAATTAAATCCACTAAAGTATCATTGGACCCCTTGGAAGGCAAACCAATAGGCTCTAGGCACACCATGAGGGTAACCTAGCTAGGGGCTTGAAATGTGTCCCACTTGCCTCTTGAAAAAGGGGTGCCCTTTGGGAGAGAGAGAGTGGTCAAGCAACCACCCCCCCTACTTGCATGGCTTTCCCCATCTTTGTAGGAATAAGATTTGACTTTTGTGACACCTAAAGCCCCTCATTCTTGGGCACCACAAGCTTGGCCCCTCAAGCTTAGACTGGGTTCCCACCTCAAGTACAACCCTAGCATCTCAATCATGAAAAGCACCTCAAGGATCTCAATCATCAAGCACTTCAAGCATCTCAGTCATCAAGCACAACAAGCACCTCCAGCTTGGGCCGGGTTCCCACCTCAAGCACGGCCCTAGATTACCTAAGGTCAAAGGACTTTTAACACTAACTATTGGAGGTCTTCAATGAAGCTACCCTAAGGTCTTTAAGCTCCACTGGTTAGCCTTGCTCTTTGACATACCATTTCTCATTTGGGCCCCTTTACCATTGGCCCCATGTTGAGATAAATCTGTAAGTACATGTCTATATCCTAACCCTTGTTCCCTATTCCATCATATTAAATGATTAGTTTAATATGAGAAAATCATGTGGGTTGGTTAGATATTAGATTTTATGACAAATCTTCTCTTTGTCATCATGTGGAGTTTGCTCCATTTTTGAAAGTTCTTTGTCTTCTTGATCTTCTTTTTGCTTGTCAGACTTTGGTTGCTCTGGGGGAGTCTGTTGTTAAGTGGCTTGTTGTTTTGGAGACTCTCTTGGTCTAAAAAGCCTTGTTGATCCAGAGGTTGTTGCTCTTGCATTTTGGCTTGCTTCTCAGATTCATCTTTTTTTTCTTCAGTGGGAGGTGGTGTGGTTGGCTTGGGAGAGAGGGGTGGCACTATTTCTATGTGGATCTCTAGCGGGTCTGTATTCATCTCCTCCCTGGGGGTTCTTCATCATCTTTCTCTCTGAGTCAGCAAGGTGGTTCCAGATCATCAATTTTTTGCTTTTTGGACTCCTCTTGAGCTCTATATTCAGCTTTTCTCTTGAGAACATTGTGGATAGGTTGCCGCATAGAGCTGGCTTTATTCTTCAGCAACAGATTATGATTTCCACGAGCAATGTGAAGTGCTTGGTTAATAAGATCGGTGGTGATATGAACCTTAATTATCTCCCCATTTTTGCCCATCAGAGTTGCCTCTCCATTATAATGTATAGAGCTCATTAGCTCATGAGCTCTCTGGAAGTTCGTGCCCATGGAGGTAACCTGAAGAAGATGTCCACTTGCAAGCACCTAGATCCTTTTAGCACTTCTCTTTACTGGTGCAAAGTCCACATCTCTTTAGGAAAGTTGGTTGTTTTGACTTTGGTTTCATCGGCCACTTGAAATCTTTCAATGAAAATGTTGGCCGCAATCTTGGATAGCTCCTTCTTTGGAATGTGAGCTTTTTCATTGGATGAGATCTCCACCACTTGGTAGGGGGAGCCTCCCACTGCTTTCTTGGTATTTTGCAAGGCATTCTGGCATCAAAAAATCATTCAATTAGCTCTTAAAGTTGGCCAAAAAGTTGTCGAGAAGAAAGTCGAAAAAACGCAAACTTCAGCAAAATGAAAAATGAGCATTACTTGATCAAAACTAGTCCAAATTTGATTGAACTTCACCAATGCATCTAGGACAACTACAAGCACTAGGTCATATGTTTACATGTCGGATTTGGCTCAAGGGTTCATGGATCGCAATCCATGTTGGAACACTTATGGAAATTCTAGTGATGCCATCTGATAAAGCATGCTTTGGGGATGCTATGGTTCACTTATTTTTGAATTTGCATCATTGGCTGGAATTTTATGCCACTTTTTTTGGAAATTTTCTCAGACTTGGATAATTTTTGGCATTTTGGTAAGGGTTTTGACATTCAAATGGCTTGAAATTTTAGGGTTAGGCTATTCTTGACATTTGGGACCTGATGGCATGGTTTAGGTCTAGAAAGCTCACATGGAGTCATGGATCACAATCCATGTTCTACTTCCTTTTTGGGTGAAACCTTTCTTCCAAAGCAAATTCACATGTCTTTTGTACCATTCAAATATTGCATAACCCCTTTCACTGCCTCCCAATGTTTCTTGCCTGAATTTGACATATATTTGCTAACAACTCCCACTGCAAAAGCAATATCAGGACGTGTAGCAATCATAGCATACATCAAAATCCCAATTGTAGATGAGTAAGGTACTTGTGCGATTTCAGCCTTTTCCTCTTCAGACTTAGGGCAATCATTTTTAGAAAGTTTCACATATGGAGGAAATGGAGTACTCAATGCCTTCCCCCTCTCCATATTGAAACGCTTGAGCACTTTATCAATGTACTTAGATTGAGACAAAAAAACCAAATTTTTGCATTTGTCTCGCCTAATATGCATGCCAAGGATATGGCTTGCTTCACCATGTCTTTCATTTCAAAGTTCGCATGTAACTCTGACTTCAAGCATGAAATCTCATCCCTACATTTTTTGACAATTAACATATCATCCACATAAAGGAAAAAATAAAAAAACTACTGCTTCTCTTTACATTTTTCTTGTTTCCATTTTTGATAGTCTTTCTTCATGTGAACCTTTTTGTGACAATGATAGGACTCAATGTATTTTGCTTCTTCTCTTTACATTTCTTTTGTTTCCATTTTTTATAGTCTTTCTTCATGTGAACCTTTTTGTGACAATGATAGGACTCAATGTTTTTTCTGCCACGTGATTTGCTATGAGATTTTCCTCTCTGATTCTACTTGCCCTTTTCCTGTGATCGACCACAAACAATGAGAGCATTGATGGTACCATGAGAGAATCAAGATTCTTCCTCCTAACCTCATCAATAAGCAAACTGCCCTCAACATCAGCACATGTTAAAGCATCTGTAGGTGTTGAGTTACTTATGGCTGTGCAAAAAGTATCCCAACTTTCTAGAAAAATAAATGGCGGAAACATTTCTTTGACCGAATCGTCAAAATTGACTCCCTGTACAAAAAGCTGACTGAAAATTGTGTTGAACTCATTGAGATGATTGCACATAGGTGTGCCCTCATCCATCTTCAAATCAACTAAATTTTTGAGCCAATAAACCTGTGATGCTGCACTTTGCTTCTCATAATGGTCACATAATTTTTTCCACACCTCATAGCTAGCCTTTTCCATGTTTACATTGAAGTACAAATTCTTTGAGAAAGTCAGCACGATGGTGGACCTGGCAAGCTCATCCAACTCCTTCCAATTATACTCATCCATATCCTCAGGCTTTATGTCCTTCATCTTTATCGACCGGATCTGCCTTTTTTGTACTAAGACATTGTAAATTTGCTCCTTCTAGACTGGGAAGTTACTGCCATCTAACTTCTCAATGTTGAACAAAGAGTTCTTTGATGATGAAGCCATCACTCAACAAGGAACGAAAGTTGTAGATCCGCTGAACTAAACAATATGATAGAAAACATGAAAAATTTCATCAGAGTCTCCTCTCTAAAACTAACTTCTGAACCCAAAACAAATGTGTACAATGAATAAAATGTTGATCAAAGTGGCTAAAATGGCAAGATAGAATCTTAAAAGCTATCATTATTCAGTGTCTTCAACTTTATAAGAGTGTCTTTGACCAACTGGACACACTAACTGCATAAACATACATCCTATGTCGATGCCAAAACTATGGGGATGTTGGGGCGCTTTCCAAAACCTGTATCACCAGAAAGATCTCCACATTTGAGAATCCCCTAGCTCATTAAAAACTTACCACGACCCTCAACAAGAGGCTTTGCATATTTCCGTCAATACAGAAACCGCATAAGATCTTACATCAACCATAGAAACCCTTTTCTGTAACCATTGTGGCGGTTTGTCCAATTTAACATACCCTCAAGGTATTACATCAAATATGCATGTGACAGAGATTGCAAAAAAAGTCTGCAATAAAAACCTGTACGCAGAAGAACCGACAAGAGTAGACCACCTTGCAGTTTGAAGTGGATATCTACCAAACTGTGGAAAATTTACAAAACTTTCCTTCTTCAAATTTGTATAGCACGCAAAAATGGTTAGGGGACAAGGGAATTGACCTGAAATGTTAATTCTAACCAAGGGAAATTGATCTGCAAAATCTGCAGCCTCTCCTACACGACCTGTAGGCAGTCTGAGTGATGTATCTCAAAATCGGTGAAAATCTAAGAAGACTTTTTTTTGCAAAGTTGAAGAGCACCAAAAATTGGTCAATAATCAAGAGAACTAGCTTGAATGGAAACCTTTTGATAGGGAAAAATAGATCTACAAAAACGCACCGAAGTTTTCTCGCCTGCTTCCTTACCGAGCTCCAATGGTGCTCTCCAATCCTCAAGCTTTGAAACCAGTTGAAGAGTGCAAGCGAGAGCGCGCGTGTGTGTGTGCAACAATTGAGAAGAGAAGAAGAGAGGAGACCTAGGTTGTGGTGGACTCCAAACACAAGTATGTTTAGGGTTATGAGTCCTTATTGTTTTTGTGTAAAATGAATGGTCACTGTTAGTTCTCGGTTAGCAGCCGTGCAACACTTAGGCACGGCACATTGGGGTTTACCACCCCAACAAGTAGCTTGGTCATTTGCTACATTATCAGGACCTCCTACATGTTCCCCTTGGGGGGATTTAGGAATTGAAGAAGAACGCCTGTATCAAGATGAGTTGTTTCAGCATTGCCTCTCACCTCCTAACCAAGGATGACATTTTCGGCAATAATTGAAGGGGGTACACTAATAAAAGTAGTAAATAGAGGTTGGGGGAGGATTCCAATTCCTTGAGCATGGATTGAGAAAATGTTGTGTGCAAAACTTCCAAGGGTGCCCCCTACAATAGCAACATAAGAGAACGTAAGGTGGTGAAGATGTCCTGTTGCCATAGCAACATGTTGAGAATTTATTCCAGAGCTGGTAGGAGCAGAGGTATTCATGATCTGAAACATGGGATTTGACACCATCAACAATGGGAAAACAACATGAAGAAAAAAATCCTTTGCTGCATAGGATTGGATAGGGGCATCACAGTGAAGCCATTACCCATGGCGGGTTGCAGTTTCATGTTCTTCTCTGTCCCCAAAGGGGAAGGAGGGGAGAAGCAAAAGGAAACCACAGGTTCTAGAAGGGAAAGAGAGACGTGATGCCAGAGAGGAGTGGGGCGAGGTGATCAAGGGAGCCATACAAGCTCATTAACAATAGACAGAGCTCATCATCTCCTCAACAAAACCAACATCTAGAGATATTGCAAGTTTTTCATAAAACTTTGTTTGGCACTCACTAAGCAGACCCGAACACACACCCATGTTCATCGGACTACAACATGAAGTTCTAATGCTCTCAAAAACCCTCATTCTCTCTCTCTCTCTCTCTCTCTCTCTCTATACTTACTATAACAGGATTTGCTGTACCACATCCTACCTTTGGCTTGGACTAACACTAGCTCAACCCCTGAACTGATTCATTATGTGAGTGGATAGCTGTATCTCATCTTCTCTCTCTGTTTATCTTTCTTTACTTTCCTTTTCTTTGACTGTTATATAACTGTGCTCGTAAAACTATCGGATAATGACCCCATGGCCCGACTGGGCTTCCCTCTCCCTCTTTCAAAGCTTGGGAATAATTACAGTATCCTCGTGGTGATTTGGGTCGTGTAGGTGATTGTTTATTATCATATGGTAACTTTTTCCCGTGGGAAAAGGGTTTGGCCACAAGGTGGTTGGAAAAATAATGATTTTTTTTTTTGGGGCACCTGCTTTATCTGGGTCGTGTACTATTTGAGGGAAGGGTCATAAAGCTCACTTGATGGCACAACGCGGCATGATAGGGAATCGTGCCTCTCTGCGGATATTGCGAACGACGCTTGTTGATTTTGGGTGCATGCGACTAACATTGCCCCTGCGCGGTGGGTGGGCATTCGAATGCACGACCAGGCTCCATGTGCTCATGAGGGGGCTCCACGGCCGAGAGCGGGAGTCTGCAAAGCCTGTCAATACCTTATAAAGGTGAGCATAATGCTCACTTAGCTTCCATTAAGCATATGGTATTCTATCCTTTCATATTTTTGCATACACTGAGTGGGTAAGGGTGTGAGAAATTTCACCTTGTCTTTTGCAATCCTGTTGCACACACTATACTGTGGGTGAGAGGATTCATCCGTGCAAGTCTTTTGGTGATGGCTCCCAACAAAAAATCATTGGCCAAATCGACAGAGGTACCTGCGTGTTTTTTTACTAAAAGGCATTTTTGGGTATGGTTTGCTTTGACATTATGGAATAGAATAAAAGTTGTTTTTGGTTTTTCACTGCTGTTGGTTACACCTGATTCAGTTTTGAACTATGCGAATTAGTCTATATGCGCTTGCTATTTCTAAATGGGGAACTTAGAAACTTTTGGCATTATCAGGTAAGGACTAGTCTAATCCGTAGTTTCGGACTGATACACTGATCATTATATCCAATGTGTAGTATTATATGAGGTAAAGAGTGGTCACGGGATGTTGGACTGCTCTTATATCTGAGAAAAGGGAGTTGGGCTTGACTTACCTTGACTCTAGTTGATAGTGAGATGTCAAATCAATGGTTGGGCTAAGGTGGATTGTTCGACTATATGATAATCCTTGCCGATGGGTTGATGTATGAGAGGAAGGGATATCCTATGCTGGACTAAACTGGGTACTTTTTGACCGACTGATTTGCTGTACATTCACTGCTGAGAGACTGTTTAGGAATGATATACCTTGACTCTTGGCACTATATGGAAATCTTGGGCTGCTAGACTGCTCTTCTCCCTCAATTTGAGGGGGTGGGCTTGATATACCTTAACTCTTAGCAGTATATAGTAAAGGTGTGTGTAATCGGGGGTTGGACTGAGATTATATGTTTGACTAGGTGAGGATCCTTGCCGATGAGTAAGCTATCGGATGTTAGGCTTGACTGGTTTTTTTCTGCCGATGGGTTTTTTTTGCCGACTGGCTTTACTCGACGTTTTGGATTTAATATACATTGACTCTTGGCACTATATGGAAGTGTCGGGCTGTTAGACTGCTCTTCTCTCTCGGTTCGAGGGGTTGGGCTTGATATACCTTAACACATAGCATCATTTGGTAATATTGTGTGCAATTAGGGTTTGAACTAAGATTAACTGATGGAATTGGTAAAGATCCTTGTAGATGAGTGGTACATATAAAGGTATGCTATCGGATGTTGGGC
Source organism: Adiantum capillus-veneris (assembly GCF_014529385.1). NCBI lineage: Eukaryota > Viridiplantae > Streptophyta > Polypodiopsida > Polypodiales > Pteridaceae > Adiantum > Adiantum capillus-veneris. The sequence goes on from NC_140933.1 coordinate 166,734,279, forward strand.
TTGACTGGTTTTTTTTGCTGACTGATTTTTTCGCCGACGGAATTTTTCCGACTCTTTGGGATTGATATACCTTGACTCTTGGCACTATATGGAAGTCTCGGGCTATGAGACTTCTCTCTTCTCTCTCGGTTTGAGGAGTTGGGCTTGATATACCTTAACTCATAGCAATATTTGGTAATGTTGTATGTAATTAGGGGTTGAAATGAAAGTAACTGTTTGACTTGGTAAAGATCCTTGCAGATAAATGATACATATAAAGGTATGCTATCGGATGTTGGGCTTGATTGTTTTTTTACCGACTGGTTTTTTTCGTCGACTGTTTTTTCCAATTTTTTGGGATACCTTGACTCTTGGCACTAGATGGTAGTCTCGGGCTGTTAGACTGCTCTCTTCTCTCTCTGTTTGAGGGGATGGGCTTGATTGTACCTTAACTCTTAGCAGTATCTGGTTATGTTGTGTATAATCAGGGGTTGAACTAAGATAAAGTGTTTGATTTTGTAAGGATCCTTGCAGTTGAGTGATACATGTATGGGTAAGCTATCTTAGCTGGGCCTAACGGGTTTTTTTTGCCAACTGGTTTTTTTCTGAATCTTGTCAATATCTGGTAGTGGTATAGTGATAGGATGACCGGATTTTTCCGACTGGATCTTGTTCGATTATGGTCTTGGATTATGTTCTTCTCTCTGCTGATCATGATCTCGGATTATGGTCTCATATCATTTTCTTCTTTCTGCTGATTATGGTCTCAGATCATGTTAGATTCTGTGAGGACCCTTGCCAATGACTGATATATGCAAGGGTTAGCTAGTCTTGCTGATCTAGGTTATCATATTATGTTCGAATTTGTGAAGATCCATGCCAATGATGGATACATGTAAAGGTAAGTTATCCCTTGCTGGTCTTGACTGGTTTTTGTGCCGATGGGTGTTTTTCCCCGACTCTTATCACTATCTAGTAGTGGTATATTGGATAAAGTTGACTAGCTTTTTCGACTGGAAATGTTGGCAGATTAAACTACTGCCTAGACTGAATGGCTGATGGTAAAAGGTGCTTCTTTCTGTTGATTATGGTCTCGAATCATTACTGTGGGTGCTTTTGAAGAGAAGATGTGACTGAAAGATTGCTATAACTCACTAAACTAGGTTTTTTGGAGCTTTTTTGATGATGGAAATACTGGTAGAAGAGGACAGCCATGCCAATGATTGTTGAATCTGATTAAAAAATACTAAAACCTAACTTCACAGTAACATAAGAAACAATTGGTATAGCATGAACAATATTCAGGGCTATAAAAACTTCATTTAAAACTTCGGAAGAAAAGAAATGAACTTGAACTAAAACTGGAAAGTTTTTCTGGAAATAAATATTACTAATCACTTTGAACCCTAACAGCATGATTTTTCTTTTTCTGATACCTTGGTGACATGGATGACAACTAGGTCACCCCAGTTACCTGCAATGCTGTTTGGAAGCTAACGAATGGTTTGTTTTCTTACTGTGGATGCAGGTAAGGGTGTCCTTTCCTTGGCTATTGATTTAGAAGAAGAAGTGTTGTACCTGTAACTATTGGACTATAACAAGACCTTCCTACCCTTTAAATGGCCTGTTACTATGATGTATTTGCTTTGGATAAACTGTCGAAAGAAATACATGACTTTGTACTGTATCTGTAGGCCATGGTCTTTGTAGAATATCTCATGTGTTATGTATACTGTTAATAGTTAAAACTCTCTCTCTCTCTCTCTCTCTCTCTCTCTCTCTCTCTCTCTCTCTCTCTCTCTCTCTCTCTCTCTCTCTCTCTCTCTCTCTCTCTCTCTCTCTATTTTGAGTGTCAAAACCCCATAGGCTTCCCGCAGAGAGGTTTTTCCCCAAATTTCTTTGAGCTCAATTGAAAGTGGTCTGCATTTGCAATTGGGAAAATACTAAGAAGCATTTAGCAATAGCCAAGGGTTAACCCCTGACGTGCCCCTCATCTTTGAGCTCCTTTATCCCCACCTCTCATTGTAACTATGCCAAAAGAGACGGAGTTATAATATCCCTACCACATCACTTTGTTTCATCCATAAGAAGATAGGTTTGCTACTGTCACCTCCACCCCGCCATGTTGGGACAAAGATCTTGAAATTTGAGTTTGCAACAACCCATCACTCATGTATGTGTCTGTTTGATCTTCATTGACTAGGTGGTTTAGTTTTTTGAGAATTTATTTTCCTATGGAATTTCCCAAGATTCATAGAAATTTGACACAAAGTAATTGTAGTTTGTGCATGCAACATATAAGTGCAGGTTGCTAAAGTGGAGACAATAAGTGTGCATGGAGAGTGCACATGCAACCAATAGGGTGCTGCAATGGGCACAATATCCATCAGGTGAAAATTGTTTAGTAGACAAAACTCGTTGCACATAGCCGTGGGATCATTTATTCAATTGGACACAATTGTCATTCATTCAAATTGTTGGATGCAATTGGTACCATGATGCATTGTTAGTAGATGTGGTGTGTGTGTGTTACTGTTACCTTTACATAGATATCCACAAAAGAACAAACACATGTTCAAAGACCAAGATTACTAAACAAAAGTTAGAAGATTTGCAAAAAATCATCCTAGTTAAAGCATCTTGTACAAATAAAGTGCCAAGCTGGTACACATCACCATCCTTGAAATGTACAAATATGTGAAACATAGGAACAAATTTGCTTCTCGTTCTTCCCAATGTCAACAATAACACCAAAAAGTTAAAACCAAAGAAGTAGCCCTCACTTGCACCCAACACAATATTTAGTTAGCATTGACTCTGTATGCATCTAATGCCTTGGCATCCTAATTATTTCCATTTCACTAAGGCACAACTTGAAAGTAGATGTTATCTAGAAAAAACTCTATAAAATTATACATGGATCTAGTTGAACATCTTGAGGCTAATTAGGACCATTTAAATTTCAATCAATCATAACATCGTTTAGATTTACCAAAATTACTAATATATTTACCAAAAAAACCCTTCATTTCCAACAACCATACATCATCTTTTAAAAGCAAAATAGAGGATCAACCTCATACATTAACATGCCATGTCCATTTGTTTTCCCTATAAGCCTTTTTAAGATAAGGAAGATTTCTAAAATTTTCCTAGTTTTTTGAAGCGAAGAAAACACCATAGCTTGCCTTGGCCTCACTAAGTTTTGCAGAGATTTGAGGCCGTTTTACTAAATCCATGATTGTCCCATTTGAGCTATCATCCTATACCTTGGGGTTTCCAGGAAACAAAAAACCAAGGTCATAATAGCAACAAGCCACATCTTAAGGAAGTATTCTATCCAATTCGTAGAACGACATTGTCTATTGAAGCTTATACAAGCTCAATGAGCAAGCAATGAATCCATCATCCATAGCTAGGTAACAGGTTACCCATGAGTACACACATTCACTGTTGCATGCTAAACCTTGCAACATAGCCAACAACCTCGGTGGCATATATCTAGAATATTTTGCACAAACTACCTTCTCATACCATGACAGGTAAAACCACCTCGTAGTCATGTCAAGCATTCAAGTCTTGCACTTACCCCTGCAACCAAATAATACTTAATATTTTCAAAGCACCTAGTAGCTTCAATCAAAGAAGCAGCTTTTAAGTAGTAGATTAGACAAAGGTCGTCCAATTTAACTACCATGTAAGGAGAACAAGAACAAGGTGTCATGGCGAGATACTCACTCAAATCAACCCCTATCCAAATACTAGATATGTGTATACACACTCGCAAAAAGCCATATATATTTTCTATGAGATTTTGACATAATTTTGTTTATCCATAGCCCATATTTTCAAAAATTCAGTCATAGCCTTGTCAATGGAAACTCTCACATGAGGTTTTTAGGATCAAAACAAATTAGAAAAAGAAAGACAAGTATTGTATTTCTTTCAGATAAGACCACTAGCTACTGATGTCTGCAAAAAAGGATCAAATAACCAATCCTGAGATCCAAATGGCAACACTTCCAAATCATGCCCAATTTCCTATTAGGAGGTTATAATCTGAAGTACATAACCATGAAGTCATAGATATGCATGCCAATGTTAATATGCAAGATCAAAAATATGGGAATATTCATTTCTCAATGTATTCAACATACAAATCCATTTCTGGGATGTGATTAGTGTCAAATTACTATGCTTTAGATCGTACCTTACTATTTTAAGTCAACAACAAAGGGTATCAAAATTTACCAAGCCCACAGAGATATCCACCCGCTATACCATAAAGTAAGTAGCCATTAAAAAAATAAAATAGATAACAGTTATGATACTCAAGAGTTAACCTCCAGCTAAGTACTACATTTTGGGGTAAAGGTGGTGTCTCTTATCTCGGTCATACGTGCCAAAGGCGTATGACCGTCCATCAATTGTACACACCTTATTCTTTACTAGATAGAAGAATAAGGGACTCTCTCATACATTGTGGTGAGCAGCTCCACCCACATCCTATGTCTCTTGCTTCTCTCTCCCCTTCTCCCTCTCCACATTAACTGGTATCAGAGTGCTTGACCATGGTAGGGAGCATGGTGGCATTGAGAGCTCATAGGTGATAGCTTGCTCACTCTTGGCAGTGAAGAGATTAAGAAATCTTGGAAGCTTTGTGAGAATGCAATGGGAGCTTGTGAGCTCAATTGTGAGTGATGTATGCTCTTGTAGAAGCTCATAAGAGAGCGTGGAAGATAGTGTGTAGGTGAAGGTGCCCTTAAAAAAACTCTGTGTGCGTAGCAACATTGTTTTGCAAATTATTTTTCTCCTTGTAGATTGTAGATGTGAAAATTTTGTCCATCGTACCCCTCTGTTTTGACATGGTCTATAACTTTTTACAAGAAAATTTTCCCAAATCCATCACCAATTTTGTTGTAGGCTGGCTCGATTGTTTGCAAGTTGTGGGTACATAGTAGCAAAATTTTTCAAATCTATTTCCACCCACTTATAGGTGTCTTTTTATGCTTGTTTTTAGCAACCATAGACCGATTTTTTGTGCTCTACAACTTTTCATAAGAAAGTTTCTGCAAATTTTGAGCAGATTTGGGAGTTTTTTGCATCAAACTGCACGATGGTATAGCATTGCAGGTTCTTTAGTATAGTGTGCTTACAGGTAGTCCACTTTTGTGTGTGTTTTTATTTCAGTCAACGGAGAGTTTTTTGGCTAAGATTTTCAGCTCATAGGTTGCACTTCTCACTACACATTATGTGGTGCAGCCATTGGGCTCATGCATGACAATGTGGGTCACTTTAGAGAGTATTTCCAGTACAGTGTTGTGTAGTTTTTGCTAGAATTTTGGCAGGTCATGTGTACCATATGTGGATTTTCTCTGAGGCACGAAGTGTTTGTTTATGGTTTATGCAGTTTTTTTGAGATTTTCCTTAAATTTTAGGGAAAAATTTATTCAAATTTGCTCCAAAGTCATGCCATGCTTTTTATGTATCTACAACTTACCATTTGATGTATTTTTGGTCAATATTTACACCCACTTTGATAGTGATCGATTTTTGACTCTCACTTTGACAAGTTGTATCAATTTCGGACACATATTGGTATTCTTGTATCCACTCTTGTAAGAGTGAGATTTATGGTATGCTTGTAGTGGCTAAAGATAGATTTATGGTATGCGTTGTTTTTTATCAACAAACACGCTCATCATGAGTCTACTACATACAGTGCATACGTAGTCTCACTGGTTACATGCTCTACAAGTGTTATGTACATTTGGTAGTTGAGATTTGTATCAATGTGGCAATTGGCAGAGCACGGTGTTGTTACACTACTGCGGAGATTTTATACATTGATGCGCTTGAGCAGTACAAGTGCTGGTGACCTCTTTCGAGAGCACTTCCTCCTTGCAGGGAGCTCCGTGCTAGGTTTTGTTTATGCTTTGATAGCATCATATTCGTTGAGATTTTGCTCCAGATACAAGGGAGGTTCAATTGGTTTTTCCCTACAATTGGACATTGTTTTGGTGATAGTGGTAAAGTCGATCTCCCACTTTGACATTCACTTGTGATAGTTGATATGTGCGACATTTATGAGTCCACAACAATGATGACTCATGTGAGATCGCGGTCTCCTTCATGTCAACACTTGAGATGTTGACAATGCTATCTCACATGATGACTCACGTGAGATAGCGGTCTCCTTCATGTCAACATTTGAGATGTTGGCATTGTGGTCACACAGGGAACATTAGATGATGTTGCTTCAAACACATGAGGCAACAAAGGAGATGCCATGTCCATTTGTTTTTCCTTATAAACCTTTTTAAGGTAAGGAAGATTTCTAAAATATGTCTAGTTTTCTGAAGCCAAGAAAACTCCATAGCTTGTCTTGGCCTCACTAAGTTTTGCAGAGATTTGAGGGAGGTTTACTAAATCCATGATTGTCCCATTTGAGCTATCATCCTATACCGTGGGTTTCTAGGTAACAACCAAACCAAGGTCATAATAGCAACAAGTCATATCTTCAAGAAGTATTATAACCAAATACGTAGAACGACATTGTCTATTGAAGCTTATACAAGCTCAATGAGGAAGCAATGAATCCATCATCCATAGCTAGATAACAGGTTACCCATGAGTACGCACATTCAATGTTGCTTGCTAACCCTTGCAACATAGCCAACAACCTCGGTGGCATATAGCTAGAATATTGCCATAAACTACCTTTTCATACCATGACAAGTAAAACCACCTCGTAGTCATGCCAAGCATTCAAGTCTTGCACTTACCCTTGCAACCAAATAATACTTAATATTTTCAAAGCACCTAGTAGCTTCAATCTAAGAAGCAGCTTTTAAGTAGTAGATTAGACAAAGGTCTTCCAATTTAACTACCATGTAAGGAGAACAAGAACAAGGTGTCATGGCAAGATACACATAGAAATCAACCCCTATCCAAATACTAGATATGTGTGTACACACTCGCAAAAAGGCATATATATTCTCTATGAGATTTTGATATAATTTTGTTTATCCAAAGCCCATATTTTCAAAAATTCAGTCATAGCCATGTCAATGGAAACTCTCACGTGAGGCTTTTAGGCTCAAAACAAATTAGAAAAAGAAAGACAAGTATTGTATTTCTTTCAGATAAGACCACTAGCTACTTATGTCTGCAAAATGGATCAAATAACCAATCTTGAGATTCAAATAGAAACACTTCCAAATCATGCCCAATTTCCTATCAGGAGGTTATAAGCTGAAGTACATAACCTTGAAGTCATAGATATGCATGCCAATGTTAATATGCAAGATCAAGAATATGGGAATATTCATTTCTCAATCTATTCAACATACAATCCATTTCTATGATGTGATTAGTGTCGAATTACTATGCTTTAGATCGTATCTTACTATTTTAAAGCAACAATAAAGGGTATCCAAATTTACCAAGCCCACAGTGACATCCACCCACTATACCACAAATTAAGTAGCCATTAAAAAAATAAAATAGGTAACAATTATGATACTCAAGAGTTGCCCTCCACTAAGTACTACATTTTTGGGTAAAGGTGGTGTCTCTTATCTCGGTCGTATGTGCCAAAGGCGTATGACCGCCCATCACTTGTACACACCTTATTCTTTACTAGAAAAAAGAATAAGGAACTCTCTCATACATTGTGGTGAGCAGCTCCACCCACATCCTATGTCTCTTGCTTCTCTCTCTCTCCTTCTCCCTCTCCACATTACACACCACATTCATGAACTCTTCAACTGGTATCAAAGTGCTTGGTGATGGTAGGGAGCATGGTGGCATTGAGAGCTCATAGGTGATAGCTTGCTCGCTCTTGGCAGGGAAGAGATTAAGAAATCTTGGAAGCTTTGTGAGAATGCAATGGGAGCTTGTGAGCTCAATTGAGAGTGATGTATGCTCTTGTAGAAGCTCATAAGAGAGCGTGGAAGATAGTGTGTAGGTGAAGGTGCCCTTAAAAAAACTATATGTGCATAGCAGCATTGTTTTGCAAATTGTTTTTCTCCTTGTAGATTGTAGATGTGAAAATTTTGTCCATTGAACCCCTCCATTTTGACATGGTCTATAACTTTGCATAAGAAAATTTTCCCAAATTCATCACCAATTTTGTTTTAGATTGGTTGGATTGTCTGCAAGTTGTGGGTATACAGTAGCAAATTTTTGTAACTCTATTTCTGCCCACTTATAGGTGTCTTTTTATGCTTGTTTTTTGCAACCTTAGACCAATTTTTTTTGCTCTACAACTTTGCATAAGAAAGTTTTTGCAAATTTTGAGCAGATTTAGGACTTTTTTACATCAGACTGCACGATGGTATAGCATTGCAGGTTCTTTAGTATAGTGTGCTTACGGATAGTCCACTTTGTGTGTGTTTTTATTTCAGCCCAACAGAGAGTTTTTTGGCTAATATTTTCAGCTCACAGGTTGCACTTCTCACTACACATTATGTGGTGCAACCATTGTGCTCATGTATGCAATGTGGGTCATTTTAGAGAGTATTTCCAACAAAGTTTTGTGTAGTTTTTGCTAGGATTTTGGCTTATGTGTACCATATGTGGATTTTCTCTGAGGCACTAAGTGTTTGTTTATGGTTTGTGCAGTTTTGTTGAATTTTTTTTGAGATTTTCCTTAAATTTTAGGAAAACATTTGTTCAAATTTTCTCCAAAGTCATACCATGCTTTTTATGTATCTACAACTTACCATTTGATGTATTTTTGGTCAATATTTACACCCACTTTGACAATGATCGATTTTTGACTCTCACTTTGACAAGTTGTATCAATTTCGGACACATATTGGTATTCTTGTATCCACTCTTGTAAGAGTGAGATTTATGGTATGCTTGTAGTGGCTAAAGATAGATTTATGGTATGTGTTGTTTTCGATCGACAGACACTCTCATCATGAGTCTACTACATACAGTGCATACATAGTCTCGCTGGTTACATGCTCTACAGGTGTACATTTGGTAGTTGAGATTTGTATCAGTGTGGCAATTGCAAAGCACGGTGTTGTTACACTACTACGGGAGATTTTATACGTTGATGCGCTTGAGCAGTACAAGTGCTAGTGAGATCTTTTAAGAGCACTTTCTCCCTGCAAGGAGCTCCTTGCCAAGTATCGTTTATGCTTTGATAGCATCATATTTGTTGAGATTTTTCTCTAGATACAAGGGAGGTTCAATTGTTTTTTCCCTACAATTGGACATTGTTTTGGTGATAGTGGTCAAGTTGATCTCCCACTTTGACATTCACTTATGGTAGTTGATATGTGTGACAGTTATGAGTCCACAAAAATGATGAATCATGTGAGATAGCGGTCTCCTTCATGTCAACACTTGAGATGTTGACAATGCTATCTCACATGATGACTCATGTGAGATATCGGTCTCCTTCATGTCAACACTTGAGATGTTGGCATTTTGGTCACATTAGATGATGTTGCTTCAAACACATGAGGCAACAAAGGAGGTGCATGGGAGATGTAGATTCATCTTTGACACCTGTCTCAAAGAGGTAGTTGTAGTGGTGGTATATGACAGTGACCAGTGATAGTGATGTCACGCTTACCTCAAGTATATCTCTTGCACACTTTCTCCACGCCCACGTCACACCATATTATGAGTACTTTAGTAGTTTTTCTAGTGGGAGACTTGGTTATGTGCAACTTGCTAATGATTTGGCATGTGACATAGAGGGCATAGGAGATATATTCTTGTGATTGCCCAACGGTGCATCATACACGGTGCGATACGTTCCTCAGCTGAGATAGAGTTTGATCTTGGTGAGAAGTTGAGAGACAGTGGATGCCAGGTACTTCTTAGAGATCAATCCTTCCAAAATGCATTGCAATCCACTTTTCATTTTCAAGAGGATCTCGGAGTGGCTTGGTCTACCCTATGCATGTATCTAAGGTACATGATGGCATAGTCTTGATTGTGTTGCAAACATGTCAGCAAGAGATGAGACGAGCCTCTTTCATGGTTCTCTAGATTGTTGTGCATGGTGTGTTTTGCCTCGTAGCTAGAGCGACCATGCTCTAGAAAAACACAATAGCTTGATCCTCCTAGGACAGAGATGCCTCATGTTGATCGACTACCAAGCCTCACTATATCTATGCTAGCAAAGAGAGAACCACATACATAAAATGTCAATCCGTGGGATGTAGTTGACGTGACTAGTGCATGAAGGCTAAAAGAAATAGCTAATCCCTCAAAAACCCATGTCCAATATGCTCTTTCCTATATCGGTCTTAGATGTGTGTCAAACATCAAAAGCTACTTTCCTTACCGCAAGCTTCACCCGATGATTTTGTATAGCTACAATGCTCCGAATGCAATGAAACTTACTACCTAGAATGTGCAGAGTATCCTTAGTATCCTTAGTATGCTCAAAAGTAATTTTTGACACTCAAACAAAATCGTGCCTAAGATAAACAACGTATTTTTTGTAAGTCAATTTTAGCCTCCAAAGCAGTCTATAGATTCCTTAGGACGTGCTCTATCTATCCCTATGACTCTTGAGGCACTTGGACCGGATCTGTAGCCTGGCCCCGTGCTCTCTCCACTTCATGTCTCAATTTTGTAAGTTGCTGCTGTACAATTTTGTCTCTTCTTGTGGCTTCTTCTACATTATTGACCAATAGATCTTGCAGCATTTTCGACTGGTGCTTCAGTTGGTCGTTCTCTTTTTGGAGCTCTCGCTACTGGTCTTTGAGTCTCTCTTTAGCTGTTAAGGAACCTTATGCAATGTGGACTCTTTGCCTTTGCTCCAACTCCAATTCCTTTTGCAGTGCCGTAATCTGAGCTTCCAAGGCTTGTACAACTTGGTTATCCGGTCTTGCACTTGCTCTTACAATCCTTGGGGTCCCTCTTAGCATTTTTATGGTTAATTCTTGGAGCTCAAATTTCTCTTTCAACTGTATCAACTCATCTTGAACTGCCTCTAGTTCATCTTTAATTTTCTCTTTCTCCTCTTGCATATTGGAAATCTCTTTGGAAACCTCAGCAACCACCTAGAGGGTGAAGGTATCCCTTTCTACTTCAGCTTCTTTCAGGATCTTGCTTTGTGCTTCTTGCTCTCTCTCTCTGTGCTTTCTGTTCTCTAAATAGCTCTTTGCAGTTCTTTGGTGAGGTTGTCATGCTCTCCTATCATATTTTTCTCTCTCATCCTAAGCATGTTGTTTACCTCAACCACAATGAGAGACTTGGTTTTGATTTTGTCTAGAATTTGGTGGGAAACTCTCAGATCTTCTTCATTTGCCACTACCACACTCTTTGCATCTAGCCTAGACAGTGGTCCAGCCAGGGGGACTTGGTGGCCCATGCTTAGTAGCACTCTCATTGGAGGAGGATGCCATGGGTTCTCTACCACCTTGGCACTGGTGGGATTGGTACTAACCTCGGTACTCCAGGCGGTGATAAGTGCAATTCTTGTGCTCTTCTTTGAGTACCTTGGTCTTGTGGCTTCTCCTTGAATTTTTGTTCTTTCTTTGCAGCCCATGGCAGGATAGAGGTGCCATATACAGCCTCAGAAGCATGTCAGATATATATCCACCTTTGAGGAGTTCATCATAGGTACATTGTTTGGTTTTTTCTTTGTCCTCTGACGGTGGCTCAGCCTTTGATTTCTTCTTTGGCAAATCCTTTTCTAGGGATGTTGAGGATTTCGGGCTTGGAGGTTGTTGGGTGTATCTCGGGGGAGATGCTGGTGGTATTGTACTACCCCCCTCCTCTTTGGACTCTTTTTCCTCTTCTCCCTGTGTTTCAGGCTGCTCTTGCAGCTTCCTCTTAATATCCTGAACTTCCTAATCAATGAAAGGCTCTAGATTTTGTTGTTCTATCACGCTCTTGGACTCTTCATATGCACAAATATAGTGATCAAATTGATCCTCTAAGGGTCAAGAGGAACTTCCACCCATTTTCTTTGGGTTTGGCACCCAATACTCCTCAAAATCACCCTTTAGTGCTCGTTTGGCCTTCAATTACTTGGTCACTCTCTTGATGCGGGACTCCTTTTGACTTGTGGTCTCTTTTGGCTTCTCTTCCCTAGTCATTACCGTCTTTCCTTTCTTCTTTGTTGGCTCTTCAGATTTTTCTTCTGGAACTGTCTCTAGATTTCTTCAGGGACTTTGTTGGAATTAGGATTGTAGAGAAATGCACACAGCTTGGAGAAGACGAAGGAAGCTCAAGGTAGACAAGTGAGAGTGTATTACTTAGCGTGCAATGGAAAGATAGGCCCTAGAGTGATGGGCGTACATACAATGCATGGGGTGAAAAACCTCCTAAAGAGGGGAAAAAAATGCCCTGGTGGTCCTAGTGTGTTCACACACATCACTACCGCAGGTATATGGTAACAAATTACCCCTGGAGTGATGCGGTGAATGAGATGAGTAAAGGGAAGTGCCATGCCCTGAGGACATGATCAGTCCACAAAGGGGAGTAAACCCAAGCTTTGCAGAAAGCTTTGAGCTTCTCATGAGACAATGCCTTTGTGAAAAGGTCTGCAAGGTTGTCCTGTGTTGGCACATAAGCCAAGCTGATCTCTCCTACTGAGAGCCTCTCCCTGACATAGTGGTAATGCACCTCAATGTGCTTTGTGCGAGCATGAAAAATTGGGTTCCTCGCAACTGCCAATGCGCTATGAATGTCAGTGTAGATAGTGTTGGCAGTGTGCTGTCCAACCCCCAAATCAGCCATAAGGCGTCTGAGCCATACAGACTCAATCGTAGTTGTGAAGACTGTCCTCAGCCTCACAACTCGAAGTGGCCACAGTAGGTTGCTTCGTGCTCAACCATGATATACATGAGCTGCCAAGCATGAAACAAAAACCACTTGTGGACACTCGCGTGTCAAAACAACCAGCCCAATTTGAGTCCAAAAAAGCATATAAGTTTGGCGGCAATGATCCCCCCTTGGGATAAGACAAGCCAATGTGTAAAGTGCCACTAAGGTAGCGGAAAATCCTCTTGAATGCCTGCCAATGCTTAGATCCTGGGCTATGCATAAATCTGCTGACGTATGAGACTGCAAACTGAATATCCAGCCTCGTGTTGCATACATAAATGAGGCATCCAATAGTAGTTTGGTAAAGAGTGACATCTGCAGGATCACCAGCATCATGAAGACTCAATTTCAAACCTGTTTCCATGGGAGTGGCAATAGGTTTGCAATCCTCAAGTCCAAACTTACAAAGCAATGTTTCTATGTAACTTTTCTGACACAATGCAATACCGCCATCACATTGCTTAAACTGTATGCCCAAGTAATGATGCAACAACCCCAAATATTTCATCTTGAAATTAGCATTCAAATCAGCCTTAAATTCAGCAATATGTCTCTCATTTGGTCCAGTGATCAACAAATCATCTACATAAAGAACCACAATGAGAAGTAAAACACCCTCATGCTTTACATACAATGTGCTTTCTGTTGGTCTGTTGCGAAAGCCTCGTTTGACCAAATGAGAGTCAGCTTTCTCATACCAAGCACATGGAGATTGCTTCAACCCATAGAAAGCCCTCTTACATCTACACACTTTGTCCTCTTGTCCTTTCTTGACAAAACCGCAAGGTTGCGTTACTTAAACTTCCTCAAATATATCACCATTCAAGAAAGCAGTAACAATGTCTGATTGATGTACATCCCAACCAAATGAGCTGCCAATGCACATAGAGAACGCACAATAGTCATACGACAAGTGGGAGCAAAAGTCTCTTCATAATCTATGCCTTTTTTCTGTGTACAAATCGAGCCTTATGGTGATCGATCTCACCATCCGGCTTGCGTTTCAACTTGTAAACCCACTTTGTACCAATGGACTTTTTCCCAGGAGGCAAATCACATAAAGTCCATTTGTCATTTTCTATAAGTGCATCATATTCTGATTGCATGGTAGCCATCCAATTTTTTGAATTCTGTGCTTCATCAAAAGACAGAGGTTCCTCAACATCATGTAAGCTAGACACAGCCAAAGCATAACAATCTGATGCATAAGATGCATGGCGAGAGCCTGAACGAGTACGATTTGACAAAGGTGCATCCAATTTACTGTCAATGTATGCTCCGGCCGTTTTGGCATACCTCTAGCCTGCTCATTTTCAGCCCTTTCCTCATCAAGTACATCATGTACATCTGTATCTGTAATAGGTTGGTTTGTAACATTTTTGGAAATCTCCATAGGCTGTACATTTGCCTTATTGAAATTTACATTCAAACTTCCACCACTAAAAGGAGGCAACAAAGTGTCATAAATGTCCTGTGAGCTTACATTATTGTCTCTAGTACATGACAGTAAGGGCTGAACAAAATCTTCCACAAACACTACATCCCGTGAAACCAAAATACACTTTGTTTGCGGATGATACAACCTGTAACCTTTGCTTTCAGCACTGTAACCAACAAAAATAAATTTGACAGCCTTATCATCCCATTTTCTGCGCTGTGATTGTGGCACCAAAGCATATGCCAAACACCCAAAAACACGCATGTGCTCAATAGAAGGCTTTCTATCATGCCATGCTTCATATGGAGCAATAGACTGCAAAGCTTTCATAGGATACCTGTTAAGTACATAGGTGGCACACATGATGGCCTCAAGCCAAAAAGAATGCGACAAAGCTTGACTTTTGACCATACATCGTGCCATTTCCATATGTGACTTGTTTTTTCTCTTAGCTACACCATTTTTCTAAGGCGTAGAAGGCATTGTACATTGGTGTTTTATCCCATGACTAGCCAAAAATGCATTAAATTCATGAGACATATCCTCCCCCCCTCGATCAGAACGAAGGGTGTCCATAGTACATTTTGAGACATTTTCAGCCATAGCCAGAAATTGTTTGAAGCACATAAAAACGTCAAATTTTTCTTTAAGCGAAAATACCCATGCATGCCTGGAGTAATCATCAATGAAATTCACGAAGTACAGGTAATTTCCCAAGGACGGAGTTTGCATGGGCCCACAAACATCACTATGCACAAGCTGCAATCTGCATGTGGCCTTAACTGAACCATCCTTTGGAAACTTAGAACGCTGCATTTTACCCAAAATATAGCATTCACAAACATGTTTGATAGGTGCTTCAAGAGGCGGCAAAGAAGTAACCATATCAGATTTTTGCAAACGCAGCAAACTAGCAAAATTCAAATGCCCAAAACGTGCATGCCACAATTTTGCATCTGAAAGAGCCCTTGAATCTGCAACTACATTTGCAAAATTTTGTACACACTTGTCATACAAAGGGAGCTTATATAGCCCACGGCACAAAAGGCCAGATGCAACAATTTCATCACCAAAACTGAGATCATGGATTGTACATCTGTATTCCACAAATTTGACTACAAGTCCAGGTCTAGCAAGTGCACATATAGACAAAAGATTCTTCTTGATCCCAGGTACATAAAGTGCATCAACAAGTGTGAAAGAACTTCCAGTTGCAGCAGTAAGCACAATCTTTCCAACTCCCTGAACCGGATAAGAGGCTTTGTTGGCACAAGTGATTGAACTCCCATGACGGATAGACTCGATAGAGGTGAACAATTCATGATGTGAGGTAATGTGCTTTGTAGTACCACTGTCAAAATATGACACATGTGAATCTGCAACAACTGACATGCATGCATCATGGACAACAGGATTGTAAGTGCACTCTGCACTAAAAGCCCATTCCGCATCAACATCAACATCACAGTCTCCTTTCACAGAAGACTCAACAATGGCTGCATTTGTAGTGGAACCAGCATTTGCAGTGAAACTACCCTCTTTCTTCTTAGCCTCTTTGGCCTTCAACTTAGGACACTGCTTGATTAAGTGATCATTAGCTTTACAATAATGGCAACGCATCGTCTTTTTGCCCTTATCACCAGAATTTCTAGACAAATTGCTGCCAGCAGAAGCATTAGGAACATAAGTTTTGCCACTCGCAGCATAACCATAAGAAGTGGCTGCATTACTATTACCACCCTTTCTTTGAGAAGCAATAAAAGCCTGTTCGACTGCACGCTACCTAGTCTCGTTTTTTTTGGAAAGTGAATCTTGCAACTACAATGTGCATAATGCATCAAACTTGACAACTTAAGGATTTCCTTGGGTCATAAGTCTCTAAGTACTAGCAAAAGTTTCGTAAGAATCTGGTAAGGCATCAAGATTAGTTTGCACAAGGGAACTGTATGAAATGACTTCACCTGCAGAAATAAGTTGCTCATTGATATCCTTGACATCAGCGAGGAAAGTGTCCATATCATCTTTCTCATGCATAATCTTTGATTCTAGCTCTTTACGCAACAGCAAAGCAATTTTGGCCTCATTGCGGCTTACATAAAGATCTGCTAGAATATCCCAAGCCTGTTTTGCAGCTTTCGTTGAACGAATGTGAGGAGTAATGGTGCACTTTATAGACAAGGCAATCAACACATGAGCCTGTGCATCCTTTACATCCCAACAAGATTGTTCTGCCATGGGCAAAAGAACTCTAATAGCAGCAATCCTTGCAACAAGACCTGCAACATCCTCAACATCGCCTACATCCTCAGAATCAGGGTGTACATCAATGCCCTGCACAATATTCCAGATGCCCTTTGACACAAGAACATGTTGCATCATATAAGCCCACATAGGGTAATTGTCCCCATCTAACCTATCCTCAGCAACAAACATCTTGAACACATCTATGTTGTTGTTAGCCATGGTAAATGTTGCACTTGATGTGAAAATTACCCGAAAAGAGGCGAAACAAAGCGGGAACAACACATGCTATATAGCACAAACCGTGGAAGATTGTAAGGCACCTGTTATGAAAAAAACGGCACTGACAAAAATTCTGCACAAAATGACAAAATTATTTGTGCAGACCTGCCTATAGTGGAAACGGAGGCCAAAATGAGCCCGAATCAGAAATCTAAGCAGATTAATGTCTATGAGCTCTCGCAAAAGTGAGAAAGTGAGAAGACGTGTGTTGGAGCAACTGGCGACTAAGCCCAAGAGGACGCAACCAGATCTGATACCAATTGTTGGAATTAGGGTTGCAAAGAAACACACACAGCTTGGAGAAGACGAAGGAAGCTTAAAGCACACAACTGAGAGTGTATTACTTAGTGTGCAATGGAAAGATAGATAGCCCTAGAGTGATGGGCGTATATACAATGCATGGGGGAAAAAACCTCCTAAAGAGGGAAAAAAATGCCTCGGTGGTCCTAGTGTGTTCACACACATCACTACCACATGTATATGGTAACATCCTTGTCAAGACAGGCGATGCCACTAGGGATTCATCTTTTGCATCCTCTTAAGCCTTAGCCATTCATTTTGAGTTGGTGGGTCTGGACACTTTCCTCTTGCTATGATAGATTTATATGCAATTTTGGTTAAGATTTCTGCTTTATCAATGTATTTGGGCTTATCAGTTCCCAAGCCCACTACTTGTTCATGTATATACTGAGCATAATTTACATCTTTTGGCACATTGCTTGTCAGTTCCCAAGTGAAGGTGGTGGGAATGGCATGAGGTGGTGTGGTGTACTTTTGTGGCCTCTTATTGCAGATATGGATGAATTGGTTGTACAATCTACAAATTACGATAGCTCTTGGGTTCACCATGTCTCCAAAAATTGGGTTGGTCTTCTTTTGAGAGTACACCTCCACTGCATCTCTTCTTTCTTTGACTGAGATGCTTGCCCCCTCAAGTGTAGTGAGGATTGCTTTGCAATCTTTCTTGATTGTAGTAGGCAGCTCAAAGACTCTCTCTCGTCACACTGATGTAAAAAATCCATGTAGATCTACCCTTTCCAGGTGATTGATGATGACTTCTTTGCTTGCATATTCAATGAGCTCCCTTGGGATCATCGGTACATCCACTGTATTGCCTTGTGGATCTCACAAGGTCCCTTATGATATCTTTATACGCTCCCTGTCTAGAGTTGCTTCATCCATCCATGCTTTGGTTGGCTTCAATGTTTCATTGGAAATTGTGAAAGGCTCCACCACTGCAATGATGTGTTTCAAGGAGAGTCTTTTCTTCTTTACTGGTGATTTACCAGTTTCCATTGATTCTGCGTGCACTCCAAGTCCAAAAGTTAGCGTCTTTGCTCAATTCTGGCAATTGATCAGCTTCTAGTTACCAAATAATTTCAAAATTGAATCACAAGCTAATTGGGACCTATTGATGCTATGCAGGTTGACAAAAGTGCATATGATAGGATGTCCATAGCATATGTATGGTGCTTATAGCATCATAATTGGAATTGAGCTTGAAAATGAATGTCAAAAGCCAAAGATGGAATTTGTATGCTTAGATTTCCACCATATGGGTAAAAATAGGTCAAATGATGTCCACATATGATGAAAATTTGATGGCAAGCTATTAAAGATGTGATAAAGGCACTAAAGTTATCTAAAACACGTATGATGTCTAGGTTGGTTTTTTTTTCTTAGACTAGATGTACAGCTTGCTCGTTATGTCTGCACCACTATGATGTGTTTAGATCTGAATTTGAACAAGTGTTCATGTGCCCAAAGCCATAAAAGGTGTTTTTGACACTTGAATTTGGAAAAGGAGGTCTATAATGACCAAAACTTGCCCATTCATGCCCAAATTTGGTGTAGAGGCTATATATGACATGATATTGAATTTTGGATATCAATATCTCCATTTGACAGGCTTAGACATCATACGCACCATGGTGACAGAATCTCCATTTGACAGGCTTAGACATCATACGCACCATGGTGACAGAATCTCCATTTGACAGGCTTAGACATCATACGCACCATGGTGACAGAATCTCCATTTGACAGGCTTAGACATCATACGCATATGATGTCTATTCCTAAAAATTGAAATGTGAGCATGGGGTAAGGATGTATATGCTATGTGAATGCCTTGTGTCAAGTTTCCCTGAGTTTGGAGCATTATTTCTATGGATAAGACCATTTTTTTCTTGAGGACTCCAACTTAGCAGTTTTTGACCAAATGGTGGCTTCATGTGGTCCAATTTTCATGAAACTTGGTATGTGAGCTGTAATGAGCATGATGAAGAGGTTGGTGTGGAAATTTGACCATTTGCAGATGTAAAAAGTTCCACTAGACATCATACACGTATGATGTCTGGGATGTAATGTTTTGGTTTCTGTTAGCGGGTCGCTAGGACGAACAACTGCAACATAGCTCTTTTGTACTAACAGAATGTCAATATGCAAAAGGAAGCGACTCGGGATGGAGCACGGAGACTTAATGAGAGTGTCAATCTCATCATAGTGAACTCAGAGGGCTACTCATTCTATGACAAAAGCAAATCAACCACTTCCTAGTTAGACAATCAGTATGCGTCCAATCTCACCGCTCTTGGTCATCATGCCTTTTCGGCATCCAAACAAATCCGGAATGCCACGAAACTTAAGGAGAGGTATCAAAATACTTAAAGGCTTAATCCTACCAAGTTATGTCACCATCTTGGAAGGTACATAAAGCACAATCCATCACAAAAAAATGTGCAAAAAACTGAAACAGAAGTACTTAGAAAGGTCCTCCTTAAGCATAGAAACACTTATCCATGGTCAAAACATCAAAAAATAACCATTTTAACCTCCAAATCAATGCATTTAGCTCACAAAAAACGTCATGAACCACAACATAATTGAAAATGATTACACTTAGATTGTAGAGCAAGAGACAAGGAACGCAATGTGCTATTTGGAAACAAATTTTGACTACCAGTTTAGGAGAACAGAAGATTACAATTTGTAGCAGTAAGAGGCTTCCATAGTGCACGTTTCAAAACCTTCAAGCTATTGATAATTCTCCTCTCCAAACTAAGGGTTTTGACTTTAAAAGTTAGGGGAGCTTTCCCATGGCCATCCGGCCTCTTACAAGGGTGTAGCCTCAAAGAAGTAGAGAGGGTATTGTCTAATTACATCACAATTACAACTCATCATAGGCTGAATAACATGGCTTTCTTAAAAAAATCGAGTGTTTACAGGGTTTGGTGTGTATACGTCTCTATCCACCAAACATTTCCCCCTTCCTAGTCATTGCACGTCCTCGTACAAGCCGTCTCTGAGTGTATGTTACTATCTTTTCTCGAGCGTTGCAGTGAGGTTCCTGAACTTCTGAGCTCTTGCTTCAATCTCTACTTTGGTGGACAACTCTTGGAAGGGATTGTTGATGAGGGTACTTTGATAGGCAATGTGATGGGCTGGCAGATCTTTTGTCATGGGATTAAATATGGAAGAGTCCACTTCAAAGAAGCCGGTCATGAACGCCTCTTCGAAGGTCTGCATGTAATGAGAGGGCAAAAATATGACTCTTGCATATAATCCCATGGTGACATTCCGGGTTGGGATTTTAGTCTCCATATTCCAGCAAATGCCTCGCGTGCCTTCGACAAAGATTTGCCAACGATGCTCTGCTGCTTCTATATCATTGAAAGCTGTAATGCAGGTGATGAGAATCCAGGCAATCTTTACAAGCATTTGACAAGCGAGATCCGAGATCTCCTTCATCATGTTGATTACCCCTATTAGAGTTTGAACCATGTACGATGGGTTATTATTGAGAGGCTTTGTGATTACCGGGTAGCTTAGCACTACTAGTCTTTTGCTTTGCCAAATGTAAAAGTTGTCCCAGGATTGCCTTCTGTTGATCAGACAGTAAGTGGGGTTGATCCTGAGATGCTGGGGAGCATTCCTATAATAGGTTTCATCTGTTGGCCTCTGATCAAACCATTTCTTTCGCCAAAGGGGTTGATTATCAATGACTGTTTAATTCTGAAGTGCCATGATAGGAACCTCCCTGTAGTCCCCTCTGCTATTTGGTTCAAGTTCAGGGAGCATTTTCCGTTGCCATAATTTAACCTCTTACCGCATCAGTGGCAGGGCGATCATCTCCTACCCGAGATTCTTTACTACCTCATCTGGAGTAATCATGAGGAGGGCAACCGATTCTAGCACCTTCAGTTCATACTGCATATAAGCTTTGTGCGAGGGGTCCTTTACTTATGATATCCAGGGTTGAATTTCGTCCCTTGCCGACTCTGAAGTGGATGTCGTGGCTAGATCTACAGATTCCTGCATTCCTTTTCCCGTGCTGGTAGTGGGAACCTCTGTTTGATGAGATTCAAATGTGGACTCTTTGAATCCTCCTTCTTGCTCAAATTCCCTGGGGCCTGCTGATACTTTGTCTAATTTGATCTCAGAGTTGCTAAGTCTTCTCTTGCCTCAGCCAACTACTTTTTTAATTCTTTGATTTCCTCGTCCTTGGCTTGTTGTATGGCCCTATGTCCTGCTGTCATGATCTGTCTGTCATATTTTTCTTGAGTCAGGGCTTCTTTCAACTCTTTAATTTCTTGACTCAAGGAGGTAGAGTCTTGCAGTCGTCGTTGAGGAGGAGGGGGTCTCTTGTATGGCCAGGAGCTGAGTCAGAGATCTGCTAACCACCGCATACGAACTTTGCTGCTTCTCATTTTGTTCTCTTTCTTTGGTTAGCTCTTTCTCAAGACGTTGTTCCACTCGACCTGCAATGTGGAGTTCGCCTCATTAAATTGATGCAACTCCTTGTGCATTCTCTTGTTCTCTTTTTAACTCTGATTGTGCCTGGAGTTGTGCCTTCTCTAGTGCCTCTACTTTTGGTTTAGCTGCAAGGACTCTGTTGCCGTCTTAGATGCTTCTTTCTTGGCATCTTCTAACTCCATCTCTCATAGATTGTAAAGAGCCCTTTGACATGGAAACTGTAGCTTGATCCTCTCTAAGTGAGCATCAATGTCAAAGGATTTAACTATCTCCGCTCCTTCCTCCGTAGCCGCTTGTGATCGCGGCGATCTTGGCCTATGCTGGCCTTTTTGTCCCTGATCCGATTGTTCAGCCTCCTCAGTTTTCTTTTCTCTTTGTTCTGAATCTTCTAGAGCAGCAGAGGTTGTGGCGGGCTTTGTTTGTGCGGCCTCCATTTCTTGATTTGTTTTGTGTTCCGTTTGCTTTTCCTCCGGTCCTTGTTCTGGCAAGCCTTCAATTTTTTCCTTCCCTTTTTACGAAGTCTCTGGAGGTGCCTCAGTGTCCCTGGGAGAACCAAAGTCTTGAGCTTGTTGTTCCTCCCCTTGCGAGTGACTTTCCTCTTTTTTGCTTCGATTAGATTCGTCAGATGATTCGAGATCATCGACGTGTGGATTCTTTGATTCTTCTTTTTGTCTTTGCTTCATCTTTCGCGTGAGTTCATTATGATTTCATTGTCGCATGGTGCTGTCAATCTCCCATTTTTCTTCAGCTTCCTGCCTCTTTTGTTGCTCGATCCTTTCTAAATCCACCATTTTCCTGCATAGCAATGGAATATTTTTGGATTCTTCCTCCTCTTTCTCATCATCCGCTTCTGTTCCTTGGGTTTATTTTTTATCTTGCTTTTGTTGGCGGATCCTTTCCCTCAATGCCTGAGCTTCTTCCATTGTCCTCTTGGCATGAGTAATGGGAATAGCCTCTACCACGTACACAATTTTTTTCCTCAATTGGGTATATCCAAGTGTGTATGGGTTGTCTGCTCCTCCTCCGAAGACTGGTACTCCAAAGGAGTGTCTCTTGGTTGGGACCCTTCTTCCTGGCTACTCCGAGCACCTGACTCGGTCTTCTCGCTGTCAGAATCCTTTAAAGGTGTGCTTTGCCTCGTCTATTTGACTTCTAGTTTTGGCCTTGTGGAAGGTCTTGCCAATGGTCTTACTGCTCTTTTGGATATGTGGGTCAGACTATCTGTGCTTTGGCTGGCGGTAGATCATCGATCATTCCTAGTGCTTGATAGGCAATACGCGTCAGCATTGGTCCATCGTTCATGTAGTCTTTTCTTCTTTGGCTCTCCTTCAGGTTTGCTTTGACAATATTGCCAAGGAGATAATTATCAAAGTCGCAACTGACCACTCTTACTTCTGCCAAGCCTATCACCATCACCACTGCCTTGTGCAACAAAGGTTCTGTATATCGGGGTGGCTTTTGCACTTTGAAGTGTTGCGATATAAGGTGCAATGGCAGTTCAGTTTCCTAGTATATCAGATCTTGATACATCAACGTCTAGCCTTGTTGCTTCAGGAAGGCTTTATCATTGTCTATTGCCTTTGTCTTTTCCAAGAGATTGTGCGTCCCTTGCGGCAGGTGGAGGGCTTCATTTATAATTTTAATGTGATCTTTACCTTGACAACTGCCCCATCCTTGTCCGTTATAGTTTCTTTCCCATTGTACTGAATTGAACTTATGAGCTCGTGAGCTCGTCTGTAGTCCATTCCCCAAGGAGGCAGTCGTAAGAAGTTGTCTAGCTGTAGGCACCTGGCCCTTGCTTGCACTTATGGCTTTTGGTGCAAAGTCCACATTTCCCATGGAAAGATTGTGGCCTTTACAATTTCTCCGTCTGCTGCTTGAAACCTTTCGATGAAGATGTTCACTGGAATTGCTTCAAGTACCTATTCGGTGATGTGAGCTTTCTCATTTGATGAGATATCGGTTATCTCATACGGTGCCACATTCCACTCCCTTTGTGCTTTCATTTGAGGCATCCTGTTGTCAATTTTAGCATTAAAAATAGGTTTTAGCTATTGATCAAAATTATCGAAAAGTGTAAACTTGACCATAAAATGAAAAATGAGCATCCTGTTGTCAATTTTAGCATTAAAAATAGGTTTTAGCCATTGATCAAAATTGTCGAAAAGTGTAAGCTTGACCATAAAATGAAAAATGAGCATAACTTTGTCTAAACTACTCCAAATTTCACCAGTGCATCTAGGATTACTAGCTACAAGGATGTAATGCAACATATGAATTTTGGCAAAAAGGAACATGGATCGCGATCCATGTTGGGAAGAATTTTGAAATTCTAACTTGGGGAAGTTATTCCTGGGCATATGGGGATGCTACTAAGCAATTTTCTCTGGATTAAGGGTTGGAGGTACATGGATCGCGATCCATGTTGGGCAACATTTTGGAAATCTGATGATACCATCTGGTAGGGTTCATCTAGATGATGCCTTGGTCCAACTTTTTTGGGATTTGGATCAATGGTTTGACACTTGGGCTAAATTGTGGAAACCATTTGTAGACTTAGAGATTTTGGCATTTTGAAGTGGATTTTGGGATTCAAATGACTTGAAACTCCATGGATTGGCTTTCTTGAACACATTGAATCAGATGGCATGGTTTTTACTTTTATTGGGCAAAAAGGTACATGGATCGCAATCCATGTTGGACAGAAATTTTGATACAGTTCTTGTGCACATATGTTCCTATAGGTTTTCCTAGTACAATGGTGAAATATTTTCAACTTTGGACATGTTTTTCCTTAGTTTGCCCCATTTTCCAGTTTATGGCCATGTTTTTTCCGTTTTGACCATATCTGTTTCTAGCAACCATTTTTGGACTCATGTTTTGCCTGAGATGTATCATTGTCTTGATTTTTGATGATTTAGGTCTGTAGTTCATAGCTTTGCCTGGCTCCCTGGCAAATTCTAACAGAAATTGAATCCATTTGAGGAGACAAATTGATTCCTGCAATTTTCGCCATTTTGCAAGTAAACCTTTGCTTAGTTTTGATCCTACCACCATCCTTAGGATACATTTGCTTGTTGATAGACTCCGAGGAGAGTGTGAAGTCTCCCAATTGACTTTAGCAGTAATTTGAAAACTTGTCAGGACTCTGTCTTTAGCCTTTCTTTCTAGGTCTTGCTGGCATCCCAGCATTTGACCTCTCATGAGTTTTTCTCTAGGATCCCACCCTTTTTTCCTGTGAAAATGATCAAAAGACCATTTGCAAGATGAGAGTAGCAATCCAGGAGGATTTGATGATCTTAAGAGCACTTTTTGTGATCATTTTGCAACACCAGTACTATTTGTACATTGTCCAGCTAGTGAGCCACATTTACCCTGATTTTGGCAAAAAGGAACATGGATCGCAATCCATGTTGGGATGCATTTTGAAAACCAGTCATAGGAGTTTGTTCCTGGCCATCTGTGGGTGCTTGAATACAATTTTCTCTGATTTTAGGGTTTGGGAACATGGATCACGATCCATGTTCCCCACCATTTGCTGTTGTTTTTGTCCTGCCTGATTCTGTCAACTATTTAGGGTCTTCTGGTGAAATATTTTTGGTTTTTGATGGGTTTTGGACTTCCCCATTGGTTCTGTTAGTTTACCAATTTTGTGACTTTGTACTGCTCTGATATGTTGTTTTGGCATTGTTGATGTAGTATGGGACATACACACATGCTCTTGCAAGGTTAATGATCATGCCTGTCAAATCTAGTGTAGTAAGATCCACCGAGGTGGTCGCAGCGGGCAAAAACAACTTCGAAAACTCTATGCTCTGTGTGTGTGTGTGTGTGTGTGTGTGTGTGTGTGTGTGTGTGAATGCAAATGAGCTTATGTTGCCCCATTTGACTATATGTTCCTAGTCTACCCGGAATGCCCCATTTATACTTACCTCCATTGATCATATCTTGTTGTTCATATCACTTGCGGTTTGAATCGTTCGTCATTCTGATACTCGGTTGACAAATGGCATTGGATATGCAGTTTTGATTCTTCAAAAGTTGGCTCAAAATTCATCTTGTGTCGAATCTTTCCATATTTGCCATGTTCGAAGTCCTTGTTTTGAAGTTTCGGCGTTTGCTTTCAAAAGTCAATTCCGACTATCCTGGCTCGACTTATCAATTTTTTGTTGATTATCTGTTGTTTTTTGCTTTTTTTGTAAAAGAAAATTATTTACAATGATTATTAGTCGGCCAAAAATTAACCAAAATTAGTGTAGCCTCCTTTATATACATACTCTTATTTTGGTATTAGATGGTGACAGTATGGCTCATGATTATGCCAACTAAGAGTTTGTAAGGCTCTAAAAAACTTATTCTTTTAAAGAAAAAGAAAGGAAAGGAAAAGAAAAGAAGTAAGGTGATAATAATAATATATACAAATGATAATCCTACCGCATTTTCCCTCCTTCCTAGAGTGAGTCGTCCCCGACAAACATGTGTCAAAGTGCATGGGAACAAAGCGCGTGTCTATGCATAACCATATAGTGTGGCTCTATGATGCTGATGGAGGATATGCATGGGGAAACAAAATGTTGTGCAAGAGAGAGGTGCTAAACAATATGTTTAGTGGCTGTTGGTGGCGAGGTTGTCTTGAAGCTGCGTGGTCCGAACAATATTAATTGGAGAAGACGCGCTCTGTGTTTGACTGTGACCTGCAAAAGTTTTGATGCTGATGGTTGTGTTGCTTTTTGGCTTTGTTTTGGTTGCCACTGAAATTGCTCGGGTTTGGATTCACTAGAAGAGGCATCGTGTGAGCGAGTTTGTTTTGGTTGCCACACCCAGTTGACAGTGTTCGGTTGTCGAAAGTAGTGTTCCATTGGCTTAGGTCATGTGAACAAAAGCGGTAGGCAATTTGTTGAGGTTTGATTTTTGTGTAGGCAATGTATGCTGACTTGTATTGGTTTGTCGTTTTGGTATCCATAATTGCTTAGGATTGATTTGCATGATGGATTTTTTAACCCATATTTTCGTGACCATTGTTGTGGAACATCACTGAGATGGTGCATGTGGCGATGGTAGAGGTTCCCATACATGGTCTGTTTATACAAATGGCATGGCGAAAGATTGGCCCTCGTGTCCGAGGAGTAAGGTATTGTCCTGCTAGTTTGGCGTGGCTTGATAAGTGCGCATCCACAGTACTCCTAGAATAACTGCTTCGTTAAGATGCTGATCGTTGACCACATGAAATTGATGCGGATAAACTGTTCTAGCAATGGTGATTGGTAAATTTTTGTGGCCCAGACTATCCATAGTGCCTTTGTTTGTGACTTTGAAACCCATAGTGTTTGGCATTAAAGGTTCCCGCGTGAGTTTTCTAAAAGTGGAGTAGTTAACCACATTAGCTCTGGCCCCTGTGTCCACTAAGGCTCGCTCGGTGGTGCTGTCAGCAAGTTGTAAATGAATGCGTAGATCCATTCCTCCTAACCATGTAGTTGCCGTTTGTATGGATGCTATTGGACCAGTCTCAATAGCATCGTTCTGTTGTGATTTCCTCTGGAAGTTTGATTGCTCTTTGCGCTTTAATATTCTGAGTTTGGCTTCCTGCTGTGCTTGTTCCCGAATGTCCTGTGCTTGACGTCTGCGCTGAGCTGCTGCATGTAGTGTTGCAAGTTCTTCTGGTGTCAGCGGAAGAAGATAATTCGTTAATCTGCAACCACTCGTCCAATTAGGCATCTCCCCTCTTGCTAATGTTGCAAGCTTGATGGCGCCACTTTGTGATATATCATGTATTACAAAAGGCCCCATCCCTCGCTTTTTGAGTTTTTTGGAGTGTTGTTTGAGGGTATACAATGGAACGTAATCCCCTTTTTGGAACTCCTTGCCAATCACGTGTTGATCATGGAAAGCCTTCATTTGTTTTTCTTGAGCATATATCCCAGCTATCGCTCTAAGTCTGGTTTCATTTAATTTTCCAAGGTGTCTAGTCTCTCCGATACCTCATGACCTGTCCATCCTAATTGTATTGCCACTCTTAGGGTTTTGATTAGGAATTCCAGTGGTAGGATCGCATTAATCTCAAATACCAGGTTAAAGGGAGTCGTTCCGATGGAAGTTTTAAAATCTACTCTGTAAGCCCATAAGGATGTGTGTAGCTACATTGATCCCAATCATTTCTTGAGTCGTTGACTATTTTGGTGAGTACTCTCTGCCTGCCCATTAGCTTGCGGATGATAGGGTGCCGATTTGTGATGGACTACCATGAATTTGTCAAGGAGGCTTTCAATGATGTCGTTTAAAAAGTGTGTTCCCCTATCACTCACTATTTTGATAGGTAGTCCATATCTAGTAAAGACATTTTCGAAAAGAAAATGAGCTATAGTTCTTACATCGTTTTTTTGGATCGCTTTTGCTTCCATCCATTTTGTCATGTAGTCTGTTGCTACTATGATGTTTTGTGCGTGCATCCTGTATCTGGGAGGTATGATGGGACCAATGAAGTCAATGCCCCATTTGGCAAAAGCACGTACTCCCATCATTGGCCTTAGTGGCATTTCATCTCTCCTTTCGAGTGGTTTTGTGCGTTGACATTCATCACATCATTTGACATATGTCTCTGCATCCATAAACAGGGTTGGACACCAGATGCATGAGTGTAGAATGAGCTTTGCCGTTTTATCAGCTGAGAAATGTCCCCCTGGCTGCCGTGAGTGTGCTCGATCTAAGATAACGTAATATTTTCTTTGTGTAGCACACAACCGTAGTTGTTTGTCCTTCCCCTGCCTATACAGTTGGTTGGCAATGAGCAGATAGTGTTTGGCCTCTTCTTCTACAACTTTCATTCTTGCTTTGCCCCATTCCTCTGGAAAGGTCTGGTTTTTTAAGTAAACTATGTGAGCAATCCATTCAGGTGCTTGTACTACTCGAAAGAGGGTGGTGTGTTCCATTGGGGGTTGTTTTGTACAACTATCACAGGATTTTACATATGTATGGACACTGTGTTCCATGTTTGGCCAGTAGACGCCCACTCTCTGTAGCCATTGGCCAGTCTATGTTTCTCCATTGTGAAATCTTGTATTTTGTATATGAGCCTGTTTGAGGCTGTACACATAGTCTCAATATCTCATCCTTACCGTGTTTGTACAACCGTCTTGCTAAAAGCTGGAGATTTCGTGTTTGATGGATAATTGATGGTTGTCTTTCTATCTGCAATGAGCCAATTGTGAGTAGAGTAATGACCTCTTCGCTCCATCTCGGGAACTTTTCAATGTTAAACATATATGAATCAGGAAGGTCATCATCGACACCCTCAGGTGCTTCCCCATGAAATAGTCGTGAAAGATGATTTGCTCTTGTGTGTGTGGTCCCCATTTTTACGACTACCGTGAAGTCAAACACAAGCAATAGTATAAACTAGTGAACAATTCTTCCAGTGTTGCAAGGTTTGTTTACTAGATATAGCAGTGCTTGGTGATCCACAAAGAAGACAAACTTGTTTGCTAGAAGGTAGTGTCTAAATTTCTTGACATCATATATCATTCCCAGACCTTCTCTTTCCGTAGTGGTATAATTTCTCTCTGTGTTGTTTAGTTGCCGACTAGAGTAGCAAATGGAAAAATCCATTTTCTTCTCTCCTGGCTGGGCTAATATGCACCTGATGGCATAGGCTGATGCATCCACATGGACATGAAAGATTTTTCTCCATTCAGTGGCTTCCAAAATTGGAGCCAAAATTAATTGCCGCTTCAATTTTTGGAAAGCCTTCTCACATTCCTTTGTGCATTCGAACTTAGCAATGAGGGTGTACAATGGCTTAGCTATTACAACATACATATATATGAAATACATGTAGTACCTACAATGAACCATAAATGCTTGCACTTCTTTCATCTTTGTTGGTCTCGGTAGTGCAGCAATTATTTGTACCTTCTCTTGATTACTTGAAATTTTGTTTTTGGACACAATGTGGCCCAAAATTTTACCTTATCTTACCATGAAGACACATTTTTTCGGGTTTAAGCAAATACGATAAGTTCTATATTTTGAGTCTTACCATACACCGAGTGACATTTTTTGAGCGAACCAAAATGTGAGCGAATATTTATACGACATGGGCCTAATTGTTGATCCCTCTTCCCCATGAGAGAGAGAGAGAGAGAGAGAGAGAGAGAGAGAGAGAGAAGAGAGAGAGTTCATGCACTAGAAAGAGTACCTAGCATTCAAGGTCTTTCCTTGTCGGACAAGCTAGATCAAAGAAGTTTAAGTTATATGATTTCTTTAGCTTGAAAACTGAAGTGATCTAGCCAAATTCACAAACGTGCCAGTGTTGCATATCTTAAAGACAATGTATCCTAATGGGTGTTTTTACACTCTAATTTTTTGAAATATTGGAAGATACCTTTGCAACCTCATAGCCATGGAAAGAAAACTCCTCGAGCAGCCCAGAGCATTGATCTTATGATGGCATCATCATCGTAAAATTCATTGTCCTCGTCATTGCTATTTTTCTTGGGAGCTCCCCTCTAGTAGGTTCCCTACCCTGCATTGTTTGAGAAAAATTATTTTTCAAAACATATAAAATTCCTTTTCTTGAATCTAGCATAAGAGTAAATTTTCAAAAATTAGATTTATTTTTCAAGTTTTTACACTATTTTTCTCTATTTTAAGGTGTAATTTCTCCTTTTCCCCTTGCTCTCAACAGGCATTTTTGAAATTGAAAACGGCACTATATTAGGATGAGACACATTTTTTCTCGAACACTACTACTTTGTGTCCTTGCCCGATAGCTATCGTCTCTAGATTGCATTTCTCCCTTGCACGATGTGACGGCCCATGTTTGCCCTACCTTTTTGTCCTTTGTCCCAAGATTCCTATTAATCCCACGCTTTCAAAACTTGACCCACCTATTATATACTCTTCATTAAACAAAAACAATTTATTCAAAGATTGATTTTCCCTTGGACCAGCTAGAGCATTCCCCCTCTTGCCATGCTTGCCCTCCCCCCTTCCCCTCCCCATTCCCTCTTGCCATGCTCGCCCTCCCCCCAAACCCTCTTTCTGGTGATGCTTTTCCTCCCTTCCCACCACACTACCTACTCGCCTTTACACACACACACACACACACACACACACACACACACACACACACACACACACACACACACACACACACACACACACACACACACACACACACACACACACACACACACACACACACACACACACACACACACACACACACACACACACACACACACACACACAGAGAGAGAGAGAGAGAGAGAGAGAGAGAGAGAGAGAGAGAGAGAGAGAGAGAGAGAGAGAGAGAGAGAGAGAGAGAGATCCACAGACTCCCGATCCGGACCAGTCCGACGCATAAACGTCCGACGCACCGTTTATGCGTGGAAGCTATCTGGCCAGATCCCTTCTTTGAATTATGAGTGGAGAACATGTCATCAAAGCCCCTTATTGGTGTGATTAAGCTATGGAAGGGTGTATCATTGTTGTACTAAATGTGTAGGCATTCACTGTACTTGGCATTGCCATCCGATTCTGTGTTGTAAAATTGCCAGGTTGTAGAGAGAGAGAGAGAGAGAGAGAGAGAGAGAGAGAGAGAGAGAGAGAGAGAGAGAGAGAGAGAGAGAGAGAGAGAGAGAGAGAGAGAGAGAGAGAGAGAGAGAGAGAGAGAGAGAGAGAGAGAGAGAGAGAGAGAGAGAGAGAGAGAGAGTGATAAGCATTGGGAAGCAGGGAATTACGTGGGCTTATATGGGAAATTTTTTTTAAAAATTGAATCCACCCCTACTGGTTGCAACAGCAAACCAGGGAGCTACTAGAGCATGCAACACCACAAGCTAAGGAAGCAGCCGGCCTACCTTTACCTTCCTTTGCCAATATAGTACCAACCTCGTTTCCTTCCTCCTTCCTTCTTCCTTCTTCCTCTCTCTCTCTCTCTCTCTCTCTCTCTCTCTCTCTCTCTCTCTCTCTCTCTCTCTCTCTCTCTCTCTCTCTCTCTCTCTACGGGCCTACGACCTCCTTGACGAAGTTCACATTTTATATAGCTCCACCCAAAGCCATGACTTGACGATGCGTTGCTGCACTAAATGCCTATTGCACAGATAGCTGCTGCACTCACTGCCTCTTGCACAACTTGTGTTGCTCTGCTCTTCTATCTCTCCTTTGCACTCACAAGGGCTGCAATTCAATAGAACCTGACCTCACCTCTAGCGACCATGGATCAAACAATTACCTTGCTCTGCAATGCTACATGTAGTCCCTACTCACACCCATCTATGTTGCACTGCAGCAAGCAAGACAATCCTCCTTTGTGCCCATCTGCCCGGACTCTGCTCTACTGCGTGCTTGCCTCAACCATAGCATCTCTGTTAAAGTGATTTAATTTGATTTTTTTAAAAAAATTTGTAGGAGCTCATCACGCATCGACCTGTGCTTCATGAAGCCTCAGGCCTGTACCCGCATAAACTTACTGCACCCGCTTGCGTGTACACACACACACACACACACACACACACACACATACAGGATCACAACGCTTTTGCATTGGTCATCTCTTTGGAGTCAACACGTGTACAAAGCGGCCAGCTTCTCTCTCTCTCTCTCATGTGTGTAGGGTCACCCTTCCAGGGGCTCTTGAAAGCCAGGTAGATCAAAGTGAAGTGGATGAAGTGCAGCTTAATGATGTGTAATTTTATCTGCAAGGCAATGGTAACACCGCCCACAAAAATTGGATGAACGTGCCTAGTTTGGCGGCCCAACTAATTTTGCTTGCCGGTTTTATGAATTCAAAGATTTTGGCTTTATAGTGGCTGGTGCCAGGCGGATGTCCCCTGCAAGGATCACGGGTTGTGAGAGAGAGAGAGAGAGAGAGAGAGAGAGAGAGAGAGAGAGAGAGAGAGAGAGAGAGAGAGAGAGAGAGAGAGAGAGAGAGAGAGAGAGAGAGAGAGAGAGAGAGAGAGAGAGAGAGAGAGAGAGAGAGAGAGAGAGAGAGAGAGAGAGAGAGAGAGAGAGAGAGAACCAACTATTACATGAATATAGGCTCATGTGCTCATCTTTAATGTCACTATGGCTCAACTCCAGAAGCAAATCTAGGAACCTGTCTTGATTCCCGTTCTAGGAATACCATCCTTCCTCAAATTAGCGACCTAGTCGGCCATCCCTCCGATGGTGCACCGGTTCATGTTGACAATTTTGACACAAGAAAAGTAGTGATTCATGTTAGTCAGAATATTGAAAAGGATATGGAAGATTGTATACTAGAGCAAACCATGCAATTAGTTGGGCTTCAGAGTTTCCTTTCTTTGTTAGCTTGTTAGTAGAAAGGTAACAAGACTGTATCAATTTGCTCGAATTTGTCTTCACTCGAATTTTTTTTCTCGGTGATTAGAAACCCCCTATATTTTTCAAAGACTTTTCCCAAATGAGTGATGCGGTCACTTCTTTGATGAGAATGAACACAAAGATTATCCATGTAGATCTCCAAAAATTGTCTGAGATATTCTTTGAATGCGTGGCTCATTAGTCTTTGAAATGTAGTCGGGGCATTGGTCAGGCCGAAAAGCATTACCCTGTAGGCAAATACACCCCACTCTATCGCAAAATCTATCTTATGTTGATCTTCCACTTTAATCGTCAACTGGTTGTAGCCTGAGAACCCATCCAAGAAACTATAGGCCTCTTTCCCTACTACCCTCTCAATAACATGATCTGTTATTGGTAGTGAATAGTTATCCCTGATGGTGGCTGCATTTACCTGTTTGAGGTTTACGCAGACACGCAGTTTGCCATTCTTTTTGGGTACCACCACAATTGGGGACACCCAATCGGTGTGTTCAAGCTCACAGATAAACTTGGCATCCTTCAGTTTGTCTATCTCCTCCTTAATTTTCTTGGCAAAAGTTTCATTGTACATGTAAGGATGTTGTCTGCGTGGTCTGGCATCACTCTTAAGGGGGATAGTGTGCTGACAGATTTCAGGATCTATCCCCTTTGAATCTTTGTATGACCATGCAAAGACATCTTTGTATCGTCTGAGCGTATCGACTAGAAGTTGCTCTTCTTCGTCAGTAAGGTGCATGGCAATGTATGCCGGTTTAGGTTCCTCGCCTGGTTCTGCTAAGTTGAAGCATTTTGCATTTTTAGGCACATCAGATGAAGTTCTTGGTTCCTTGGGATCTCGTTTGGGTTTTTGCACCACGATTTTCCTCCTGAATGGTATACTTCTTATAGTGGAAAGGTGCATCAAATTTATCATCATTTGATTCCTCATCAGTTTTCATTTTTATTGTCCAAACTTCCTTGAAGGCTAGCTTCAGTTCATTGTATTTGATTTTGCACTCCTTTTTGGACAACTTAATCAATTCTTCAGTATTGCTCTCTTTTTCTGGTTTTTGTGTGTTTGCCTTCTTCGATTTTGTTTTGGTTGAGTCAGGTTTCATGTATCTCTTTTGATATCCTGTCCTTGAGGCAGTCAGTCACTTCTACTAACCTTAAGTACTACATTTTGTCAGTTAACAGAGGTACTGAGTCCTCATTGTGCTTGTCTCGGTTGTTTCTGTGTTTATCTCGATATATGCGTTGTCTTCAAGGATTTTGGTTTGGAAAATTATAGTAGATCACCTGTTGATCCTTTTGTTTGATGCTCTGACTCGAGCTACTAGACAGCTCGTCATCTACGTCATCCTCTAGTAGCTTTCAGTTGAGTCTTGGAACACTTCCTCGTCCGTTTGGTCAAGGTCTCTTACTGACATTTCATCCATGATGCATTGGCACTCAGCAACCCCGTCCCTGTCAGGAACTTTCCACTCTGACTTCGGAGTTAGGCTGACATCCAACATTTGGAATGGAATGATATCATATCCTTTCTCATCACAGAATTTGGTGAGGGTCACCTCGTTAACACAAACATCAAGAGTGGCTAGTATTTGTTGCCATCCAAAAGGTTAGAACATCTCTTTTGGAAAAGGCTCTCGTATATATGCCTCGTCTTGTGCAGTCCTATCAAGAATGCAATTTTCCCTTTTTAAACTTCCACCTTCTGAAGCCTTGCCTGTCGACTGGTGAGCTTTGTTCTGTAGCCAAGCCGGTATTCCTCCTTCTTGGTTAGTTGTGGAGTGCAAGTCTTCTCTTGGGGTTCGTTCTATATCTCTATAGCTATGATCTGTGACGCTAATTTTGTAGTGACATCCTTGTTCCTTAGATAGATATAGTCGTAACCCCAATTTTGCACCATTTTGAGCTGACACATGAATGGTTTGCCCAATATGATGTCAAAATTGCTACTCTCACCCAAATTCATAATAGCAAATGTGTGTTCATATGCAATGCTGCAAGAGGTTACCACAATCTGCTCCAAGATGCCAATGGGTCTTTCCAGATACCCATCTGCCAATTGAAGTTTCATTCTTGTCTTTTGAAGAGCAAGTTTTCTCCATTTTTCCCACATTGCTTTGGTAGCTATGGCTATTCCAACACCACTATCCAATATTGCTATCGACTTGACCTCTTTGTACTCCACTGGTAGGGTAGTATTTCCTTCTTCACCTTCACAATAATCCCCTACCTTGTTCACTGGTACTGGCTCATGTTTAGTTTGTTTTGAGGGTTGTGTCTTCAGCATGTTTGGAGAAGCATTAGGTGGCAGAATTACCAGCCCTATTTTTTCCAAAAATTTCCCGACCTCATCCCAAAGATGCGGTCTGATATGCAATAACTCTAACAGAGTCAATGTACAACGGATAGGGGATGACATCAGCTCATGAAGAGTTTTAGTATCCATCATCTTAAGATTGGCTTTCCATTGTGATGGTACTTTCTTTACCTCCGATTGAGTTTCATGGTTACCAATAAGTGAAGGTAAAGTCTTCAACAACTATGGTTTACTGTCTTTCGACATCGCTGTACTTGCATCACCATACAATGATTTGATGTCATTTGGGTAGAGCTCATGCTCCAAGTGGATTTTTGGGATGGGAGCTGACACAAGTGTAGCACTTCCATCTTTTCTATTCCTGATTTGTTCCCATAGCTCTTGAGGCCATTGTTCTTCTACTTCCGGAATTGGTAGTGGTGCTTGAGAATACATTCCATCTTTTGTATTGGCTGCCACCCTCATATCCAATGGTGTTCCATCTACAGGATCTGGTCGGTTATTCTTTCAATTCCCCGCCCCTCTAACTCCTGAATCTTTTCTCGGATTAGTACCTCAGTTTTTGGAGCCGTAGGAACTGATGGTTCCATAAGCGCTTGAGCGGCTTGGATGAGCTACTTGTTGGGATTAAAGCCCAAGTGGCCTCTTATGCGGGTATGGCCGGCCGGCCGCCTAACTCACTTACCTCTAACTCTTTGTATATACTAACATATTCTTTGTGAATACTAAGGATTTGGGAGATAACCCTTCTAACATCTCTCTGCGTACTGTGTACTGTGTAAGCTGTGTGTGTGTGTGAGAGAGAGAGTCGACCCACGCTCCGCTCCGCGACTTCAATTGGTATCAGAGCCTTGGTTCAGTGCGGATTTGAGCAATCGCACGCGCGCGCACTTTTCCAGCAGATTCTGGATCCGGAGTTCGAAAATTCACACTCGGCGTTCCGGGAGCGTTTCCAGCAGGCGACCTGGGGTTTTACCCCCCTTTCGAAGCCGTTTATGCCCTCAAAATTTCGTTCTGAGCACTACAGCAGAAGATAGATTTCAGCCACAAAGAAATCCGTCTTGTGTAGATTGGCAAGCAGGAGGTGGTCGACATCAATATCGACATCGACATACATCACTTATTCGTCTTCAGAGCATCATCTATAGACCAGGTACACATATATATCATCAGATATATATATTGCAGTCTGCATTGCTACTTCTTGTGCTTGCCAGGTTCCAGGGGAGGTGTGGCCATACGACGGCTTGACACCACTGGCATGTATTGCAGATTGATGTACTGTGATTGTGGGTCTGCTAGTTGTGAGTCACGCTAGCAGACAGACCGCCGCAACGGTCATAGGACAGTGATTGGTCTATTATAGGATGTATGCTAGTTCTGGGCAGTTTGCTGAGCCATCTGAGAGGGTCGTGTGTGAGGTTTTTTGAAGCCAAGCACTGGGGGCTGGGTTACCCAGTGTGAGGTGGATTAGGTTGCTGGAGTTCCCCTCTACACGCATCCTCTTCGGCGACTTTTATCCCTTAGGATGTATGACTTTGTGTAGACACTGGATTGCATCTTATGCGTCAGGCCGTTGAGGCATTGTTCAGGGTTCAGTCTTGAGACAGATACAGGTTCTGTCATCGCCCAGAGAGGAGACAGTGTATGCTTACAGGACAGCATATTACATGGATTTTTTAGATTTGTCATTGGTCAGCTATTTATGATTGTTTCTTGAGCTATCTTTTGGTTCCCAGAGCTCAGTTTACAGGGGAGACTCTGTCAAAAATTTTCAAAAATACTGACAGTTTCTGAGGAGAGGTGTTCAGCTTGTTGATTATAGCTTGTTTACTGTGTACAGAGGCCAGTTTACAGGGGAAACTCTGCCGGATTTTTCTCAGGAGTAAACAGTTTGGCAAATATGGCATCTTCTCACAGTGAGACTCTTTACAACATAAAGAAGCTGGATGGCACAAACTTTCCATTCTGGAAGAAGCAGATTTGGCAGGTTTTGGTGCAGAAAAAACAAGTGAAGCCACTGAAGCTCAAAGGGGAGAGACCAGAATTTATGGCTCAAGATGAGTGGGAAGAGCTTGACGAGTTAGCTTGTTCCACAATCATGCTGACACTGGCAGAAAATGTTTACTTCAACGTAGCAGAAGAGACTACAACGTATGGCGTATGGCAAAAGCTATGTGATATGTACGAGAAACAAAGTGCTGCTTCTCAGATTTACTGGCTCAAGAAATTGGTGGATTTGAAGATGAAGGAAGGGACAGCCATGTCAAATCATCTGAATGAATTTCACTCAATTTTCAGCCAGTTAACAGCACAGGAGATAGTCTTTCCAGATTCAGTGAAGGCTATGTTTCTCTTAATCACTTTGCCAGACAGTTGGGATACTTTTCGTACAGCGTTAAGTAATTCTGTCGTGCCAGAAGGTCTTACAAGTGCCAATGTAGAAGGCAGCTTGCTCACAGAGGAAGTGAACAGGAAGAACATTGACAAAGGCAAAGGCAATAGTGCTTTGGTCGTTCGAGGGAGACAACAGTTTAAAGAGAAGAAGGGTAAGAAGGCACAAAACCGAAGTAAGTCTCGTGATTCGAAGTCAAAGGATGACATAGAATGCTACCATTGTGGCAAGAAGGGTCACATGAAGCGAGACTGTACGAAGTGGAAACAAGAAAAAGGCAAAACAAAGAGTTCTGAGCAAGATGAAAAGAAGAGTTCAATGAAGATTGAAGAGGTGAATGTCACAGGATCTGGTTCAGACAGTGATTCTGGTATAGCAGGTGGTGACATCTTCCTTACAAGCAATCTTGATTCTGTTTTCTTGACTGCAGAGGATGGACATGCTATGAGTGATTGGATTATCGACTCAGGGGCATCTTTACATGTTTCTCCGCACAAAGAGTGGTTTACATCATATGTGGCTACTAAAGACTATGTCAGACTTGGCAATGAGCAGGTTTGTGACATACTTGGAGTGGGAGATGTGCAGTTGAAGTTTCAGAATGGCTCTTCTTTATGGCTCAAGAATGTCAGACATGTTCCAGCAATCCGAAAGAGCTTGATTAGTACAGGGAAGTTGGATGATGCGGGTTATGTGACAGTTTTTGGGAACAGCGCTTGGAAGATCTCCAAAGGTTCGATGACTGTAGCACATGGCAGCAAGTCAGGAACTCTGTACACTTTACATGTTTCAGAGGTTAAAAACCATGTAATTAATGTGATTGAGCAGCCAAGTGTGTCACTGTGGCATCGTAGGTTGGGACATATGTCAAAAAGAGGAATGGAAATACTTTCTCATTATGGTTATTTGCCTGGCTTTTCATTTCAAGATTTCGAGTTTTGTGAGCATTGTGTTTATGGTAAGCAAACACAGGAACCGCACAGATCAAAGAGGAATCGTAGGGACGAACGGTTAGCTCTTGTACACAGTGACCTATGCGGACCAATGCCTAGTTTGTCACTAGGGGGAGCAGCGTACTTTTGTACATTCATAGATGACTATTCTCACAAAGTATGGGTTTACTTCTTGAAGCACAAGGATGAGGTGCTCAAGGTCTTTAAGACATTCTTGCAGCTGGTGGAGAATCAGAGTGGTCAGAAGCTGAAGTGCTTGAGAACTGACAATGGTGGAGAGTACGTTTCCAAAGCTTTTCAAGACTTTTGTCAAGAAAAAGGGATTAAGCGGGAACTTACTGCACCATATAATCCTTCACAGAATGGGGTTGTAGGACGTATGAATAGGACCATACAAGAGAAGGTCAGAAGCATGTTGTCAAATGCTGAGTTGCCTGATGGATTTTGGGCGGAAGCAGTGGCTACAGCAGTCCATTTGATCAACAGGTCTCCTAGTAGGGTTCTGGATAAGAGTGCAGTGGCCGAGATGCTATGGACAGGCAAGGCACCTTCGTATAAGCATCTCAGAGTCTTTGGTTGTGAAGCTTATAGCCATATTTCTAAGGAGTTCAGAAATAAGTTAGAACCAAAGAGCAAGAAGTGTATATTTCTTGGCTACGGAGAATCGGGCGAGATGGGTTACCGGCTTTGGGATCCTGAGTCCAGAAAGCTTATTCGTAGCAATGATGTGCATTTCAATGAAGCCAAGTTTCACTCTAAGCCAGAGAAGACAGAGGAGATCAGAAGAGTTGTCTTCAGGGAAGATGGACCTAGTGCTAGCACATCAAGACAGCATAGTCAGGCTCAAGAACAGCCTATAGTGGCTAGAGAGGCAGAATCAGTTGTGGTGAGACGTTCTGAGCGTGTCTCCAAACCACCTGATCGTTATGTGCCATCTCTAAATTATGTCATGCTCACAGATTGCGGAGAACCATCTTGTTACAAGGAAGCATTACAAGTGGTTGACTCGAAAAAATGGCAGTTGGCCATGCAGTCAGAGATGACAGCTCTGCATAAAAACCAGACATGGAAGTTGGTTAAATTACCACAGGGCAAAAAGGCTCTACCTTGTAAATGGGTTTACAGGTATAAGATCACCGCTCATGATAGTCAGCCAAAGTACAAAGCAAGGCTTGTTGCCAAGGGCTTTAAGCAAGAACAAGGCATTGACTTTGACGAAGTCTTCTCTCCAGTGGTCAAGATGACTACATTGAGATGCTTTCTTGCATTGGTTGCTATATTGGATTTGGTGTTGCACCAAATGGATGTCAAGACAGCGTTCTTGCATGGTGATTTAGATGTGGAAATTTACATGCAGCAGCCAGAAGGGTTTGTTGAGAAAGGCATGGAACATTTGGTATGCCAGTTGTTAAAGAGTCTTTATGGCTTAAAACAATCACCGAGGGCATGGTACCATAAGTTCCACCAGTTTATGCTTTCTCAAGGCTACAAACGTAGTGAGTTCGATCACTGTCTATATACAAAGAAGGCTAAGGATGGCAGTTGGCTGATCCTTATTTTGTATGTGGATGACATGTTGATTGCTGGCAACCACTTGGAAGAAATTTCAGCTTTGAAGTCAAAGATGGCAAAATCGTTTGACATGAAAGACATGGGTGAGGCAAGTCATATACTTGGTCTGTGCATTGAGAGAGACAGATCAAAGAAGTTGATTTGGTTATCTCAAACAGAGTATATTGACAAGGTTTTGCAACGTTTCAATATGGAGAAGGGAAAGGCATTGAGTGTTCCATTGCCACCATATGTGAAACTTAGCAAACAAGATTGTCCTGTGTCTGAGGAAGAAAAGGCTGAAATGGATAAGATTCCATATGCGTCTGCAGTGGGTAGTTTGATGTATGCAATGATTGCTACACGTCCGGATATTGCATTTGCAGTGGGAGTGGTTAGCAGATATATGTCAAATCCCGGCAAGAAACATTGGGAGGCAGTGAAAGGTATCATGAGATACTTAAAACATACAAAGAGTATGCGCATATGCTATGGTAGTCAGGATTTGAGTGTCAGAGGATACACTGACTCAGATTATGCAGGAGACTTGGATAAGAGGAGATCTACATCAGGCTATGTCTTTACATTGGCTGGAGGTGCCATATCATGGCGATCTCGATTACAAGATTGTGTTACGCAGTCTACTACAGAAGCTGAGTATGTTGCAGCAAATGAGGCATGCAAAGAAGCTATTTGGCTTGGTAGATTGGTTGCAGACTTGGGAATCAATGCAGATATGCCAGAGTTATATTGTGATAGTCAAAGTGCTATACAATTGGCAAAGAATCCAGTGTTCCATTCGAAGACTAAGCATATTGATGTGAAGTATCACTTCATTAGGGAAGTACTTGAAGACAAGCAGATACAACTGCTGAAGATCCACACCAAGGACAATCCTGCTGATCTACTCACAAAGGGACTTCCAGGAGAGGGCTTTGTGCATTGTCGTGAGTTATTGGGCATTGGATAGATGGCAGCCATGTAAATCTTTGTACATTTATGTTCATAGATTTACAGTTACTTAAAGTGCCACATTGGACTTTAAGTGGGAGGTTGTTGGGATTAAAGCCCAAGTGGCCTCTTATGCGGGTATGGCCGGCCGCCCGCCTAACTCACTTACCTCTAACTCTTTGTATATACTAACATATTCTTTGTGAATACTAAGGATTTGGGAGATAACCCTTCTAACATCTCTCTGCGTACTGTGTACTGTGTAAGCTGTGTGTGTGTGTGAGAGAGAGAGTCGACCCACGCTCCGCTCCGCGACTTCACTACTTGTACATCTTTAGCCTCTTTTTCTCATAGCCTGGATGAGGGTACATTAACCACCTATCCTCTTGGGTTTGGTTAGGCTTTAGACTTGCCTTGTAAGTTTTTAAAATTGCATCCAAAGGTTCGAACACCTTGTCTACCAAGACAGACCCTCCCGATGGTA
This sequence comes from Adiantum capillus-veneris, assembly GCF_014529385.1. Lineage (NCBI taxonomy): Eukaryota > Viridiplantae > Streptophyta > Polypodiopsida > Polypodiales > Pteridaceae > Adiantum > Adiantum capillus-veneris. The sequence continues at coordinate 166,775,763 of NC_140933.1, forward strand.
GATTCGATGGTTTTTTTATCTCGTTGTTTCCCTTTGAAGTTGTTCCTCTGTTTTTAGTAATTTGGTTTCCAATGCTGTTTCTTCCTTTTCTCTTTTGGCTTTCATCTTGTCTCGTTTTGCCTTCCAAGATTTCCTAGGGGTTCGGACAGACAAATTTTCTATTTCTGTTTGGCTAGCTGCGACGTTCCTTGCTGCCTCATGTGCTTGAGCTCTAGTGATCGTGTTTATCGGAATGTTCGTTTCTGTTTCTAATCCACTTGAGCTTGGCACAATCCCCATTTTTTTCATGGCTGCTTTTCCTTTGTTGTCAGGGTTTTTTGGACAGTGTGGAATGAGATGGTCGGTCGTGCATCCATCACAAAATCCAAAAAGTTTTACCCTTTCTCCTTTGTTTGGACAAACTCTCACCCAATGATCACCGCCACATTCATAGCATGGTCCTATAGGTGGTGGAGAAGCTTGTGGAGCCCCCATCGATTGTCCTGCTCTAATAGGATAGTCCCTAGGTTTGTAGCCCTGATTTTCCATGAACATGAGCATATTCTCATCGACCAAGTAATGGTTTTTAGTTGGCTACATGATGTATGAGGGCTCGGGCACCTTTTCAAGAATAATACATGGATTGTGTTCCTCCAGACCATATGCATTTCCATCAAATCCCCTCTCATAAGTATTGTTTGAATCTTCCCGATATGAGACTACTTGGACCATACTCTAATAAGAAGTGGTTCTATGGGTTGAGAAATCCTTACCATAGCCCTATTTTCCTGGGGTAAGGGCGGTTGATGTCCCAACACAGGTTGAGATTTTTCCTGCCCTAAGATTGCGTTATTTGGCCCTACTTGGTACATGGTTTGTCCATTTTTTTTGATAGCACACCGTTTCAATATTCACTGTGCATTTACTCCTAGCCTTTGTTGAAGGTTGCACCACTAAGCTGGATGATCTCCTCCACAAGTGTTGCATTTTTGGGTGGGCGGTTGTCCTGTGTTTGGGTTTGTCCCGTTTCCTTGGTTTATCCTCCTGATCACTTCCTCGATCATTTGATCAACGTCTAGCACAATCGGGTCTTGCCCTCCCAATTTTTTCATGGACTCACTAGTGGTTGAAGAGGTGCTACTCGTCCCCTGATCTGTGTCTTCAGCCACCTACCCATATGCCTTGTAGTTACCTTCCAGATACAACGCCTCTTTCATGACTTGTTCAAAAGTTACACATGCCTTCAAGTGCAAGTCCTTTTTGAGCGTGTCATTTCGCAATACTTCTATGAAAAGGACTGATAGTCGTGCTTGATGACTAAGGTGCATGCTTGATGACTAAGGTGCTTGAGGTGCTTGTCATGCTTGAAGACTAAGGTACTTGAGGTGTAAAGTGCGTGAGTCAAAAAGAGTCCCTATAAATTTAATGAGGAAGGTGCTTGAGAAGCTTCCCGTACATGGGGGGGTAAGGTGCTTGAGTAAAAAAGAGACCCTACAAACTTAATGAGGAAGGTTCTTGAGAAGCTTCCCATACATGGGGGGTAAGGTGCTTGAGTCAAAAAGAGACCCTACAAACTTAATGAGGAAGGTGCTTGAGAAGCTTCCTATGCATGAAAGTCCCAAAGTTAGGGGAATCTTTGACTTAACTTTCCACTCAACCAAAGGGCACCCCTTTTTCAAAGGGCACATGGGACACATGTCAGACTCTCCCTATGCTTAACCACATGGTGTGCTTGAATGCTATTGGTTGGGCTAAAGAGGGGTCCAATGAGATTCTAGCTCCATCCAACAAATATCTAGATATTTTCAAGCTCTCTCTCTAAGGGGTAAAGAGGACACTTGTCCAAAGACTACCCATGTACTTGAATGCATGCTGCATGTGATTGGCTAGGGGGGAGAGGGGTCCAAGGAGCTTGAAATATGTGTAAAAGCTACAGCTCGCCCCAAGAAAGCAAGGGTGGTGCTGAGGGGATATACACCACACACACACACACACACACACACACACACACACACACACACACACACACACACACACACACACACACACACACACACTCACTCATTTTGTGGATCATTTTCACTTGGTGAAAGTTAAGGAACTCCACCTCCTTCTGCAAGCTTGTGAGAAGTGAGAGCCTACACCAACACTCTTGGCTATGGAATGCAAATCCAACCAAGAGCAATGATTCAATGCTTAAGCTTGCTATCTTCTCAAAGTTCATAGGCCATTTCCAGTACAATGCTGCTCATGAAGTTTGGTTGGCAAACGGACTCTCTATCTGGCCGTAAAAGCCAAATGATGCTTTGCGTGTCCGAAGTTGAGAGAAATGTTTTGACCCACTTTTTGTAGTTTGATTGTGGAGGAAGTTACATGGACTTGTAGAAAATCTCGAGTGGCACCTACCCATGAAGTTTCGTGCCATTTTGTCGTCTTATCTAATATTGTCTTTTGTAGGGCCCGAGAATGTTATGATTTTTTTTTGACCTAAACTGGTATGGAAGGGCATAACATGCTCATTTAGCTTAGGGTCAACCCCCTATCAAGTCTTGTAGCTATCGGGTTAGTGAACATTAAGTTACGGTCCCGTTTCGCTCTCTGTCCGTTGATGCCACATTACCGCTTTTGTTAGTTTTTCGCATTGAAGTTAGCATTGAACATGAAGAGGACGTGGTAATGAGCCTACCTCTCATATCTGACATCGATCGGTGTGTCATGGGCATTGTACAAAGCCATAGAAGATCCATGCGCTCTAGGTCTCTCAAGCTCTCTCTAAGTCTGAATAGTGAAAATGAGCTAGTAAATGGGGTCAAAAAATTTTATATCGAGGTCTCAGAACCACTTCCCACAAAATTTGACATGTGCTTCTATCTCGTCACAAAATGCACTTTAGGCTCAAAAATTACTCAATTTGGACTCCATTTGCCCAACTATTGAAAAATTTGTCATTTTCCCCCAAAACTGGCCGGATTAGACTTTTCGCAATGTTCTCTTGATTGCACCCCACTTCACCATAACACCCCCGTATTTTCATTTTATCATTAAGTCACCATTTCATCTGCTTTTTCTTTCTTTGTTTGTCTTTTTATTCGAAAAATTACAAAAGTAATAGAAAAATAGCAAATCAATTTTGAAAAATACCAATAAATTAAAGTAATTCAAAAACAGTACGATAAGCCACTATGCATATTAGTCTATAATATTTTTGGCTAGATTGCTCCGTTTTATTATATTTTAGCTATTTTTACATATATACACACACCTATAGGCTCATTTTTGGCGTTTGTCCTGATATATCTGTACAATCAAAATAAGGAAATGAGTACTCGAATTCACCAAAAATTTCAATCAAACACAAAAACCCAAAATCATAGAAAACAATGCCCTTTTTTGCACTCTTTTATGCTTGTTGTTGTGGATCCGCATTGGCAACGCCTCCCCCCTCCTAGTTGGAGTCCTCTTGGACGACGATGTATCGCCCTGCCTGACTACTAGAATTCACTCTATCTAGAGCACTACTACTGGTAGGAATGTCACCAATAGATAGAGCTAGAAATCTAATCTCAATTGAGGCTACATCTTCAAATCTAGCTTTTTGATATTCCACCCTTGATAGGTTTCATGTGCATCTTTGATTCATTAAAGATAACATGCAAGCTTTGAATTACTCATCAAGATTTCTAATGTCAAGCATGGTATCCAATTTCTCCATCGACACCATAACCAATGAAGATGCATTTGTGTGATTTGGGTCCAATTTTTTGTGTAGAACTTTAGGCACATGTGAGAACGCCTCACCCAAATACACAAAGTCTGTCATAGTTTGTCTTCTTGCTAGTCCACATCTCCTCTAGAATCTTGTAATTCAATGGTGCATTAGGTAACCTATGGATAATTTAAATCGTTGTAATAACAACCTCTCCCTAAAAATCTATGGGTAAGAATTCCATAAATAGCATTAATATGACTCTCTCTTGTAGTTCTCTTTGTACATGCTGCAACACCATTCTGAGTAGGTGTGTACGGTGCAGTGTACCACCACCAAATGCCTTGTTTTCTACAAAAATCCTTGAACTCTATGGAGATATATTCTCCCCCATTGTTCGTGTGCATATGCCCACATATATCACTATTACCAAGTCTAGGGGTTTCCTAACTCTTTATTTAATGGCAAAGAAGTGAGCCTAGTTTGCTTGCCATATATACAATGCTCACACAAACTAAAATCAGAATAATTTAACACAAATAAGTATTCCAAACGTTGAAGTTATTTTGTTTCTTTTTTACTTATATGACCAATCCAACTATGCCACAACTCAATAGAAGGTAGCTTGGTAACATAGATGGAATTCTCACAAAAAAGACATGCAAAGAATACAATGAGCAAGACTTTTGGCCTTTCAAGAAAACCAAGTTTACTTTGCAAATCATTCAAGATCCAAGTTTTGAAAGACATAAGTGCAGCCCAAGTCATTAAGTTGATCAGTTTGACACCAAAATTTTAGTCAACTTTGGCACATGTTTGACACCTCAAAACATAAACTCAGTGTCATTATGCATAGATAATTTCACATATCCAATGTCATAGATCTCAAGGTGATAGGAATCACCAAGCCTGAATAAACCATGTGTGGGAGCATAATTGGAGAACCACTTTCTATGTAGAGTAACATGAAAGCTGGCACGTGAGCAAATGATCTACTTTTGAACATAGCACTCATCTAGAGCCAACAATGCATTTAGACTCAAATCAGTAGTGAAAATCAACACATCTCTGACAATTGTAGCATGTCAAGAACAATCTCAGCGAGTGGAGACTTAACTACATTGAGTGCCTCAATATTCACTCTGCTCTTTGGAGGATTAGCCTTCACAATGGATTTCCTTTTCTCATGCATCAAAATACAACAATATTTCTTTAAATGGCCCTTCTTGTGGCAACAATAGAATTTCACATTACACAAGTCACATCCATGGCTCTCGTCACAACCATTTTGGTAGTCTTAGAACATCCACGAGTGCGATTATGACCTCTTTGCCTATGATAGCCACCACTGGCCATACACACATGCATGCCCACTAGAAATTAAGAGATTGACATCACTAGTGACATCATTGAATGCAAATTTCTTGCTAGGTGCAAAGTTACTTATGGTTGTGTTAAACATATCCCATGATGATAACAAAGAGCATAGTAGGGCATCAAAGCACCTATACCCCTCAATACGTGGCCTGTGGTGAGGATATTGACATAGGGAACTCCAACAAGTTGTATCTTCGAAGGTATCTCAACATTTAAGAAAAGTCCAACTCAATAAACCCTCATGCCAAGCCCTCCAAAAGGCTAAGTAGACACAAGACACTAGCCAAAATCTTAGAAAGGCTTTTTTGGTAGCTTAATGCACATGAGTAAAGAACCATCACACTCAGGCACCAAAAATTGATGCAAGCTGTAGACCAAATCCCTGCAAGGATATCTACTCTAAGTGCTAAAAAAAATAACGCATCTATTAATGCATAAGATCTTGCAGTGAAACTGCTACCAAAAGTACCTACGAAAGCATTGTACCTATATCTAACAAACCTATAATCCTTGTGTCCAAAGTGATCGATAATCTAGAGGAAATCAGTATCTATGATCTCTCAATGAGATACCATAAGTGTATACATGAGTGCCAACAAATGCATATGGCAATACAAACTACTCTAAACACTCTTAGAGAGCACAATACACCTGTATATGCAAAAGTAGATATCCATGGAAAATAAACTCCATCTGCAAAGTCATCGCCAAAATCTACACCTCAACTAGAAATAGAGACCTCGGTTGAAACTCCAATGCTAACAGCACCTATGATGCTAATGCAGAAAACTTCGCCTTTGAGCAATGTGCTCGTGAAAACAGTCTCTTGACTAAGAGACTCTATGAGAGCAAAATATACAGTCCTACCACAAGAAGACAACACCATGGTAGCCCTCAAACACACCTTGGCACTATCTCATTGACATTGAAGAGCATGTCTATATGCCAAAACAAAAAGTATGGGTGTCGATACAAAAAATACATCCCCGATGACCATGTGGGTGCGCCATTTGATGTAGTCAAGTTGTACATGGTGTTTATGAGCTTGGTGAAGATTCCATGGTGTTTCTTGAGCGGCGTTTCCCCTCTTCCCCCTTCTCTAATTCTTTTGATTTTGTGTGGGGTGACGGTGTGGATGTGTGTGCCCCCCAGGCCCTTTTTGTGTGAAAAATGAAAGTGAGAAAGTGGTTATGTGCGTGGCAGTGGTGTGTGTCTTGAAACAAGCTATGAAATGCATGTGGGTAGCTCTAGTGAGCATGTTTGTGCGTCAGTGTGTGTGCGGGTGGTGGCGTGTTTGGTGAAGTGTGAAGCTTGAAGGTGTTTTCTGAAAGGATAGGGGTGTTGTGAATGCCCTACGCTATAGAGAGGCCTTGTGTTGTGTGCTAGGTGTGTTCCCCCATTCCACCTCTCCATATTCTAGTGCCCCCACTAAGGAGCACATTGATGCTCCTAGTTGAAATCAAAGCGGAGACTTTGGTGATGCCAAATGTGAGAGTTTTGAAGGGCCAGGTACTGCTAGCAAAGATGTGGTCCGGTTTTTTGATATTCACTGGGGTTGAAGATGTGGAAACCTAGCTCCAAGAGTACGAGTTGTTTTTGCTGGAGAGCAGTTTGTCGAGAGAGGATGGCACGGTGCAAGTGTTCCCCCTCCTAGTTCATGGGAAAGCGAGGAGATGGTACGATGGTCTATCAAATCAAGAAAAAATAGATTATAAATCCTTGGAAGTGGCTTTTTGAAGCAGGTAAGTAGCGGATATGCAGCTAGACAAAGTAAAGAGAAAGCTAGATGGATTGAAGTAAAGCTTGGAAGGGGATTTTCAAGCGTTCAAGTGGGAGTTTGAAGGCCTTTGGGGACGGTGGTACAACCAAAGTGTGTCGACCATAGACGATGGCATGGGCAAGTATGTGTAGGCTAGCAGAAGCATGGCAAAGGGCTGGAGCAGCTAGAAAGATCATGGACTAACAGTTAGCAGCAGAGATGTATGACTGATGCGGTTTATAGGCCAAGGAAGGCTCCAGAAGGAGCTAATATGAGGAGAAAGTGAAGGAGATTCAAGGTGCACTCTTTCGGTCGAAGAATGTAGAACTTGAGGTGTTGAAGGAGCAGGTCAAGACGGCTCATCAAACGGAGCTACGGAGCCCAAGTTATTGAAGTTTGAAGGTACGATGCGTTGTAGATTCTTGCCGGACAGGGTAGCTGGGGACTGGTGGCCAAAGTGGATGTCGGTGTATAGGCATGTGGTGCTTGATTTATGGAGCATATCATCTTTTTAGATTGCAGATTGGAGCCACAGATTGCAGTTTATGGCCAATTGAAGTTTTGCCGGGGGCTAGGTTGGTGCCCACCTAACCACATGGGGAGTCGTGCCATATGGCATTTTTGGGGTTTTGACAGGGTTTGAGAAGATGCTATACAGTGTATGTAGCTAGCAGGAGTTGACTGCACATCAAACAAAGCTCGGAGCAAAAAGTTACAGCAGTTGGAAAGATCGGGGGCATTTGTTCGGAATTGATTGCAGATGACTTTCTTGGTTTTTGTGGCCTCGATTCGAGGTCTCGTGGAATTTTGAAGTGCGGCAAGGGGACACACAGGGCTTGCAGCCGGGTTTTTTGGCTCAGCAATCGGATCGTCGGGTGACAGTTGGCAGGCTAGGAAAGCAAGAGAAAAGTTGGGGGTTTTATAAAGTTTTTTTTTTGCATTTTTGTTGAAGGCATGGAGGGCATTTGACAGGCAGCTTCCACGTGGTAGGTCAAATAGACTAACATGCGCCAGTCGAGGGCATGTTGACGAGGTATAAGGCCTAAGGTGTGAGCTTCATTGAGAGTGTGAAGGGAGAAGGGACCTCTCCCTACGTGTGTGGCTATGGAGTGGGTGTCAGGTGGCGCTGTGTGAGCCTATGCAGGCGGGACCTGGCGCCTGTTTTGGTTGAGAGAGGCGACGGGGGCAGCGCGGCGACGATCGGTGGCTCTAAGCGAGTGGCAGTTGGTGTGTTGATGTGGCTCGATCGTAAGTGGTTATTCTCGCATCCATGAGGCCCTTCTTTTGAAGGGAGAGAGTTCAAAGAGGACAAGATCAAGGAGCAAGCCGGGCGGCTGAGTTGGGTGGATAAAGGACAAGAGGTGAGCACCATGCAAGGGTTGCCAAAAAGGAATTGAGCCAAGTGCTAGCAATGCAAGGGAAATTCCAAAAGGAGCTCAAAGAGAACCTCACGAGCAAGAGAGCTCACCTTTTTTTCTTTTTTGGGTTTAGTTCCCCTTGCAAAAGAATGTAAACGTGATATTTTTGGGGCTTCTGCCATTTTGGGCCTTTTTTGTCAATATTGCTTCTGGCTCTTGAAGCCTTTTGTCATTAGGCTTTTTGGCTTGTTGAAATTTTTGTCGAGGTTTATGCCGGCAGGGGTGCAGGTTGATTGTACATGGTCATATATGCAAGAGGATCATTCATTGCTGTCTCCTTAGCATCATTCCCCCTTCCCCCTTCTCTTCTCTGTTTGTGTGCGTGCTTTTCCGGGCGTGTGTGCCCCCCCGAGGTTTGTCGTGCAAAGAGAGATAGAGAGAGGTTGTGTGCATGTGGAAGGCTATCAATTGAGTAGAGCAGAGTGATTGGGTTTGTATGGTGCATTGCAAGGAGTGTGTGCGTATGGTTGTGTGCAAGCGGTGCTTTGTTTGCGGGTAGTTTCGAGTTTTGAAGGTGAACTCTAGTGGATTGGGGCATTGTGTATACCCTGGGCTAAGTGAGGCATTGTGGTGTGTGCTGGGTGTGTTCCCTTTTCACCCTCTCCAACATCTAGTCAAGGTGACTGCTGCTGAAAATGTTGGTTTTTTTAAGATGAGCAAGTTCATGGATTGCATGCATGAAAAAGTACGAGAAAAAGTGGAAATAGATGGACCAATATGAAGAAGTGAGGCTTTAGCGAAAGGGCGGACCAAGAAGATTCTAAAGAAGCGTGAAGCTAAGCAGCATTGGTCGTGCCATAAAATATAAAATCTAACTCTACCAAATGATTTTCTCATATTAAACTGATCATTTAATGTAGGAGAATAAACGGGAACAAGAGTTAGAAAAGGGACATGTGCTTCTAGACCTATCTCAACATGGGACCAAAAGGAGAGATGGTTGCATCTCAATAGGGGTCCAAAAGGAGATGGTCAATGTGCAATACGTGCTTCTAGGCTTACCTCAACAGGGGACCAAGAGGAGAGATGGTTACATCTCAATAGGGGTCCAAAAGGAGGTAGTCTATCAAAGAGAAACGTGCATCTAATGGAGCTTAAAAGACCTTAGGGTTAGCTTCATTAAAGACCTCCACTAGTAGTGTTAAAAGTCATTTGACCTTAGGCAAGCTAGGGCTGAGCTTGAGGTGCTTGTCGTGCTTGATGACTAAGGTGCTTGAGGTCCTTGTCATGCTTAATGACTAAGGTGTTTGAGGTACTTGTCATGCTTGATGAGGAAGGTGATTGAGAAGCTTCCTATGCATGGGGCGGTAAGGTGCTTGAGTCAAAAAGAGACCCTACAAAATTAATTAGGAAGGTGCTTGAGAAGATTCCTATGCATGGGGGGTAAGGTGCTTGAGTAAAAAAGAGACCCTACAATCTTAATGAGGAATATGCTTGAGAAGCTTCCTATGCATGAAAGTCCCAAAGTTAGGGGAATCTTTGACTTAACCTCCACTCACCCAAAGGGCACCCCTTTTCTCAAAAGGCACATGGGACACATGTCAAACTCTCCCTATGCTTAGCCACACGGTGTGCTTGAATGCTATTGGTTGGGCTAAAGAGGGGTCCAATGAGCTTCTAGTTCCATCCAAAAAATATCTAGATATTTTCAAGCTCTCTCTCTCTCTCTAAGGGGTAAGGACGACACTTGTCCAAAGACTACCCATGTACTTGAATGCGAGGGGAGAGAGGGGTCCAATGAGCTTGAAACATGTGTAAAAAGCTACAACTCGCACCAAGCAAGCAAGGGGGGTGCTGGGGGGATATACACCACACACACACACACACACACTCATTTTGTGGATCATTCTCACTTGGTGAAAGTTGAGGAACTCCACCTCCTTCTCCAAGATTGTGAGAAGTGAGAGTCTACACCAACACTCTTGGCTATGGAATGCAAATACAACCAAGAGCCATGCTTCACTGCTTAAGCTTTCCATCTTCTCCATCTTCATTACCATGCTATTATGTATGCTACCAAGAAGAGTGATCATAAGTGAGGAACTATTTCTTTCTCCTATGGGATGTTTCTTCTTCCTCTTCCCTACCCTCATTCCCCGCTAGCTCTCTCCACCTTCGAAGGTGTTTGAGGCCTTGGGACTGAGGCTTGGGATAGTTGATGCTTTCTACACATTTCATGTTATGTTTGTGATACCGGAAGCTTTCCATCTTCATTGCATCACCTAGGTCACAAGGAACACAAAGATTGTATTGTACCAAGTCTCTCTTGATGGGAGAAACTATAATACAAATGCCGATTGGAGGGGGGACCGGCTCCGTATGAATCCGGTCCTCAACTATTGTCATGTTGTTTGGCGGACAAAGAAACGAAGCAATGGTTTTCAGAGAAGGAGTCACATTTTTGTGGGAAACCCTTGTAAAATTCTTTTGTAAGAGAGCATCTCTAAGCCGAGAATTTGTAAAAGAATTTACGATTATTTTTCTTGGAGCAATTGTATATTAGAGAGCCAGTTAGAACTTTAGGAGATTTTGGCCGGACAAGCCATTTGTAAAGACCTAAACTATAAAGGTCAATTTTGTAAGTTTAAACATTATCTTTTTGATGAGAAACTGAGAAGACAGCGTACGTTTGAGAGCTTCTTCTTGCTCCAACTTGTAATCTTCTCTAATGTGGCTACGGTAATCCAAATTCAGATTTGTTTATTGCATTGTGTTCCTCTTACTTTGCTCTTCCATTCAAGTATAATCATTCAAGATTCGGTGTAGGTTTTTAACAACAAGTTTGAGACCTTAAATCGTTGTTTTGAGTGCTTATATGCGTATTTTATGTTGTTTTGACCCTAAGAGAGGCTTTAGGGACCCTAAAACGACCCTTTAGGATCACCTGTTTGCTGTTTTTGCTGACCTTGGGATGAACGATCGCGATCTTTGTACCTCTCCAGAATGCTATGACAGTGATAGGATATGCTCCTGATAGTCCCCTGTAGGTTCCCTTCAAGTTTCGTGAGAATCCGACATGATTTGCATGGTAAACAGGCGTGATGACTGTAGAGCTGTGTAGAAGGACATAGGCAGATTACTTGGCTTTAGTGCGTATGATTTGCTTGCAGAGTTAGTAGTTGCATCTCATCGAGTTCACTTCGTTAGGAATGACACCCTAGTGAGTTTCCATGCCTCATCCTGGTCTCTTCCCTTGTATTGATATTTTATGTTGATGTGTGAGAGCTATGCTATGGACGTCCGTCGCGGTGGCCCGCAAACATTGGCGCCGCTGTTGGGGAATGCACCTTAGGTGATGAGTGACCGAGTGTGCAGTTAGCTTCCTTAAAAGAAGATCAATCCACAAATCCATTTTACACCTCAGTTAGGCTGCTACACAGGGGTTTAGAGCTTAGTGGAGTCTAGAGTCAGCGGACCGGCTAGATCCTCTCTTATGAGATTTAGGGAGCTATGAGTGAGAGTGTTCAAAGCATTTTTCCTCTTCAATTTCTCTAATTCGATTGAGTACTGAAATCTCACCCGAAATCCATCTTGTTTGTTTTGTTAGATTCATTTCTTTATGTTCTTTGATTTCTGTACTTAGGAGTAGGATAAGTAATTCACGTCGAGTCAGATTTGGGGCAAAAGCTAGAGTTGAGACACCAGAAAACCATAACTTTGGCAAAAAGGCCATAAGACTCTGAAATTTAGAAAATCTGACCAAACAGAGCTGAAATTGATTCAAATCACAAAGTGATAGCACCAAACACTGGGAAATACTTGTCAGAGAGAGCCTGTAAATTTTTCATCAGATTTGGCCCAGGTACTACGATCGCGATTGGTGTACCTTTGTGCCAGAATTGGACAAAATTTGTTGTGTGCCTTCCTGATAAGATTCTAAAAAAGTTTGTCTAAAGCAACCACACCCAAAAACATCAAAAATCAAGGAAATTAGGCCACTTGGGTTAACTAGCCTGACAGACCCAGAAAGTGCAAAATCCTCGCTTTTAGTGATCCAAATGCAAAAAGACTCGGGGGATAGCCTTAAAACATCAATGTCTACAAGCATGACAAATTTGGTCTAATTTGGGCTCAGATCTACGATCGCGATCGGTGTACCTAAGTGCCAGATTTTGACCAGATTTCATATGTGAGATCCTCAGGTGTATATGAACATAAAAATATACAGGACCAAGAGCCAGAAACCTCAAAATACCTGTCAAATCATCTGAATACAGATCCAAGTCAAAAATTGCTAAAGTGACACAGAAATTGACTTTCATCAGGATCATTCACATCAAAACTGGGAAGCACCCATACAGAGGGAGAGCCTGTACACAGGACAACCCCAGATAGCTCTCAAATCCCAAATCAAACACCAAAATCAAGTCAAACTGATAGATTCAGGAAAACAGACACTTCCAACCAAGAACTGGTAAAAGCTTGACCTTTTGGAGTCTGAATACAAAAGTATCAGGTGGGTAGCCTTAAAATAGCCTCATGAACAAGCTGGTGAAGTTTCACCAAATTTGGGCACTGTACTATGATCGCGATCGGTGTACCTTTGGCCCAGATTTGACTCATTTTTGGCATGTTCATAGACCTAGACTATTTAAGATATCAGGAGTTGTCAAAACCCAAATTGGACAAACTGTCAATAATCTGCAAGAAAAAATTGTGTCATTGTGAAATTGTTGAATCTGTTGACAGTTGGAATGATACAGTGATCTCATAGCCATCAAGTGTATTCATTTGCAGAGACCGATCAAGTAACAATCCATGCAGTCGTGAGAGTTGGAAGATCACTCCATATCCAAGTAAGAGGTTTGGATCCAATCGATAAATTCCACTTTCTTCATGTTTTTGAGATCGGGAAAACAAATCAACAACCAATACCAAAATTTAGCGGATCAAGCAAGTGTTTTATCAACGGAGGAGAGTGTAAACCAAGGTGTAGTGCGACCATTAGAGCTGATCCCTGAAGAAAGTATTTCCGATACTTCTTCAGAGAGATCTTACGAGTATTTCACGGAAAACTTGGGACATTTAAACCTAAACGAAAGAGAAAACATGGCAGCAGGACCATCAAACCCTTTGGCCACAATGAAGCTATTGTTCATCAAGTATCAGTATGACAACAAGCAAGGTGCCAAGATCTACAAAGATGGTATGGACTGCTACTGTATGAAAATAGAAGATAGACCAAGTGAGTTCAAGGACTTAGTGCCTGTGAGCTATAGCGGAGATAGATACCTAGATGACGAAGGTATCATGTACTTGGTAGTTCTGAATCCTAACATTGTGGACAAGTGGGGATTGATGGGCACGAAAGCCAAAGTAGATGAGGAACCTGAGGAGAAAGCACCAATAATGAGCTTCCCTAATGCGAGGTTAAGGCGAGAAAACGAAACTTTGAGAGTCAACACAGACAACGTCTACATGGGGTTATACAAGTATAATAATGGAGAGGAAGATCTCTATTATAGATGTGAGGAACCCTACGTCGATGAGTTGACAGAGAGGAAAAGACTTTATGTCTTCACTACATAGAGGGATCAGAAACGAAAATCGTCGCATATGACAAGTATGGAAGACGATATGCAGCAATCAATATAAAGAATTTGGAAGGATATACGTACTTTGGGGGACCACTCCACCATTATTATGTCACTCCAGGCCCACTGAGACCAGCACCTACTCATGTCATGCTAGACCCGATGGCAACAGGTGGAGAGAGGACTCATGTAGCTGATTCTTTCAGTCGACCTCAGTATTCTATGCCAATCCCCATGGGAAAATTAAATTCCAGAGAATCAATGGCTACAAATTGGGGTAGTGCTGTTCCTATCTCTACACATACCATAGTAGGTCCGACATTCGCAGCCACACCATCACATTTGCCTCCTAGTAGTAGATTCGTGGCAAGGGAGCCACCGAGAGCAACCCACGACATCCATGATGTACGAGAACGATTAAGTCGAGATGTGGAAGCATTGAGATTGGTCGCAGACCAGAGACGGATGAGGCCATCCCAGGTAGCGAAGTGCATGCCAAAGAAGTATAGTGGATCAGGGGATCCATATGCCCATGTGTCGCTCTTCAAGCAAGTCTTAAGAGCAGAGCAGATCACTGATTTTCATACTCAATATGAGTGATTCGAGCTGACCTTGGAAGGGATGGCCTTAACATGGTTTCAACCTTTGAACCCTGAAACTTGTCCGAATATTAAACATGTATTGCGGGAGTTCGCGGAAGAATTCTCAAAACGGGGTATAAAACATAATACTGTATCACAGATATATGCCTTTAAACAAAAGGAGAACGAAAAAGTGAAGGAAGCATCCTTGAGATTCAAGCAATACATCGAGAGGTGCCCAGGGAGAGAACTACCGCAGGACGAGAGATTGTCTGTGCTCTTCATTGAAGGACTTAGAAACAAAACCTTAAAAAAGGACCTTCACTTGAAAGCCTGTAGCACATTTGAACAGGTTACAAGGGAAGCGTTATATCTTGTTGATAACTGCAAAGCATATGGGGAAGTGTCAGAGGATACTGATTCAATAACCAGTGGCTCTTCATCTATTAAGAGTGAAACCTCTACCAAGAAAGATGCTCAGGCTTCTTTGATACCGACAGCTGACCAAATGATAGAGGAAGTAATGAAGAGAATGCAGCAACGTATGAGATCAAATCCGATGATGATACAGCCTCAGATGAGGAAATGTGACATATGAGGGGGGGATCACCCGACACCGTGGTGCACACAACAACCGAAAGCACCAGTTGCGAATGGACGAGTACTGGAATGGTGATCCATAGAGAAAAAATGGACGAACTATGGCACGGATGAGTGTTTTTACAACAAAAACTATGTGAGGGAAAGGCCGTTTGGACCTCCAGCAGGACCACCCCAGCCACCTCCTCCAAGATATCAAGTTGGACCAAATGTGAATATGGTAGCAGGAGCAGACAGACCTCAACCTGTGTTGGGTCAACAACCTCCTTTACCACAGGAAAATAGGGCCATGATTAGGTATGCTCAACCTTACGAAGCATCACCAGGAACAATGAATACACCTCAAATTTCTTATTACGAGGAACCGAATGAGCCTTACGTAACTGAACCTGAATCACAGATGTATGCATACGAAGCCTATCAACCATGGGGAAATAACGAGGGTATGGCACCACCAACGTATGTACACAACCTTCAAGGGATCAATATTTGGTGGACGAAAGAACTCTAATGTTCATTGCGAACCAGAACTACAAACCAAGAGGATACCCTAATAGGGCGGGACAACCTATGGGACCACCTCCTCAAAATTAACCACCAATTGGACCGTGCTATAACTGTGGAAGTGTAGATCATTGGGAGCGTAGTTGTCCTTTCAAAGGCGAAAGAGTGAAAATTTTTGGGTTTTGTGGCGGGTGTGGTGTGAATCACATACTGACGGATTGCCCAAGGAATCCGGACAACAAGGGAAAAGAAACTATGAATATTATGGGGGTGTTACCAAGTGCAAGCAGTGGATCAGAAACCGAATCCATGATCCAGATAAACGCGGTAACCAGAGCCCAAGCTAAGGACTTAGAGAAAAACAAGCCATTGGAAGAAAGGGTCGAGTTACCAATACCCACTGAAAACGAGAGTTTATCTGTGAGAACACAGTGGAAATCCTAGAAGGCGAAACGAGACAGAATGAAAGCAAAAAGGATTAAAACCCAAATTGCCATGCAAAATGAATTACATGAAACGAAAGAGCAACTGAAACAAGAGAGAGATAGTAAAACTGCTGCGGACAATAACAAGCCGAGGAAAGCATCCTCAGAAGGATCAGTCTTGGTTGAGAAAGTGCTAGAGCCTTTAGATGCTCTATTACAAGCGTATGAAGCAAGGCTGAAAACAAACCAAACCTTAGAGCAGAGATGGTTGACTTATCCTCAACCAGAAGTGGAAACGAAGCATTTGGAAATGTGTAACCACCTCATTGAAACAACCCAGGCATTGATGGAACCCAATGCGATTAGAACTCCAGAACAAGAAGTGCTGATTCACAAAGAGCGAGAAAAACTGAAGATCGATGAATCAGAACAAGTAAACGGACCCAGGCCTGAAACTATATTGTCATTGGATCACCGAGTGGTGCCGAACACCACTGATGATGCTAAGTCAATGACTATAATGCCAATTCCAAAAGTGGAAGAACCATGGCCACAACACTTATGGGAAACCATTAGAAATAGAAAGGACGGAAGCGCGACGTTACAGTCTATACCAATTCCTGAGGTTAACATGGACAAAAAATTTTATCCAGGAGATATACAATCGCTGTATGGAGATGCAGAAATGGAGGTTTTGATGGAAAGCAAAGCTCAATCCCTGAAAACCCTGTCTTCATTTATAGGAGAACACGAGGCACAATCAGGGATAAGATTAGTTCCATCCTAGATGAGAGCTATTCCGCAAATGATTAACTCAAAAAGTCTTCAAGAGATGCTGTCAACACCTGTAACATGCACAATCACACTGTCAGAACTCTTGAGAGTCAGACCACACTTATGGCAAGACATGGGGAAACATTTGAAGAACAAAGGAATAAAGATCCTCTTCAGACAAACCCTACGGTAGAAGAAAACAAACGAGAAGGTCAACCCAAAGACCAACCTGTGCCCATAAACAAGGTCGGAGATTACTGTGAAGGTGAGGAAGGTAATACAACCTTACCTGTCGAATATTAGGAAATAAAGACGATAGCTATCCTAGACAGTGGAGCGGGAGTTGCGATTGCTACAAAGCAAATTTGGGAGAAATGGGGCCGTCCAGCTCTCAGAAAGACAAGAATGAAACTGCAACTCGCAGATGGGTATGTAGAGAGACCATTGGGAATCCTGGACCAAATAGTTGTAACTTCGTGTGGAATTAACTATGAGCACACCTTTGCCGTGGTAGATTTCGGAAAAACGAACAACTTTGACATTATTTTGGGGTTTATGAGTCAACTCAAAATGATACAAGATTGGGGGTACGACCAAATTTACCTAAGACATGAGGAGCTAATAACGAAAATCAACATGAAGGATCACAGCTATAGAGACGTTACAAAAACACCAGTGCAAGAATTTGATTCAACCACAGTAATTGGAAAAGAAATACCTGCATGGTTACAAACGAAAGCACATCTCTGGATGTGTGGAGCATCTGATTGTGGAGACTTAATCAAAGAGGAATGTGTGTTGGAAAGGTCCGTAGAAGACGAGGCTTATCTCCCAGAACCTTTCCCTGAACATTTATTTCAGCTATTTGGGTGGACTCAAATATTGTCAACCTTGGATGTATATGTTAACGAATGCATGCCCACAAAATTTTGTGACGATGAAGGATATGACCTAGTAACGTTGCAAATGGCTAGCGTCATCTAAGGCTTGTAAAAGTTGATGATTGTGTCAAAGACAAGGTCACTGGCCGGTTTATCAAAACTAAACCATGGAAAAACAACAAGAAGAACAAGCGCGAAAAGCAAACGATTGCGACACATAAGGAGGGGGAAACAGGGTCTAGAATGACCAAAACAGAGAGGAAAACAACGTACAACAAGCTCAAACAAACCCTCAAAGACATATGGACAACTGAAATGGAAATAGATGAGGACACGAATTCTGACAAGATGGATGTGCCGTCCCATTATAAGAAGTATACCATACAAGATAGAAAAATCATAGGGCAACAACCGATGGGGACATTGAAGGAACCTGGTACATTATACGACGGTCCTAAAAACACCAAACGAATAGATCTAGTGGAGCCAGGAGAAGATCCAAAACCTGCATATATTGCCACAGATCTTATTGAAGAAGAGGAAAAGCTTTTGATAGCTACTCTAAAACAGTATAAAGATGTGTTTGCATGGTCATACAAAGATCTTAAGGGGGTGGATCTAAGTATCTGTCAACACACAATACCCCTTAAGAATGACGCCAAACCAAGCAGACAATGTCCTTATACTTACAATGAGACGTTTGCAAGGAAGATCAAGGAGGAGATAGCTAAGCTAAGAGAGGTAGCGTTTATCTACGAAATTGAGCACACTGACTGGCTTTCAACGATTGTGGTGGTCCCAAAGAAAAATATAAAGTTGAGAGTGTGCGTCAATCTCAAGAAGGTAAATGTTGCTACGATTCGGGACAACTATCCCCTCCTCAGGCTTTGTGTTGAATCAAGTGAACATGACTTGTATCTAAACCAGGCTCATGTACAAACAACGGGGATTCACAATGGGCATGCACAAACGTATCAAAGATTAATGAGGATGGGTGTATATTGGCCGAAAATGCAACAAAGTGTTCAAATGCATATCAAATAATGTGTTATTTGCACTTTTCAAAAGCCGATAGAACACGCGACTCTGTTCAAATTATCAGTAGCACCCAGATGGAGTAACTACATTGTAGAATACCTCACCATCGGAATACTGCCTGAAGGGATGAGTAGATCACGTATCAAAACGATCACGAAAGAGGCAGAAAACTATGTATTGATTGAGGACAATCTTTACAAGAGGGGAAAAGACAATCAATTGAGAATGTGTACGACGGAAGAGGAATACGTTCCTATCTTAGAGCAAGCACATGGCGGACAAGCTGGAGGACATTTCTCAGCTGACAAAACGGCCAAAGCAATTCTTATTGCTGGCATATGGTGGCCTATACTATTCATGGACGCCGAAGAGTTTGTGAAACGATGTGACGATTGCCAGAGGACAAATATTCCTAAAGCACGAGATGACGTGCCCTTGAGGCCAATGAATATGGGGCCAAGAGCATTTGCAAAATTGGGAATAGATTTTGTAGGACCAATTGCGCCTCCTGGATATAAAAAGCATGCTCACTACATTATTGTGGCAACAGATTATTTAACAAAGTGGGTTGAAGTGAAAGCAACAACCAAAAATGATGCAAAAACAACAACACAGTTTTTGTATGAGAACAATCTCACAAGGTATGGCTTACCAATAGAGATAGTGAGCGATAGAGGGATTCATTTCGTCAATGAAGTGATCGAATTCCTATTGGATGAATTCATGGTAATTCATAGGAAGTCAGCTCCCTATCACCCACAAGCTAACGGCCAAGCAGAAAGTACAAACAAGATTTTGGTGACAATTCTCACGAAAATTGTTAGTGAATCGAGAGCTGACTGGGATTAGAAGCTGCATTCAGCTTTATGGGCATATAGAGTAGTGTACAAAACCTCAATCGGAACGATTCCGTTCAACATGGTTTATGGAATCCAAGCGATTTTGCCACTTGAATTTCCTATCCCCACACTTCGGGTAGCTAAAGAATTAGAATGGACGGGCCATGAATTATCTGATCAAATAGATAACCTGGAAAAACTGTATGAAACTAGATTGAGAGTAGTTGCATCAATCTACGTGCAAAAACGAAACATGAAATCATTCTTTGACCAACATGTTATCAGCAAGGAATTTGCTACTGGGGATTACGTCTTAATGTATACCCTGAAACAACATTCGCGGAACTCAAAAAGCGAGGCAATGGACCTTATGTGATTCATGACATATCATCTAGCGGTGCCATTAAGCTTGCAGCAATAGAGGGAGAGGAGATACCTAATTGGATTAGTGGCTGCAGATTAAAGAAGTACAACCTACCACTAACCTCAGAGATGCTCGCCAAAATCCACGCTGCGAAGGAGCGCAAGAACAAAGCAAATGAGACAAAAGCTCAAGCACAGGAGGAGGCGAGAATCAGGATTTTAAAGCGGAAACAGAAATTACAACAACAAAGACTTCCTCAACCAATAGATAATGCTCAAATTCCTCTTTCTATAATTCACACTGACGAGCAATGGGAAATAGGAATTGATGTTCGCATCAATGTCAGACTTTCGAATGGAGGATATCAACGAGCATTGATCGACACAGGGGCAAGAGTCAATGTGGTCAACTTATCCACTTACAAGATGCTTACCGATGAACCTCTAGTGCAATCCACACAAGATTTACAAGCCGCAAACGGGGCAACAATGTCAACATTGGGGATAGTAAACTTACCAATCAATATTGATGGAAATAGTTGTCCTCATCAATTTTTCGTAATGAAAGACGGAGAAATAAGAGAATCACTATGTTTGGGAGTTCCATGGATGAGAACGTACAATGCAGTTACCGAATGGTCAGAACATGCGTTGATGTACACACACAACTCTAACACGTACATGACAACCAAAAATTCAGGGACAAAGATCGAACTGCGACCAAAAAGTCAACAAAGGAAGCCTGAACTAACAAAATGGCAATGAAAACCTAAGGAAATTTAGAAACCTACATCAAAATCGGCAAATATGAAAAAAACTGAATACAAATGGGTTCCAAAAATAGTTGCCATAAAAAAACCAACAATCAAGGAGAGGGCAATTGAACTGCAAGCTCTTCTGTTCCATAAACAGCTAGCCTCGCCCCCCATCCAAAGCCACTGAAAATTACATTCAGTCCCCGCATCTTGCACAACACTTTGTTTCCCAATGCATTGTCTCAAACATGAGGATAGGGCCACATTACACGGCCGTGCATAGACATAGATTTCAAAACCCATGCACGTGCACACAACCTTCGTCCGGGACGACTCAGTTTAGGAAGGGGGGAGTAACTGTTGAATCTAGAAGCAGTTAGGACCATTAAGGGGTCCAATGTGTATATATGTACATAATGCGTGTGTTTGTTGGCTTTTTTCATTTTTTAGACTTCAATTTCGAACAAATTTGATCAAAATCTGACATTTTTAGTGTTTTTATCATCCAATCAGCACAATAATGAGCTGTAATGACAAAATCTGGAGCATTGGGATGCTTCTAGTGAAAATATATGCTTAGGGGTGAGTATAATAATTTTTGGCTAATTTTTTCTCAGTTATTAAGTATTTTCAATTTATTTTGTTTGATTTTCGTTAATAATCTTCCAAAAATTAAAAAATATCGCCCACAGTGTCGGAATCAATTTCTGGAAGCAAACGCCCAAGTATCATGATAGGGTTATCAAGCATGGAAGATATGAAGCTAATCTGAAGATGTCGATTTTCAGCCTTAATGATCATGACCACATTTCGCCAGAATCGCATCAAATGGTCATACGACGCCAGAATGACGAACGGTTCGACCCACAGATGGTATGCAGATTATATCAGGATCAAAGGTAAGGAAAATCAGCCCTATGTCATGAAAACCTCGGAAAGATATAGGTCAGGTAGGCCAAATTCTAGCTCATTGTTCATTTTCACATTTTGAGAGAGAAGAAGAGAGCTTCTTGACCTAGAGCGAGTTGCCACATTTCTACCTCATACGGACGATCGGAGCCAGAATTTCATACTAGATTTCACAGGTATGTTCCTTATCAAGTAAAGATCAAGTCTATTATGCATGCAAGCGCGAATCATTGCACAAACGGGCGAATGGATCAAATCAAAGTCGGATTGAGTTAAATAGGTCAAGGGCCCTTAGAGGCATCAAAACAAAACTTTTTTCAAGCACAGAACACATCAATGTGCTCCCCACAATGTCAGGAACAAAGCCATGTGATCAAATCTCAGTTTGGTGGTGGTACAACGATCGCGATCGGTGTACCCCACTGACCAAACTTGGCACAGAAATTGCAAAAAGCGTCCCCTCAACTTCGCCAACAATTTGCAAGTGTCAAAAATGAATTTGGTAATTATGGTACAATCGCGATCGGTGCCCCCAGATGCAGGTTTTAGAAATTTTGGCTTGACCCAGGCTTAGAACTTAGTGAGGGATACACTCTCTTGAATTTGCATGAAAAATGCACAAATTTTGCTCATGGAATGGGCCAAATTTGTCAAACACACCCGAATCGGGGAAATTTAACCTACAACTACCAAAATTTGACTGAAAATTATGACCGATGGTTTGAAAGACATACTTGTCCGACTAGGAGTCAGCACAGTAGTAGAAACCCTGAATGGAGCTCAGAATCTCCTACAAGGACGAAGATGACCATTTCAGTCTTGAGTGATCACACAAGGGCAGAATTTGGCCAAACTAATGTCAAAGAGTAAAAGGCGACTTAGAGATGCCCAATTATCCCATTGGTATCCAAAGAATGCCTGAAAAATGCACAAGTCTGGAAAATCTCCCAAGACGGGGTAAAAAGTGCCTGATCAAGTCAGAATCAGACAGCAGAGTAGGCTGATGATAGCAACATATCATGGAAGCAGTAAAAGCTCAAAAACTAACATCAACTAACTCCAGGCTCCAACCAGAATTCATCAAAAAAACCCAATATGGTTAGACTTAGTAAAATAAGGTCAAACAATGAAAAATTGCTCTAATTTGTTCATTTTAAGTCCAAACTTGGAAATAAATCATCAGTGGGCTAGGCAGGCATAAGGGACCAAAGCCATCCAGTTTTCACCCAAAAAATCCCAGGTACTACGATCGCGATCGGTGTACCTCAGCATCAGATTTTGACCAAAACCTAACAGATCCCTTGTACACATCTTGTTCAAGTCACCCATCAAGTTTCAAGCCAATTGGACATCAAAAACCCATGAAAAATCAAAGTCTAGTCCAAAACTCCCTTATAACCCAAAATTGGGACTTATAAACTCAAAAGTGGTTCAAATAAATGACAGAGTGGACCAAAATGACCCTCTAGCTATCAGCAAACCACTCATATGATTAGACCTCATTTTGGCCTCTGTACTACGATCGCGATCGGTGTACCTCAGGCCCAGATTTGGCTCAGATTTCAATCAGTCATAGCTCTAGTCTTCCTAGTCCCACTGGTGAAATATGGACAAGAATGGATGAGATTTGTTCAAGTTATGATTAGTTTTAACTTTTGAACTGCTTTTTACTAAAAGTCTAAATGCTACTCGTTGCGAAAGGAAAATCCTAACAGCTTGTGATGCTAATGACACAGAATGCCTCACCAAAAGCAAGCAAGGCAGTGGACAACAGCACCATATGAAGTGGATGAGCTCTCTACAAACGAAAAAGCTCACATCTCGGATGAAATACTAGCTCAGATCCCTGCTCACATTTTCATCGCCAACTTTAGGGATGCTGATGGTGATAGGGTAAAGACGACTATCATGCCACGGGAAATATGGAATCTCCACCGAAGGCCGGAGTTCACAGAAGCAGTGCGGGTTGTGCATTTGGAGCAGTTTTTCAGATTGTAGCCATGGGGAACAGACTACATGAAGGCCCACGAACTCATGAGCTCGATACATTATGATGGGCAAGCAATGCTCATTGACAAGGATGGATCAAAGGTAAAAGTAAAGATCACAAAAGAAATCATCAACGAAGCTTTGCATTTCCTTCTAGGTCAACATGAATTGCTGGCAAAGACCAAGTCACTGGATAACGAGAAGGCATTTATCAAAGCAAAAGGAAACAAGTACAAATACAGTGACATGATATACGGTGAGCTAGAGTTACCAATGAGATTAATCTCTCAACATTTCAGGGTACAAAAGCCTCCTCGCTACACCGAGCCGATCCTGCACATTGCAATGGTCATGGCTCTAGCAACAACTGAAAACAGAACCATCCGATGCAAGACCATATTAGGTATTTTGGTAAAAATCTCACATTATGGGAATCTCCAAATCGACTAAATTCATGTAATTTGAGAATTTTCCACTTAAAGTGGGAAAAATTGAGGTGTGTGGTTAGTAAATAAAGGGAAAATCTCATAGGATTGTGGTGTTGATAAACACCAAAAGTCAAGAGGATGTACAACACATGGATTTGAATAATAACTATAAATTACATAAAACAAAGGAAGATACAAAGAAGATTTTGTTTACAAACTGACTAGTACAGTCACAATAGAAGCTCCACATAATTCTACTCCACATTTGATACCATATCTGAACTTTGATCCAAGTGTGGTTGATGTGCACGAGTGAGGCCTTCTTTGGCTTTTATAGCATGCCTTTCTGGAATCTTTATTCTAGAAAATGTTCCTTCTTTGTTGGGTCTCCAGGACCAAACAATTGCATCTACAGTTTCCCACACTTGTGGGTCCTTATAGTTGACAGCCCAATAACCCTTCCAACAATTACTGTAAGCTTGAGTATCTGTCATCCCACTTTTTCTCGCGCAAGGTGCCCAATATTGAATCAAGAGTTTTCTGTAGTTTGGTGATGTAGGCTCATTATCAATGTCAGATAAAGCCATTGCAAGCCACACTGGATAGATTTCTGTGTCACTCGGAACAAGCATAAGAAAGTCACCTTGGTGCACATCAGACATATGGTCAAACTCTTCCCTTGGCCTATCTCGTTGAGGCCCACAAAAATGATCGTTCAACTCTTCAAGGCCTAGGAATCTTTCTGCTCCTTGTTGCAAATTCATTGTAGTGCTTTGTAGGTGAGAACAATTACTGTAAGCTTGAGTATCTGTCATCCCACTTTTTCTCGCGCAAGGTGCCCAATATTGAATCAAGAGTTTTCTGTAGTTTGGTGATGTAGGCTCATTATCAATGTTAGATAAAGCCATTGCAAGCCACACTGGATAGATTTCTGTGTCACTCCGAACAAGCATAAGAAAGTCACCTTGGTGCACATGAGACATAGGGTCAAACTCTTCCCTTGGCTTATCTCGTTGAGGCCCACAAAAATGATCATTCAACTCTTCAAGGCCTAGGAATCTTTCTGCTCCTTGTTGCAAATTCATTGTAGTGCTTTCTAGGTGAGAATATTCTTGAGTTTTTGGCCAAAACATTTCATACAAGACTCCCTCTGATATGATTGCTTTTCCAATCTCTTCAATTACCTTACTCCAATAATCTATCACGGGTCTATAATATCGCGGAATACTTGAACCATTCCCTAAATTTTTCCAAAATTTTATATAGTTCTTTAGCCCCAAAATGACTTCTTCATGGGCCTTGACATACTCCGCCATTTGTACTAGAGGTGGATCTCCATGTGGTAACATTGGCTTGCCTTCTGTGTCTGTTTTCCAAAGGCGAATACTTCCACTCCAACTTGATACACCTACATGTGCCTTATATTGCATCATTGGTGTCTCATCCTGCATAAAGAACCTGAACCCGAAGCGGTTTGGAATGTCCAACAAGTATGTCTTGTCCATCACAAAGATAGCCATCACAATATTGCTTGAAATCGGGGATCTTTGTGAGAAAAAATGGAGCTGGAGATGAAGATGAGCTGTTTCGTAATGTATCCATCAAATGTGGCAAAGTATAGGTTTGTGTAACTCTCAGCTTCTCTGAAAACCTACTAAACATGGTGTCTATGTTCTCATGTGTATGCCCAACCATTAAAAATCCCAGCTGGATGGTTTTGAAAACACCCCTTGCAACAAGCATTGACAAATAGGCAAATAAGTATCGATTTTTGTTTTCCCCTGCACAATTATCCAATTGTAGCAACAAGTTCTCTGGCAATCTGCGAAATGTTGACCCCAATTCCTCTTCTGCAATTTCTGACGACTGCACAATGGGCTCTTTTCCATCACTCAAGTTATGGTAGTCCAAACCATCCCTTGAGTTCAAAGCATGTAGTAGTGAAATATTGCTCCTTGGAAGTCCATTTGTTACTAGATCACCAAGAGGATGCTTATCTATCCTCTCTAGGTTATGTAAACAATTAGCAATTGAGCCAATTGTAAGATTTGGATCAGCTGGCCACAAACCATTCAAGACAAAGTGTCCGTAATGACCTTCTCCATGTCCATGAGTGATCATGCCAATCAATGCCACCTGCAGATTATATCCTGAATCCACACCCTTGGGAACAATGCGTAATCTAGGAATGGCAGTCTTCTTTTGATCCATCTTATCATGGATTATGCATACATATTTTTGTGGTTGAGTTTCTGAATACGTGCGCCATGCATAATATAGGCTTCTGCAACTCTTTTGTTGTGCCATGTGAACTTCTCTCTCCCTCAAGAGAAGAGCTCTCTCTTCAAGAGAAGGTTTAGCTTCTAACCTTGCCTTGATTGAGCTACAAATATTGCACTTAGAGAACTCACTCGTCTTTGTTAAAGTGACATGTGGGTACTCTTTGTTCCAAATTCTACCAAAAGAAGATTGGGATAGCTTCTTCTCATAGCCCATTTGGTCAAGTGTCGTCTTGATTTCACATAAAATATCCACTTGTTTGTATGTTGATGGAATCACCAATTGAGTCTCTCTTGAGCCATCTAGCAGTGTTCTACTTCTATGTGGCATCTTCTCAGAGTTGTTTTCCACAAACTCATTTAGTAGTGCTCTTGCTAAACTAGTATGTTGAAGTCCCCTTCTCAATGTACATGTGTTCCCATGTACATATTGGCGCACACCATTTTCAAAGTTCTCCTTGTATCGATAAAATGATGTCTTTGGTATTCCATGTAGCTCATACCGTGCTCTACAACAAACAATAGAGCCATTTAGCTTGAATTGGTATCGTGACTTCTCATCTTTCTGATAACATATAGAAAGAACATCATAAACATAATTAGTGCGTGATTTTTGATACTCTCCCCAAAACTGTTGTCGTAACCTTGTCACCATATTACGATCTGCAAACTGGCAACATTTTTGTGCACAACAATCAATGCATGATACCCTTTGAATTGATTTGTTTGAAAGGTAAAAAGTCGAAGCTGGTGCTGCTTTTGATTTTTGAGTCCTGTTCATGAAAGTGTATCGTCTCTTCCTTGACAACTGGACAACATTACTCCCATCAAGTTTTTTTCCAACATTGTCATCGTTGGATACATCCTCATATATAGCATGCATGCCATCAACAGGAACAAATCGTTGTAATGGGCTCCCATTCAACATTGTTGTCTTCTTGATGGGCCACTTTAGCAAAGTGATGCTACCCACTTCAACCACATCATCAATGCTTGCATTTTCTCTTTCAATACCCACACCCACACAATCATGACCAAGTTCTTGAAAGTTGACATAATCATGTGGAAATACATATAAGATGGTCCCTTCATTCATGGTTTGCATCATTGTGTCATCTTTTAAAAGGACCCTCTGATTTCTCCAAGACTCTCGAATCATTGCTTCAAATTTTGGGCTTGTCATAGGTATTGCATCTGTAACTAGAGGATCAGAATGATCATGTTCTTCATCACCATTGTAGCTTTCCTGTGGATCAATTAAGTTCCCATTTAATACAAAAGATTGCAAAAGAAGCTTTGACCATCGAACAACGCTCCATAATGAGCCTTGGAGAGATGATGTCCATTGTAGGAAAAGGTAGGACCACATCCTTCAAGCATTCCTCCACTAGTATGGAGACATTTCCTTGCCCTATCTTTGTACAACCACAAGTGGAATCTGGATCTGTTCTACACACACAGCCAATACCAACAATTTCATTGTCAAGTATCATATGTACTTTCTCCCCAGATTCAAAGTCTATCCTGTAAGTGAAAAAGATTACATTGTTAAATCCATAGTTATAGAAAAATACTCTTCAAACAAAAAATCATGCTACAACATGGAAAAGGTTTGCATAGGTTGGACAAGTGGTGAACCTTGAGACCAAATCCTCCTTGCTATATTAATGGAAGCAAGGTTGGAAATTATGGTGGATCTTGAAACCAAAGCATCCTTGCTATATTAGAGCATAGGTTGGACAAGTGGTGGACCTAGTTGTAATACCCACTGCCACCTATCAACTACTATAGGACTATGATTTCCAATGTCCAAGTATCCCTTGAGGCTTTCAAGGTTGAACACGTGGTGGACCTTGAAACGAAAATCCCCTTTCTATATCAGAGCATAGCTTGGACAAGTGGTGGACCTAGTTATAATGCCCAATATCCAAGGTGAAATACCTTAGGACCTTGCTACCTTGCTTGCCAATGTTTACGTAGCGCCTCATTTCTTTAATGGAAGCAAGGTTGGACAAGTGGTGGACCTTGAAACCAAACCCCCATGTAAAACTATCATGGTCACTCCAAGTGGTGAGAAAGAATAACCTTTAAGATATAGCCTTATAGGTTGGACAAGTGGTGGACCTTAACACCCAAATATTCTTAATATAATGACATACAGTGAAAAAGTGGTGAATCTTGAGATAAAACCACTCATGCTACTATCGATAATAGCTTGGACAAGTGGTGGACCGTGAACGTAAACCCCCCATGTTTCAATAGACTTAGCTTCGACAAATGGTGGAGCATCGTTCTCTCCATGTTTCAATGGAGCCTAGCTTGGACAAGTGGTGTTTCAATGGAGCCTAGCTTGGACAAGTGAAACCAAAGCCTCTTTGCTATATGAGAGCATAGGTTGGACCTAGTTGTAATACCCACAGCCACCTATCAACTACTATAGGACTATGCTTTCCAATGTCCAAGTATCCCTTGAGTCTTGCAAGGTTGAACACGTGGTGGACCTTGAAACGAAAATGCCCTTTCTATATCAGAGCATAGCTTTGACAAGTGGTGGACCTAGTTATAATGCCCAATATCCAAGGTGAAATACCTTAGGACCTTTCTACCTTGCTTGCCAATGTTTACGTAGCCCCTCATTTCTTTAATGGAAGCAAGGTTGGACAAGTGGTGGACCTTGAAACCAAAGCCTCTTTGCTATATGAGAGCATAGGTTGGACCTAGTTGTTATACCCACTGCCACCTATCAACTACTATAGGACTATGCTTTCCAATGTCCAAGTATCCCTTGATTCTTGCAAGGTTGAACATGTGGTGGATTATTGAAACCAAAATCCCCTTTCTATATCAGAGCATATATTGGACAAATGGTGGACCTAGTTATAATGCCCCTCCTTTCTTTAATGGAAGAAAGGTTGGAAAAGTGGTGAATCTTTAAACCCAAACCCTTTGGCTATATATAGAGGATAGCTTGGACAAGTGGTGGGCTTAGTTGTAGTATCCAATGTCCAAGGTCCAAGGTGAACTATGTAAAGACCTTACTTCCAAAAACAAAGTCGTACAAGTGGTTCTCCTTCAAACCAAAACCTCCTTAGTGTATTAGAACATAGCTTGGACAAGTGGTGGACTTAGTTGTAATGGTGAATGTCCAAAGCAAACTATTATAGGACCTTGCTTCCCAAATCAAGTTTGGACAAGTGGTGGATCTTGAAACCAAAACCCCCTTACTGTATTAGAGCATAGCTTAGATAAGTGGTGGACCTAGCTGCCATGGAAAATGTTCAATGTGAACTACTACAGGACCTTGCTATTAAATGTCTAAGTAGAGCTAGCTTCTTTAATGGAATCAAGGTTGGGAAAGTGGTGCATCTTGAAACCAAAAGCCCTTTATTGTATTAGAGCATAGCTTGGACAAGTGAGGGACCTAGTTTTAATGTGTGATGTCCAAAGAAAAGTATTACAAGACCTTGCTTTCCAATATTTGAATTGGTCAAGTGGTTAAAACAAAGTATAAAACTTTGACCATTTTCTTCTCGAATTGCCAAAAAGCTAGTTTTAGACACCCCTAAATGAAAATGGTTTAGGGTGGCCTTAAACAACGTTTTTTCAAAGACTTGAACAAAAGGGTTGCCGAAGAGTAATGAAAATTTATTATGGCTTGAAGTGCCTGAGTATGTGAAAACAAGCCTAGGTTTTCCACGAGGCAAAAGGTGACATAATAAGAACATTGGAAACTTAGGATTGACCATGTGGCCTAAACTTTGGTAAGTGAAGTGATTGACCATGTGGCCTAAACTTTGGTAAGTGAAGTGGTGGCACTTGGTCCTATATGTGTTGACCACTTGGCTAAATCTAGGACCATAAGGCGAAACCTTTGGCACCTTAA
The DNA here is from genome assembly GCF_014529385.1 of Adiantum capillus-veneris. Classification (NCBI taxonomy): domain Eukaryota; kingdom Viridiplantae; phylum Streptophyta; class Polypodiopsida; order Polypodiales; family Pteridaceae; genus Adiantum; species Adiantum capillus-veneris. The sequence goes on from NC_140933.1 coordinate 166,805,784, forward strand.
ATATAGTATGTGACATAATCTAGAACTGCTATAGTAAATTAGCAGTATAGTTAATATGTTAATATTTGTATTATATTTAAGTATATGCTAAATATAATTTATGTTCAAAATTTCACTAATGAAGAATGTTCCCATTTAGCACTTCAGATGCGGGGTCTTAGGGCAATGCCACAATGGGGTGACAAGGCAGCGCTTCCACGTGAGGTTTGGGGGTAGCGCTCTTGATGGGGATGTGGAATATAGCGCTCTCGATGGTGGGGCTTGGGAGGCTGATTTTGGAATATTGTTCCGGGCGGGGTCCTGGGGAAGCGCACACAGAGAAAGAAGGCAAGCAGCAAACACACAGAAAGAGCACACGGATCGCACACAATTGGAGTATACGCGCACGTAGAGGAGCAAGCCCGACATCGTACACAACAGACACGTGGAGCGCACAGGATTGAAAGTTCGCGCACAAGATAAAGAAACAACAGCGTACGCAACGCTTTCCAGAAGGGCAGGATCGGGCATAGCTTCTTCTCAGGAGACATTGCACACCTCACGAATAGAGAAAAAACAGGTATTTCTCTCTCTCACACTCTCTGTCTTTCTCCATATAGAGAAGATGGTTCTCTGTAACTCTTCTTGCACACACACTCTCTCGTCAAAAGACAGAGATACGTAGTTTAAAAATATCCCCGCACACATACACATATTCCCACACATCGTCTTCCTCTGTTCCACATACATAACCACAGTGAAATCTGTTATCTTGTTGTCTCTCTCTTGAAAATACATGCACATATTCCCACACATCGTCTTCCTCACTTCCACATACATAACCACAGTGAAATCTGTTATCTTGTTGTCTCTCTCTTGAAAATACGTGCACATATTCCCATACATCGTCTTCCTCTCTTCCACATACTTAAACACAGTGAAATCTGTTATCTTTCTCTCTCTCCTCTCTCTAGAAAACAGGTATTTCTCTCTCTCTCTCTCTATCTATCTCTGTATCTTGCTATCTTACTCTTGAAAATACATGCTCATGTATGTGTGCGTCTGTGTTATCTATGTGTATGTATGTATATTTGTGTTATTTCATTGTAATACTCATACATAATGCAGATACACAATTACACTTAATTACGATATGCACACATAGTATATATACATACATAAATATCACAAATAACTAACACATTGTAATACTAGTAAACTTGAATGGAAGACTTACTTGCATGATCTGTTAAAGTCGATTCTTGTAGCGAGTTCTGGATGTATGCTGAGCTGATTATCGTCTAATCCATTTGTAGATATGATTGTAACTTATGTTTCTCAAAAATAGTAGTGTTGTTTAGTGATACACCTAATGGACATAAATGGTTGAAACTAGGACATGTAGACAAAAAATACGTGTATTTATTTGGATGAATATATACACTTTTTGGTGACCCTTACCACAAGTGGTGGACCTTGAGACCAGTGGACTATAAGGACCTCCAAACAATACCTTGTACACTCAATCCTTCTTGGTATCTAGGTTGGACAAGTGGTGGACCTTGTTCAAATTCTCTAACCACTCTCTCTAACATGGTGACATAATTTAGGTGTGATAAATTCATATCTATGCAAACTAATATCAGTTTAGGCTTGTTAATTTGAATTTGTTTGAATTTATGTACAATATAATGATTTGAGGTTTGCATATTTGAATTTAGGTGGTATAATGATATCTTTTTGTGGGAAACTTGAATTTAAAATCAATTTCGCGTGGAATATTTTAAATTTAAGTGGTAAAATTTAAATTTTTATAAAAAAGTTTGAATTTTAAAATTTAGGCGGGATGTTTGAAATTTGGGAGGGATATTTTAAATTTAGGCGATCAGATTTTGAATTTAAAATTTGGGCGGGAAGGTTTTGAATTTATAGCGAGATCTCCCTTACATGACAAGTGGGGACCTTAAAGCTAGAGCATCCATACTACTGGACATGATAGGTAGAGAATCTATAGCCTTATAGGTTGGACAAGTGGTGGACCTTAACACCCAAATATTCTAAATATAATGACATAGAGTGAAAAAGTGGTGAATCTTGAGACAAAAACACTCATGCTACTAGCGATAATAGCTTGGACAACTGGTGGACCTTAAAGCTAGAGCATCCATACTACTGGACATGATAGGTAGAGAATCTATAGCCTTATAGGTTGGACAAGTGGTGGACCTTAACACCCAAATATTCTAAATATATAGCCTTATAGGTTGGACAAGTGGTGGACCTTAACACCCAAATATTCTAAATATAATGACATAGAGTGAAAAAGTGGTGAATCTTGAGACAAAAACACTCATGCTACTAGCGATAATAGCTTGGACAACTGGTGGACCTTGAACGTAAACCCCCCATGTTTCAATAGAGTTAGCTTTGACAAATGATGGAGCATCGTTCTCTCCATGTTTCAATGGAGCTTCGCTTGGACAAGTGGTGGACCTTTGTTTCTCTCTATGTTTCAATAGAGTTAGCTTGGACAAGTGGTGGACCTTGGAACCAAACCCCATGTAAAACCTATCATGGTCACTCCAAGTGGTGAGAAAGAATAAGCTTAATGATATATCCTTATAGGTTGGACAAGTGGTGGACCTTAACACCCAGATATTCTTACTATAATGGCATAGAGTGAAAAAGTGGTGAATCTTGAGATCAAACCACTCAGGCTACTACCAATAATAGCTTGGACAAGTGTTGGACCTTGAATGTAAACCCCTCATCTACGACATATCGTGGGTTTAATGTTTTTCGATGGAGCTTAACATCTTGGAGACATGGTGCAGCTTGCTTCTCGTCATGTTTCAATGGAGTCTATCTTGGACAAATGGTGGAGCATCCTTCTCTCCATGTTTCAATGGAGCCTAGCTTGGACAAGTGGTGGACCTTTTCTTCTCTCTCTGTTTCAATAGAGTTAGCTTGGACAAGTGGTGGAGCTTGGAACCAAATCCCCATGTAAAACCTATCATGGTCACTCCAAGTGGTAAGAAAGAATAACCTTTAAGATATAGACTTACAAGTTGGACAAGTGGTCGACCTTAACACCCACATATTCTTAATATAATGACATAGAGTGGAAAAGTGGTGAATCTTGAGACAAAACCACTCATGCCACTAGCGATAATAGCTTGGACAAGTGGTGGCCCTTGAATGTAAACCCCCCATGTACAAAATATCGTGGGTTTAAGGTATTTCGATGAAGCCTAGCATCTTGGAGACATGGTGCAACTTGCTTCTCTTCATGTTTCAATGGAGTCTATCTTGGACAAATAGTGGAGCATCCTTCTCTCCATGTTTCAACGGACCCTAGCTTGGACAAGTGGTGGACCTTTGTTTCTCTCTATGTTTCAATAGAGTTAGCTTGGACAAGTGGTGGACCTTGGAACCAAACTTCCATGTAAAACCTATCATGGTCACTCCAAGTGGGAAGAAAGAATAACCTTTAAGATGTAGTCTTATAGGTTGGACAAGTGGTGGACCTTAACACCCAAATATTCTTAATATAATGACATACAGTGAAAAAGTGGTGAATCTTGAGATAAAACCACTCATGCTACTAGCGATATTAGCTTGGACAAGTGGTGGACCTTGAACGTAAACCCCCCATGTTTCAATAGACTTAGCTTCGACAAATGGTGGAGCATCGTTCTCTCCATGTTTCAATGGAGCCTAGCTTGGACAAGTGGTGGACCTTTGTTTCTCTCTATGTTGCAATAGAGTTAGCTTGGACAAGTGGTGGACCTTGGAACCAAACCCCCATGTAAAACCTATCATGGTCACTCCACGTGGGAAGAAAGAATAACCTTTAAGATGTATCCTTATAGGTTGGACAAGTGGTGGACCTCAACACCCACATATTCTTAATAAAAGTGGTGAATCTTGAGACCAAACCACTCAAGCTACTAGCAATAATAGCTTAGACAAGTGGCGAACCTTGAATGTAAACCCCTCATCTACGAAATATCGTGGGTTTAATGTATTTTGATGGAGCCTAGCATCTTGGAGACATGGTGCAGCTTGCTTCTCGTCATGTTTCAATGGAGCCTATCTTGGACAAATGGTGGAGCATCCTTCTCTCCATGTTTCAATGGACCCTAGCTTGGACAAGTGGTGGACCTTTGTTTCTCTCTATGTTTCAATAGAGTTAGCTTGGACAAGTGGTGGAGCTTGGAACCAAACCCCCATGTAAAACCTATCATGGTCACGCGAAGTGGTAAGAAAGAATAACCTTTAAGATGTAGCCTTATAGGTTGGACAAGTGGTGGACTTTAACACCCACATATTCTTAATGAAAGTGGTGAATCTTGAGACCAAACCACTCAGGCTACTAGCAATAATAGCTTTGACAAGTGGTGGACCTTGAATGTAAACCCCTCATCTACGAAATATCGTGGGTTTAATGTATTTCGATGGAGCTTAGCATCTTAGAGACATGGTGCAGCTTGCTTCTGGTCATGTTTCAATGGAGCCTATCTTGGACAAATGGTGGAGCATCCTTCTCTCCATGTTTCAATGGAGCCTAGCTTGGACAAGTGGTGGAACTTTGCTTCTCTCTATGTTTCAATAGAGTTAGCTTGGACAAGTGGTGGGCCTTGTAACCAAACTCCCATGTAAAACCTATCATGGTAGCTCCAAGTGGTGAGAAAGAATAATGTTTAAGATATATCTTTATAGGTTGGACAAGTGGTGGACCTTAGCACCCAGATATTCTTAATATAATGACACAGAGTGGAAAAGTGGTGAATCTTGAGACCAAACCACTCATGCTACTAGAGATAATAGGTTGGACAAGTGGTGGACCTTGAATGTAAACCCCCCATGTACGAAATATCATGGGTTTAAGGTATTTCAATGGAGCTTAGCATCTTGGATACATGGTGTAGCTTGATTCTCTTCTTGTTTCAATGAAGCGTATCTTGGACAAATGGTGGAGCATCCTTCTCTCCATGTTTCAATGGACCCTAGCTTGGACAAGTGGTGGACCTTTGCTTCTCTCTATGTTTCAATAGAGTTATCTTGGACAAGTGGTGGACCTTGGAACCAAACCCCCATGTAAAACCTATCATGGTCACTCCAAGTGGTGAGAAAGAATAACCCTTAAGATATAGCCTTATAGGTTGGACAAGTGGTGGACCTTAACACCCAGATATTCTTAATATAATGACATAGAGTGAAAAAGTGGTGAATCTTGAGACCAAACCACTCATGCTACTAGCGTTAATAGGTTGGACAAGTGGTGGACCTTGAACGTAAACCCCCCATGTTTCAATAGACTTAGCTTTGACAAATGGTGGAGCATCGTTCTCTCCATGTTTCAATGGAGCCTAGCTTGGACAAGTGGAGGACCTTTGTTTCTCTCTATGTTTCAATAGAGTTAGCTTGGACAAGTGGTGGACCTTGGAACCAAACCCCCATGTAAAACATATCATGGACATTTCAAGTGGTGAGAAATAATACCCTTTAAGATATACCCTTATAGGTTGGACAAGTGGTCGACCTTAACACCCAGATCTTTTTAACGTAATGACATAGAGTGGAAAAGTGGTGAATCTTGAGAACAAACCACTCATGCTACTAGAGATAATAGGTTGGACAAGTGGTGGACCTTGAATATAAACCCCCCATGTACGAAATATCATGGGTTTAAGGTATTTCAATGGAGCTTAGCATCTTGGAGACATGGTGTAGCTTGCTTGTCTTCATGTTTCAATGGAGCCTGTCTTGGACAAATGGTGGAGCATCCTTCTCTCCATGTTTCAATGGACCCTAGATTGGACAAGTGGTGGACCTTACTTCTTCCTTCCCTTAGTTTACTAGCTTAAAAGATTACTATGTATACTTTCTTAGATCTAACTTGAACAAGTGGTGGACCTTGTATTCACACAAACTTAATTCATTACAAAAAAGTATATGCTAAAATAACATTTGGTTTTTTTTGTTTCAGGAAAGATGGCTCCAAAAAAACAGGTTGCAAGGGTTGCTGTCTCAGTTGACTATACTTGCAATGATCTTAGGAAATGGTATTTGGACATACATGGTATAGAGGGTGCACAATTTCATAAGGTGCATCTATTTATTGCCAAAAAGGAGAATGACAGCTTGTTTGAAGATGTTGGACAAGTTGTGGAAGCATCTGTCTCTGTAGTTGATAGTCATCCGGAGGTGGAATGCATTGACATTCTAGTTCCAATGAATCTAGAATTTCAACTATCTCCAGGAGCATATGCATTGGAGCGCATGTCTAGAAACAAAGAAGAGACAATGTTTTCTCGAGGATGGAAGTTTGCAGAATCAAATCCAAACATCACAGCAGATCAACTTCAAAGCTCCATCATTGCCACACTACAACGAAAAAAGGTGAAAGCTTCACGACCACCATCCACAAAGAAGCAAGCAAAAGTGCAAAAAGTAGCAGCTAACCGAACTAGTTCCATTTTGGATGTAGACAAGGCATCTTTGGCATCCTCATCAACAGAGGGTTCAATGTCAAAGATGAGAATTGTGGATCCAGATGTTTTAGAAGCTGAGGCCATGAAAGTACATAAATTATTTTCCTTTCCAATATAGGGAATTTGATATCCCTATTCAAAATTGTTGGCTTGATCCTGATCACTATAATGCACGTATTATGGATAAAAAACACGCTGAAAGTGTGTTATTTGGATTTTCACGGAGTACGACCAAGGCTGCAACATGTGCATATTTGATGCCTGTTCGAAATGCAAAATCAAAGAAGGGGACTCCTTTGGCAGTAGAAGAGGTAGAGGAGCAAAAAATTAAAGATTATCATTATTGGATTCTTGATTGGCAGCATTCAATCTATGTTGCAAAAGTTTTGCTTCACAATGAACAAAACAACAAAGAGATATTTGAAAGACTGATTAGCGTGTATAAATTTAGAAAGGCTCGCATTGTTATGAATGCTCCTCCATTTGTTGCAACTGCTATATCTACCATTGCAAATGATGAGGCTCAGGCATTGTATGTCAAGCAACCTTACAGCCAAATATTGAGACATTTACGGAGTCAATGGATCTTCTCAGGACGACCACCAAAGGCAGCAAGTGGAATTGCAGAGGGACATGCATCTCGTGCCGGATGGGATGTAAGTTATTTTCTTTGTCTTTTTGATAGTGTTTAATTAACAAATCTTGCTCAATAGTTTAATTATTTCTCTATTTATTTTTAGGCTTTTCTTCGATTGGCAAGAATGAGTGCAGCAGCAAGTTGGATTGCTAAACAGGCACACATGGTCACGTACTCTGATTTAGTTTATGATTGCTGGATAGAAATCATTGAAAAGCTAGAAGAGGAGAATAAGAAACCCCCAACAACTGTATTTAGATGCCTTTGTAGCCTTGAGGAATCAGAGGTAAAGACTATTCAAGAAGATATTAGAGATGAGAAGATTTTACTGTCAAAGAGTGCAAAGGATGGTGATGCAACTGACATGTATGATCGAATCAAGCAGTTGAAGCAAGACAAATTGATTCAAGATGCACTTCTTGAAGGCTTCAACAATTTGAATGAGTCTTCACCATGTAAAGACTGGGAGGAGGCGGTCAAAATGTATAACATCAATGATATTGTTTATAAAACAATTTTAATGCTATGCGAGGAATGGATCAAATCTAGTTTGACGCGTGGAACAAAGAAAATGGCTTTTCCAGATGGAGCAATAAAATACATGCAATGGGCAATTCACCTTCAAAAGGAGAAAAATGAGCCTAGAGATTTGCCATGGTCAATCTATGTGGTGAGCCTACAAATGGAAGGCAATCTCTACTTGATGCGCCACTTCAATAATAAAGTGCCTATTGGCTTATGTGTTTTAGATATGACAAAAAACGTTGGAGGCAATTTTAAGTGGAGTGAGGAGACATTTAACAATGCTTTGGATGGGATCTTGGCTATTGTTGGAGGGGCAACAGATCCTGGATTTGTCTTTCTTGCATTTGTGGATTTCACTAACTTCACAAAATTGCAATGTGCCTTTCACGCCATGGGAGATAATCTGAGCTACCATTGTTGTGGTGCATTGCATCACTTTCCATCAGCTCCTTGCAAAGGAGCAATTCAATTCCTAACAGTTATTGCCTTCTTGGGACAAGGCAATGCATTTGAAGACCTGAGAAGAAGATCAGAGGAACATCCCATGCCAATTGATTGTTCTCTTCTTCAAGTAGCAGATAACGATATGTCAGATTTGCAATATTTGGAGGCCAAAAAAAGAGCTTTGGTCAAGCACTACATTTGTACATATTGTTTTGAAGACTGCAAGCTTGTTGATGTTTTTGGTGATGGCTCCTTGGTTGCACAAGAAGGAATACAACAGAAAAAAGAAGTTATATGCTTAATTGATAGTGTGGAGGAGGCAAAAAACGTGGAGACCATGCTGCTAGACTTTGCTAAGTCTCATGAAGATATAGAAAAATGGGCTGGACTTCAACAATCCACTTCGCAATCAGATGGCATTGTGCCTGTTACAGAGGAGTGCTCTCCACAAAGAGAAGAAGAACAACAAAAACAACATCCTCTGTCAATGGAGGACTTTTTGGAAATGGAAACATGTATGTTTTGAGTTTCTTGTGTATGTTAGTGTTTCTTGTTACTGATTTGATACTCTTAATGTTAGATTTTTCTTTATATAGTATTGATTGAGTTTGTATTTTTTATCTCAAGCATTCAAGGTTTGAATGTAAATAATAAATTACTTGAGTTTTTGAATGGTGGATCTTTAGACTAAAACTATAACATTTAATACTCACAAAGACTTAATTACTTAAGAGCTTGAACTCAATAAGTTTTGGACCTTTTATCAATACCCCCTTGATATGATACATTAGATCGTAGCATGGTTAAATGGTGATGCTTCATAAATTGAACCTAGCTTAGACAGGTGCTGGAGCCTAAATTTAAACTAACCTTGCTAGAAGGGAGCTTATGTTTGGACTTTGAGAACTAGCATAAGTAATCAATTAGAGCATAGATTAGACATGTGGTGGTGGCCTTAGAGACCAAAATCTTAATGAGCTTGGAAAGGTATTTAAGTACTGCAATTTACTTAGTTTTAGTACTCACTAAAGGCATAGCTTGACAAAAGGTGGACCTTACATGGATCCTAATTTCAAGAGGTGTGGTAGACCTTCAAACCAAGATCATATAGCTTGGACATGTGGTGGACCTTGCATGGAGACTAGTTTAGACAAGTGTGGTACACTTTGTAACCAACACCCATTTGTTATATTACCTTGGACAAATGGTGGACCTTGCTTTTATGTTTCAATGGAGCATCTTTTGGACAGGTGGTAGACCTTGTTTCTCTCCATGCTTCAATGGAGAGAAACATTAGCTTGGACAAGTGGTGGACCTTGTTTTTATGTTTTAAAGGAGCATATTTCGGACAAGTGGTAGACATTGTTTCTCTCCATGGTTCAATGGAACCCACCTTAGACAAGTGAAGTACCTTGAAACCAAACCCCCATAATACAACCTACTAAATAGGTTGGAAAATTGGTGGTATATGAAACCATCCATGATAGAGCATAGTATAGGTGAAAACGTAGTGGTCCTTATATCAATTACCCATGCATAGCTTGGACAAGTGGTGGACCTTGATTCTCTCTATGTTTCAATGGATCCTATCTTGGACTATAGATATATCTTACTTATTTCCATGCTTCAATGGATTGTAGCTTGGATAAGGAGTGGACCTTCAAACAAAACTCCACAGCATAGCATATATTAACAATTCATGGGTTTTATAGAGATTTTCTTGCCTATTTTGGAGAGTTGGTACACCTTTATTCTCCATTCTTCAATGGATCTAAGGTTGGACAAGCGGAGCTGGAGAAGTGGTCAACCTTAAAATGAAACCTCCCATGCTACAACCCATCATAGATCGTATATGTAGTGGACCTTGAAACTCTTTTATGTCCCTAGCTTAGAGAAGCATTGCACTCTTTATTATCTCCATACATGAAGGCAAGGTTGGACAAGTGGTGGACCTTCAAACCAGAATCTCTATGCAATAATAGGCAAGTGGTGGAGCTTGTTTTCTCCATGTTCCAATGGAGCCTAGCTTAGACAAACAATGGAGCTTGCTTCTCTCCATGTTTCAATGGATCCTAGCTTAGAAAAGTGGTGGAGCTTTGATTCTCTCCATGTTCCAATGGACCATAGCTTAGACAAGTGGTAGACCGTGAAAAAACCCCCCGTATACAACATATTATGGGGTTTTCATGTTTCAATGGCACCTAGCTTGGAAAAATGGTAGATCTTGCTTCTCTTTATGTTTCAATGGATCCAATCTTAGCTAAGTGGTGGACCTTGAAACAAGAATCCTCCCCCCCATGTACAACGTATTATGGGTTTTGAAAGCACTGGGAGAAAATAATAGCTTTGATAAGTGGTGGACCTTGCTTCTCTCCATGCTTCAATGGAGCCGAGGTTGGACACATGTTGGAGAGAAGATGGTTGCCCATGAAATAAGACCATGCATGCTATAATCAATCATATTTTGTACACATGGTGGACCTTGCAATTGTTTTATATGCCTAACTTGGACAAGTGGAGGACCCTTGATTACCTCCAGATATCAACAACAAGCCATGTTTGGACAAGTGTAGTACCACCAAACCAGAATCTCTATGCTACAATAGAGTATAGGTAGGACACGCAGTGAACCTTGATATCAAACCATCCATGCTACTAGAGATGATAGGTTTCACATGTGGTGGAACCTTGTATCAATGTTCTATGTGTAGTTTTTGACTAGTGATAGACCTTGAAACTAATCCCTCTAGGCTACAAGAAAAAAGAGATGGATGAGGAGGCTAGACTACTTTTGTTGCATCAATGCATCCCATGTTACCACATATACTATAGGGTTCTTGGATAAGTGTTGGATCTTGTGTCAATGCTCCATGTCTAGCTTGGACAAGTGGTGGACCTTGGTTCTCTCTATGCTTCAAATGGGCAATAGATTGGAGACACAGTGGCCTTTTTTTTCCAATGATTTTATTTTTTGGAAACCTTGGAGGCACCATGTAAGAGGCACTCTAAGTCTTCCATACAATAGACCTATTGGACTATAAAATAATGATATATTTCTTTGATATTGTCATTATTTTATGCATAATATTTTCTTCTTTTTGCAGACACAAAGGAGTTAAGTGATATAAAAACTAGATGTATTTCACACTATGATTGGCATGAAGATCCTTTTGGGACACCAAATTTTCCTATTCCCAAAGATGAAATTTTCCATATTAATGGTGTGGATTTTGAAGTGCGACTTTCATGTATTGAAGGAGCTGGTTATGGGCTATTTGTGCATACTACCCTGGAAAGTAGTTTGACTATTCTAAACTATGGAGGGCATAAGTATAGATTTCAAGACTCGAAAAAGATATGCAAAATATTTCCAAGAGCTTATAAATATTCTCTTCTAGAGGATCCAAACATAGAAGAAGAGGAAGATCAATCATACATTATTGGTTGTGTAGAAGAAGGAAACGTGTCGGGCTATATAAATAGTTCTCACAGTACAAATGTCTGTCCCAACGTACGCTATACATTTGATCCAAATTTGCCACCTTGGCATAAATGCACCTCTTCACACATCAAGTCAGAAGAATATGTCCATGTATGCATTGAGACTATTTGTCAAGTTGAAGCAGGAGAAGAGTTGTTTGCTGACTATAACTTTACTTGACATTGTAAAGTATTGTACATGGATGGAAATCTCAAGTACATGCATCATTTTCATTTTTCATGGATGAAATCTCAAGTGAATATAACATTTGATTATTGTTTAGTTTATGCTCAACGAGAATCTAGAGTGCTCTTATGCTTTGTGTGTTGTCTAACTTATTTGACTACCTTGGCCATAGAATCTTGATTCTACTCTAGATTTGTGATAAATCTTACCAAAATTTAATCAATGTCTAGGTTGGACAAGTGGTGGGGCTTCAAACATTACTGTCTTAAACAAGTGGAGTTATCTTACTTGAATAAGTGGTGGCCTTTGAATCCAAATCTAAGCCAAATCTCTAATTGTTTTCTTGTAGTCTAGGTTGGACATTTGGTGGACCTTGTATCCATGTTTCCTCAACAAGGGTGGATTTTAGTTTTCACTTTAAGTACTCATCTTTAATAAAGTGTAGGATGGAAAATGTTGAGTTAGTAGATTGTATTTTAGACAAGTGGTGTTTGGTGTACGAATGCTGAAAATGGTCGCAAGGATTCTAACAACGACTTTACCTTAAATAAATTTCTTACTAGGAGTTCTACATATAAATATGGTGAATAAAATTCTAGTGGTTTTGAGATACCATTTGTGTGTGTGTTTTCTTAGATTCACAAACTGGGATGGATAATGCTCCTATGGTTCAGTCAACAACTATAGAATCCATAGATTCTATGGTTTCTAAAGTGCCCAAGATGGATGATATTTCCATACTAGAGTCTAGTGTTGTGCAACTTGAGCAAGCTTCCAATAATGAGAACCAAGAAATCGATGCTTCAAAAATGCAACATACATCAAAAGAGACTGAAAAGTCCACTCACGAGCTGTTGCCAATTGGTACTATGTCATGTAGCGTAGATGTTGAGAAATCCATGCTTACAATTATATTGGATTTAAATGGTCTATTGTTGAAACGTTTCCCTCAACCATCTTCACACCACAAATCAGTGCAAATGGATTCAAAAAGATATATTATAATCAGGCCAGGTTGCATCCAATTCTTGAAGACTATTTTACAGAGGTTTAATGTTGCAATTTGGTCGACAGCTACTAGGAATAATGTGTATCAAATCCTTGTAGCACTAAACAACTTAGCTGAGGATACATTGCCTTTCTTTGCAATTTGGTCGCAAGATGTTTGCTACACCGCTCAAACTCAAAAATTGTTTAGACCCGACAATCCAAACGTTGAGGCAATGTTCAAGCCTCTAGCCAAAATTGCCATGGGGTTTGAATGTGATCCACAAAGAACAGTGCTTATTGATGACTCTCCTTACAAGGGATGTATTTCACCAGCAAAAAATTGCATTTTTCCACCACAATTTGATGCTGAGAAGATGGTTGACAATATGCTCTTGGAGGAGCTACTGCCATACTTGATTCAGCTTGATGAGAGAAGGGATGTGCGTGATTTAATTGCTTCTAATCGTTATGGACAACCTATAGTGACAAATGATAGTGAATACAAACAAATCATGGAGTATTGGAAGCAAAAAAATGATGTTTGGTCAGCTAAGGTGTTCTTTACAAGAAGAATACCACCTGCAAAAGGTGACAGGGATGAAACTATCATTGAAAATGCAAGTGACACAAGCCACCGCAATGAAATGAGAAGAGCCCAAATACAAGAGATCTTAGCAAAGGAGCATACACCCATTGAAAGCATGAAGGCGTCACAATTGACCACTTTAGCTAGGAAATTTGGGTTGTAACACAAAAGGAGTTTTGAAGGCAACCACAGCAAAGGCTTATATAAATAAGGTGAAAGCTGAGAACAATCTTCTAAGGCTGAATAGAAAGCAACCCTAAGGTACGAGTGACATGTCATATATTCTTGATACACATACTTGAACACTCATGTGCATGGTATCTAACAAATCTTTCTTTTTATTCCTTCCTGCAGGAACTTACAAAGGATACTACTAGATGGAGCTCAATCAATAGAGATTTTGATATGTTTGCTCAAAGTAATGAAGCAGTCACCTACATTTTTTGTTTATCAATTTCTTGAGAGACTTTCTTTTAGTTTGTAATCATCAAATGAAATGAAAAGTATCCTTCTTATAAGATTGCTGATCTTTTTCTCGTTCAAAACTTTCAATTGTGATTTATAGTTTTGTTAGCATGAGATTGTGCTTTTTTAGTTTGAAAAAAACTGTCAAAGATCCAAGTCTTTTTGGCTTTACTTAAGTTATTAATTGTGAAAGATCCAAGTCTTTTTGGTTTACTTAAGTTACTGATTGTCTATGTAATAGTCCTTAAAACAATATCGGATGGCTTTTTTGCTCCCATGTCTCACATTGGTCTTTAGGTAAGACAAGTGGTGACCTTGAAAGTATGGTCTCATATCTCGATCAAGTGAAGAGACATGAAGCTTAAATATCACTACTATGTATCTAGTGTTAAACTCCATCAAGAAAAAGATACTAGAGTGCCAAATTGCAGTTTAGTTTAAGTGAAAATCCATTTGAGCTAAGGTAAAACTTATAGTGCTTCATTTTTCTAGGATTCTACCCCATCAAGGAAGTTAGAATCTAGCACAAACCAATTAAGACTCTTTTGGAGCCTAGATAGGACAATTCGTGGAACTTAAGAGACTTATTGTTGAGTTAGAGTCTAGTTTAGATAAGCAAAAGATCTTCAAACCAGCACTTGACTTTCTTACTATTCAATATTCAAAGTCCCTTGAGGCTAACAAATTACATACCTACTTGTAACCTAACTAATGAGTAATTATATAGATCTAAGCAAGTATATATAATGAGTCTTCAAACTAATAAACCAAGGAAAGAGAGTAGCAAGGTCCACTACTTGTCCAAGCTCAGCTCTAGACAACATAGAAAGATGCTAGTTCTACTAATTGTCTAATTATAGGCATGGAGAAATGATAGAAGGTTGACCACTTGTCCAACCTATCATCTCTAGTAAGATGGGAGGTTTGGCCTTAAGATTCACCATGTAACCAACCTATACATCATTGTATTATGAAGAGTAGAAAAGCAAAGCTCCACCACTTGTCCAAGCTAGTTCTAAAATCCACATGGAGATAAGCAAGCTCCACCATTTGTCAAATCTCTCTTCCATTAAAACATGAAAAAACTCAGCTATGTTGTACAGGGGAGACTTTTTTCCAAGGTCCACCACTTGTCCAAGCTAGGATCCATTAAAACATGGAATAAACAAAGCTCCACCACTCGTCCAACCTTTAGAGTTGCAAAGTGTATGGGTTGTCTAAACTAGGTATGGGAAAATAATTGAAGGTCCACCACTTGAAACATGGAGCGAAGCAAGCTCCACCATGTCTCCAATATGCTAGACTCCATTGAAACACCCTAAACCCATGATATTTTGTACATAGGGGATGTACATTCAAGATCCACCACTTGTCCAACCTAGTATCCCTAGTAGCTTGATAGCTTTGGTCTCAAGATTCACCACTTGTCCACTCTATGTCATTGTATTAATAAGGATTGGGTGTTAAGGTCCACCACTTGTCCAACCTATAAGGTTATATTGTATATGGTTTTTTTTCTCACAACTTGAACTACCCATGATATGTTTTACATGGGAGTTTTGTTTCAATGTCCGCCACTTGTCCAAGCTAACTCTATTGAAACATAGAGAGAACCAAAGATCCACCACTTGTCCAAGCTAAGCTATATTGAAACATATTGTCCCTGTTACAGAGGAGTGCTCTCCACAAAGAGAAGAACAACAACAACAACAACATCCTCTGTCAATGGAGGACTTTTTGGAAATGGAGACACGTATGTTTTGAGTTTCTTGTGTATGTTAGTGGTTCTTGTTACTGATTTGATACTCTTAATGTTAGATTTTGCTTTATATAGTATTGATTGAGTTTGTATTTTTTATCTCAAGCATTCAAGGTTTGAATGTAAATAATAAATTACTTGAGTTTTTGAATGGTGGATCTTTAAACTAAAACTATAACATTTAATACTCACAAAGACTTAATTACTTAAGAGCTTGAACTCAATAATTTTTGGACCTTTTATCAATACCCCCTTGATATGATACATTAGATTGTAGCATGGTTAAATGGTGATGCTTCATAAATTGAACCTAGCTTAGACAGGTGCTGGAGCCTAAATTTAAACTAACCTTGCTAGAAGGGAGCTTATCTTTGGACTTTGAGAACTAGCATAAGTAATCAATTAGAGCATAGATTAGACATGTGGTGGTGGCCTTAGAGACCAAAATCTTAATGAGCTTGGAAAGGTATTTAAGTACTGCAATTTACTTAGTTTTAGTACTCACTAAAGGCATAGCTTGACAAAAGGTGGACCTTACATGGATCCTAATTTCAAGAGGTGTGGTAGACCTTCAAACCAAGATCATATAGCTTGGACATGTGGTGGACCTTGCATGGAGACTAGTTTAGACAAGTGTGGTACACCTTGTAACCAACACCCATTTGTTATATTAGCTTGGACAAGTGGTGGACCTTGCTTTTATGTTTCAATGGCGCATATTTTGGACAGGTGGTAGACCTTGTTTCTCTCCATGCTTCAATGGAGAGAAACATTAGCTTGGACAAGTGGTGGACCTTGTTTTGATGTTTTAAAGGAGCATATTTCGGACAAGTGGTAGACATTGTTTCTCTCCATGGTTCAATGGAACCCACCTTAGACAAGTGAAGTACCTTGAAACCAAACCCCCATAATACAACCTACTAAATAGGTTGGAAAATTGGTGGTATATGAAACCATCCATGATAGAGCATAGTATAGGTGAAAACGTAGTGGTCCTTATATCAATTACCCATGCATAGCTTGGACAAGTGGTGGACCTTGATTCTCTCTATGTTTCAATGGATCCTATCTTGGACTATAGATATATCTTACTTATTTCCATGCTTCAATGGATTGTAGCTTGGATAAGGAGTGGACCTTCAAACAAAACTCCACAGCATAGCATATATTAACAATTCATGGGTTTTATAGAGATTTTCTTGCCTATTTTGGAGAGTTGGTACACCTTTATTCTCCATTCTTCAATGGATCTAAGGTTGGACAAGCGGAGCTGGAGAAGTGGTCAACCTTAAAATGAAACCTCCCATGCTACAACCCATCATAGATCGTATATGTAGTGGACCTTGAAACTCTTTTATGTCCCTAGCTTAGAGAAGCATTGCACTCTTTATTATCTCCATACATGAAGGCAAGGTTGGACAAGTGGTGGACCTTCAAACCAGAATCTCTATGCAATAATAGGCAAGTGGTGGAGCTTGTTTTCTCCATGTTCCAATGGAGCCTAGCTTAGACAAACAATGGAGCTTGCTTCTCTCCATGTTTCAATGGATCCTAGCTTAGAAAAGTGGTGGAGCTTTGATTCTCTCCATGTTCCAATGGACCATAGCTTAGACAAGTGGTAGACCGTGAAAAAACCCCCCGTATACAACATATTATGGGGTTTTCATGTTTCAATGGCACCTAGCTTGGAAAAATGGTAGATCTTGCTTCTCTTTATGTTTCAATGGATCCAATCTTAGCTAAGTGGTGGACCTTGAAACAAGAATCCGCCCCCCCATGTACAACGTATTATGGGTTTTGAAAGCACTGGGAGAAAATAATAGCTTTGATAAGTGGTGGACCTTGCTTCTCTCCATGCTTCAATGGAGCCGAGGTTGGACACATGTTGGAGAGAAGATGGTTGCCCATGAAATAAGACCATGCATGCTATAATCAATCATATTTTGTACACATGGTGGACCTTGCAATTGTTTTATATGCCTAACTTGGACAAGTGGAGGACCCTTGATTACCTCCAGATATCAACAACAAGCCATGTTTGGACAAGTGTAGTACCACCAAACCAGAATCTCTATGCTACAATAGAGTATAGGTAGGACACGCAGTGAACCTTGATATCAAACCATCCATGCTACTAGAGATGATAGGTTTCACATGTGGTGGAACCTTGTATCAATGTTCTATGTGTAGTTTTTGACTAGTGATAGACCTTGAAACTAATCCCTCTAGGCTACAAGAAAAAAGAGATGGATGAGGAGGCTAGACTACTT
Organism: Adiantum capillus-veneris; assembly: GCF_014529385.1. Classification (NCBI taxonomy): domain Eukaryota; kingdom Viridiplantae; phylum Streptophyta; class Polypodiopsida; order Polypodiales; family Pteridaceae; genus Adiantum; species Adiantum capillus-veneris. The sequence goes on from NC_140933.1 coordinate 166,823,603, forward strand.
TTGTTGCATCAATGCATCCCATGTTACCACATATACTATAGGGTTCTTGGATAAGTGTTGGATCTTGTGTCAATGCTCCATGTCTAGCTTGGACAAGTGGTGGACCTTGGTTCTCTCTATGCTTCAAATGGGCAATAGATTGGAGACACAGTGGCCTTTTTTATCCAATGATTTTATTTTTTGGAAACCTTGGAGGCACCATGTAAGAGGCACTCTAAGTCTTCCATACAATAGACCTATTGGACTATAAAATAATGATATATTTCTTTGATATTGTCATTATTTTATGCATAATATTTTCTTCTTTTTGCAGACACAAAGGAGTTAAGTGATATAAAAACTAGATGTATTTCACACTATGATTGGCATGAAGATCCTTTTGGGACACCAAATTTTCCTATTCCCAAAGATGAAATTTTCCATATTAATGGTGTGGATTTTGAAGTGCGACTTTCATGTATTGAAGGAGCTGGTTATGGGCTGTTTGTGCATACTACCCTGGAAAGTGGTTTGACTATTCTAAACTATGGAGGGCATAAGTATAGATTTCAAGACTGGAAAAAGATATGAAAAATATTTCCAAGAGCTTATAAATATTCTCTTCTAGAGGATCCAAACATAGAAGAAGAGGAAGATCAATCATACATTATTGGTTGTGTAGAAGAAGGAAACGTGTCGGGCTATATAAATAGTTCTCACAGTACAAATGTCTGTCCCAACGTACGCTATACATTTGATCCAAATTTGCCACCTTGGCATAAATGCACCTCTTCACACATCAAGTCAGAAGAATATGGCCTTGTATGCATTGAGACTATTTGTCAAGTTGAAGCAGGAGAAGAGTTGTTTGCTGACTATAACTTTACTTGACATTGTAAAGTATTGTACATGGATGGAAATCTCAAGTACATGCATCATTTTCATTTTTCATGGATGAAATCTCAAGTGAATATAACATTTGATTATTGTTTAGTTTATGCTCAACAAGAATCTAGAGTGCGCTTATGCTTTGTGTGTTGTCTAACTTATTTGACTACCTTGGGCATAGAATCTTGATTCTACTCTAGATTTGTGATAAATCTTACCAAAATTTAATCAATGTCTAGGTTGGACAAGTGGTGGGGCTTCAAACATTACTGTCTTAAACAAGTGGAGTTATCTTACTTGAATAAGTGGTGGCCTTTGAATCAAAATCTAAGCCAAATCTCTAGTTGTTTTCTTGTAGTCTAGGTTGGACATTTGGTGGACCTTGTATCCATGTTTCCTCAACAAGGGTGGCTTTTAGTTTTCACTTTAAGTACTCATCTTTAATAAAGTGTAGGATGGAAAATGTTGAGTTAGTAGATTGTATTTTAGACAAGTGGTGTTTGGTGTACGAATGCTGAAAATGGTTGCAAGGATTCTAACAACGACTTTACCTTAAATAAATTTCTTACTAGGAGTTCTACATATAAATATGGTGAATAAAATTCTAGTGGTTTTGAGATACCATTTGTGTGTGTGTTTTCTTAGATTCACAAACTGGGATGGATAATGCTCCTATGGTTCAGTCAACAACTATAGAATCCATAGATTCTATGGTTTCTAAAGTGCCCAAGATGGATGATATTTCCATACTAGAGTCTAGTGTTGTGCAACTTGAGCAAGCTTCCAATAATGAGAACCAAGAAATCGATGCTTCAAAAATGCAGCATACATCAAAAGAAACTGAAAAGTCCACTCACGAGCTATTGCCAATTGGTACTACGTCATGTAGCGTAGATGTTGAGAAATCCATGCTTACAATTATATTGGATTTAAATGGTCTATTGTTGAAACGTTCCCCTCAACCATCCTCACATCACAACTCAGTGCAAATGGATTCAGAAAGATATATTATACTCAGGCCAGGTTGCATCCAATTCTTGAAGACTATTTTACAGAGGTTTAATGTTGCAATTTGGTCGACAGCTACTAGGAATAATGTGTATCAAATCCTTGCAGCACTAAACAACTTAGCTGAGGATACATTGCCTTTCTTTGCAATTTGGTTGCAAGATGTTTGCTACACCGCTCAAACTCAAAAATTGTTTAGACCCGACAATCCAAACGTTGAGGCAATGTTCAAGCCTCTAGCCAAAATTGCCATGGGGTTTGAATGTGATCCACAAAGAACAGTGCTTATTGATGACTCTCCTTACAAGGGATGTATTTCACCAGCAAAAAATTGCATTTTTCCACCACAATTTGATGCTGAGAAGATGGTTGACAATATGCTCTTGGAGGAGCTACTGCCATACTTGATTCAGCTTGATGAGAGAAGGGATGTGCGTGATTTAATTGCTTCTAATCGTTATGGACAACCTATAGTGACAAATGATAGTGAATACAAACAAATCATGGAGTATTGGAAGCAAAAAAATGATGTTTGGTCAGCTAAGGTGTTCTTTACAAGAAGAATACCACCTGCAAAAGGTGACAGGGATGAAACTATCATTGAAAATGCAAGTGACACAAGCCACCGCAATGAAATGAGAAGAGGCCAAATACAAGAGATCTTAGCAAAGGAGCATACACCCATTGAAAGCATGAAGGCGTCACAATTGACCACTTTAGCTAGGAAATTGGGTTGTAACACAAAAGGAGTTTTGAAGGCAACCACAGCAAAGGCTTATATAAATAAGGTGAAAGCTGAGAACAATCTTCTAAGGCTGGATAGAAAGCAACCCTAAGGTACTAGTGACATGTCATATATTCTTGATACACATACTTGAACACTCATGTGCATGGTATCTAACAAATCTTTCTTTTTATTCCTTCCTGCAGGAACTTACAAAGGATACTACTAGATGGAGCTCAATCAATAGAGATTTTGATATGTTTGCTCAAAGTAATGAAGCAGTCACCTACATTTTTTGTTTATCAATTTCTTGAGAGACTTTCTTTTAGTTTGTAATCATCAAATGAAATGAAAAGTATCCTTCTTATAAGATTGCTGATCTTTTTCTCGTTCAAAACTTTCAATTGTGATTTATAGTTTTGTTAGCATGAGATTGTGCTTTTTTAGTTTGAAAAAAACTGTCAAAGATCCAAGTCTTTTTGGCTTTACTTAAGTTATTAATTGTGAAAGATCCAAGTCTTTTTTCTTTACTTAAGTTACTGATTGTCTATGTAATAGTCCTTAAAACAATATCGGATGGCTTTCTTGCTCCCATGTCTCACATTGGTCTTTAGGTAAGACAAGTGGTGACCTTGAAAGTATGGTCTCATATCTCGATCAAGTGAAGAGACATGAAGCTTAAATATCACTACTATGTATCTAGTGTTAAACTCCATCAAGAAAAAGATACTAGAGTGCCAAATTGCAGTTTAGTTTAAGTGAAAATCCATTTGAGCTAAGGTAAAACTTATAGTGCCTCATTTTTTTAGGATTCTACCCCATCAAGGAAGTTAGAATCTAGCACAAACCAATTAAGACTCTTTTGGAGCCTAGGTAGGACAATTCGTGGAACTTAAGAGACTTATTGTTGAGTTAGAGTCTAGTTTAGATAAGCAAAAGATCTTCAACCCAGCACTTGACTTTCTTACTATTCAATATTCAAAGTCCCTTGAGGCTAACAAATTACATACCTACTTGTAACCTAACTAATGAGTAATTATATAGATCTAAGCAAGTATATATAATGAGTCTTCAAACTAATAAACCAAGGAAAGAGAGTAGCAAGGTCCACTACTTGTCCAAGCTCAACTCTAGACAACATAGAAAGATGCTAGTTCTACTAATTGTCTAATTATAGGCATGGAGAAATGATAGAAGGTTGACCACTTGTCCAACCTATCATCTCTAGTAAGATGGGAGGTTTGGCCTTAAGATTCACCATGTAACCAACCTATACATCATTGTATTATGAAGAGTAGAAAAGCAAAGCTCCACCACTTGTCCAAGCTAGTTCTAAAATCCACATGGAGATAAGCAAGCTCCACCATTTGTCAAATCTCTCTTCCATTAAAACATGAAAAAACTCAGCTATGTTGTACAGGGGGGACTTTTTTCCAAGGTCCACCACTTGTCCAAGCTAGGATCCATTAAAACATGGAATAAACAAAGCTCCACCACTCGTCCAACCTTTAGAGTTGCAAAGTGTATGGGTTGTCTAAACTAGGTATGGGAAAATAATTGAAGGTCCACCACTTGAAACATGGAGCGAAGCAAGCTCCACCATGTCTCCAATATGCTAGACTCCATTGAAACACCCTAAACCCATGATATTTTGTACATAGGGGATGTACATTCAAGATCCACCACTTGTCCAACCTAGTATCCCTAGTAGCTTGATAGCTTTGGTCTCAAGATTCACCACTTGTCCACTCTATGTCATTGTATTAATAAGGATTGGGTGTTAAGGTCCACCACTTGTCCAACCTATAAGGTTATATTTTAAATGGTTTTTTTTCTCACAACTTGAACTACCCATGATATGTTTTACATGGGAGTTTTGTTTCAATGTCCGCCACTTGTCCAAGCTAACTCTATTGAAACATAGAGAGAACCAAAGATCCACCACTTGTCCAAGCTAAGCTATATTGAAACATGGAGAGAAGGATGCTCCACCATTTCTCCAAGATAGGCTTCATTGAAACATGGAGAGAAGAAAGTTCCACCATGTCTCCAAGCTAGGATCCATGTAAATGCCCTAAACCCATTTTATTTTGTACATGGGGGGTTTTATTTCAAGGCCCACCACTTGTCTAACCTATTATCCCTAGTAGCACGAGTGGTTTGGTCTCAAGATACACCACTTGTACACTCTATGTCATTATATTAGGAAGAACTATGTATTAAGGTCCACCACTTGTCCAACCTATAAGGTTATATCTTAAATGGTATCCTTTCTCACCACTTGAAATGCCCATGATATGTTTTACATGCAGGTTTCATTCCAAGGTCCACCACTTGTCCAAGCTGTTGGGTTAAAGGCCCGTGTGCCTGGCTGCCCGTTGTTCAGCTGCCCATGTACAGCCATTCATTTACTCATTCATAATAACTATACTCATGACTACACATTGTAGTGTGAGTACCGCCCCGCCACACACTGTGTCTATCTCCTTCTTCGTGTTGGCTCTCTGTGTGTGTGCTCTCCGATCCCAACAAGTGGTATCAGAGCTTGGTAGTGAGAGCATTGAGAGCTTCATCATCATTGTTGAGTGTGTTGAAACTTGCTGCTGTTTCATTGCCGTTTTTCGGTTTCACGCACGTGCGCATTTCCAAAGAGCAGAAGGTTTTTCTGATCTTGGCATTGGAAGGTTCAACACGCTGCAAGTATTTTCATCAGGCGTCCTGGGGTTTAACCCCCCTTTCGGAGCCATTCGTGCCATCAGAAATCCCATCCGAGCTACAGACTAGGAGCTGCGTTTTTCAGCTCTCTTTGGTAGTTTTCTGCTGCCAGAGCTTCCATAGCCATTACAGGTGCCATTGTTGTAGTGTCTCCCACTTACGTGAGCCCACAGCTCATTTGAGAGTGTGTAGCCTCTTCTTGGAGTGGCCTCATACACAAAGATAGAGTGGGAGTTTGGCGACATTGTCTTCTTCGACTACAGGTACAGGTACAGGTGCAGGTACAGGTACAGGTACGGATACAGGTTACAGGTTACAGGGAGCTTTGGATACAGGTTTCTTCTGTGGTTACAAAACATGTATTTTGACTGTGGGACAGCCATGCATATGGTTGTGGTTTGAGTGGGAGCTTCTACTCTTCTCGGCAGTCTGTTTATGCGTGTTCTTGAGCTACAGGTTTACATCATCTATGTATGTTGATGGATGTGGATATGGCAGTTTGACAGACACTCTTTATGCATGATATTGTGGAGATTTGGTTCACTTATACATAGAGCGGGTTTGCTCTTGCTTGCAGTGTTGCGGTTTGAGTACGGACAGGTACTTGGTTGACAGTAGAGATTGGACTTCGCTGAGCTTGTGCATTGGTTATATGCTCACTTGGATCCATTTATGCTCACGGATTTGTGTAAGCTTGGTCAGCTTATGTCTCTATTGTGGTTATTCAGACATGGAGTATGTTTATGCCTCTATGACAGCTCATTGTTGATGCATTTTGTGGCACAGTTTGCCTAGGCCGGTTGAGTTACAGGTGTCACGGGTTTATGCATTTGTTTGTGGATTTCTACGTACGTTTTTTGACCATATTATGGGCTGATTTATACTCTATGCGTTTGCTCTTTGATTGAGCAGCAGGTGTTGTCAGATTTGCAACACTACTTTGTTGTGGCAGTTTGTTGGTTGGTTACAGGTTTCTCATTGTTGCATTCTTGTTGTAATGGGCACTAAAGAGGACACAATTTTCAATATTGAGAAGTTGGATGGTGCTAACTTCTCATATTGGAAAGATCAGATTTGGGATGTCTTGGTGCAGAAGAAACAGATTCGACCTCTAAAGTTGCAGGGAGTTAAGCCAGAGAACATGGAGAGGGATGATTGGGAGGAGTTGGATGAGATGTGCAGGTCTACCATTAGGCTTTCCCTTTCAAAGTCTGTTTATTACAATGTGAAAGATGCACAGGGTGGAGCTTATGAGCTATGGCAGCGGATTTGTGATATGTATGATAAGCATTCGGCTGCTTCTATGGTGTATTGGATTAAAAAGCTTATTGATTTGCGAATGGAGGAAGGTGCTTCCATGAATGCGCATTTGAATGAGTTCAATACAATTTTCAGCCAACTTGCTACGCAGGAAATTACGTTTGAGGAAAATGTAAAAGCTATGGTTTTACTTGTCACGTTGCCTGAGTCATGGGACACATTTAGGACAGCCATAAGTAACTTGGTTCCTGCGAATGAGTTGACAAGTACTAATGTGGAGTCTAGTCTTCTCACGGAAGAGATTAATCGAAAGAATAATGCAAGTAGTAAGTCTTCTAGTGCAATGGTTGTCAGAGGCAGGACTATGGACAAGTATAAGTCCAACAGGGGTAAATCTAGAAGCAAGTCCCGTGCAGGCACAAGTAAAAAGGATGTGGAATGTTTTCATTGTGGTAGAAAAGGCCATTTCAAAAAGGATTGCTACAAGTGGAAAAGGGAAAATGGAGATGGTAAGAAGAAAGACCATGATGCTAAGGACAAGCCTAAGTCCAATGTCAAGATTGAGGAGTTACATGCAACACAGGGAGAGTGTAGCCCTTGTTGGGAGATCATGTAGATGTGGGACAGCCAGATGCACCTCCTGCACAGTCTTTGAGGCGTTCAGAGCGGCGTGCAAGATAGCCTCAGTGTTTTGTGCCTTCTATGGATTATGTATTGTTGACTGATTGCGGGGAGCCATCATGTTATGATGAGGCCATGTCTAGTGTTGACAAGCTCAAGTGGGAGCAGGCTATGCAGTCAGAGATGGATTCGTTGATCCAAAATGAAACGTGGGAGCTTACTCCTTTGCCAAAGGGTAAGAAGGCACTACCATGCAAGTGGGTTTACAAGATAAAACTGTGTTCAATGGATGCAAAGCCTAGGTACAAAGCAAGGCTTGTGGCTAAAGGATTCAAGCAACAGAAGGGCATTGATTTTGACGAGATCTTCTCCCCAGTGGTGAAGATGTCTACTTTGCGTATGTTGTTTGCTTTGGTAGCTACAGAAGACATGGAGTTGAAGCAAATGGATGTAAAAACAGCTTTCTTACATCCGGACTTGCACGAGGATTTGTACATGGAGCAACCAAGTGGGTTTGTTATTCATGGTTCAAAGAAGATGGTATGCCGGCTTCTTAAGACCTTGTATGGGCTGAAGCAATCATCTCGTGAATGGTATCGTAAGTTTGGTGCATTCATGAGTTCATTGGGCTATGTACGCAGTTATGAGGACCCATGCCTCTATACTAGCAAGGCTGCAGATGGTAGTCTTATTGTTTTGGTTTTGTATGTGGATGACATGCTAATCGCAGGGAAGTGTATTTCTGATGTGGATGCCTTGAAACATAGGCTACATGAGACCTTTTCCATGAAGGATCTTGGGGATGCCAGTCATATTTTGGGTATGCGGATCACTCGTGATCGTTCTCGCAAGATGCTCTTTCTTAGTCAGAAAGAGTACATTGACAGGGTGCTTGAGCGTTTTCGTATGGAAGGGGGGAAGGCCATTAGTACCCCGTTGCCTCCATATGTAAAACTCAGCCATGATGACTGCCCTCAGACAGATTTGGAGACTACAGAGATGTCTCAGATTCCCTATGCGTCAACTGTTGGTTCCTTGATGTATGCCATGGTGGCTGTGCGTCCAGATCTTGCTCATGCAGTTGGTGTGGTTAGCAGGTACATGTCTAACCCGGGCAAGCGTCATTGGGATGCAGTGAGAGGTATTCTCATATACTTGAGAGGGACTTCAGAGTTGTCCCTATGTTATGGTGAGAAGGATATGTCTGTTTGCGGATATACAGATTCAGACTATGCAGGGTCAGTGGACTCGAGGAAGTCTACTAGCGGCTATGTGTTCACAATTGCACGTGGACCGGTTTTGTGGGCATCACGTTTACAGCCATGCGTTGCTTTGAGCACTACAGAGGCTGAATATATGGCTGCCACTGAGGCTGCCAAGGAGGCCGTATGGCTCTCACGACTAGTGGGAGATCTTGGTATGGCTTGTGATGCTCCGATTCTACATTGTGATAGCCAGAGTGCCATAGCATTGGCACGGAATCCTGTCTTCCATGCGAAGACAAAGCACATTGAGGTGAGGTATCACTTCATACGAGAGGTGCTAGAGGACAAGCGCATAGAGCTTGTCAAGGTACACACTGACGATAACCCTGCTGATCTACTCACGAAGTCGTTAGCCTCACAGCGGTTTGCACACTACAGATCGCTGATGGGTATGGCTTGACTTCTTTTGCTGTACTTTGGCCACTTTAAAGGCACACTGCCTTTAAGTGGGAGATTGTTGGGTTAAAGGCCCGTGTGCCCGACTGCCCGTTGTTCAGCCGCCCATGTACAGCCATTCATTTACTCATTCATAATAACTATACTCATAACTACACATTGTAGTGTGAGTACCGCCCTGCCACACAGTGTGTCTATCTCCTTCTTCGTGTTGGCTCTCTGTGTGTGTGCTCTCCGATCCCAACACAAGCTAACTCTATTCAAACATAGAGAGAAGCAAAGGTCCACCACTTGTCCAAGCGAACTCTATTCAAACATAGAGAGAAGTAAAGGTTCACCACTTGTCAAAGCTAGGATCCATTGAAGCATGGAGAGAAGTAACCTCCATCATTTTTCCAAGATAGGTGCCATTCAAACATGGAAAGAATCAAGATCTACCATGTCTCCAAGATTCTAGGCTCCATTGAAACACCCTAAAACCATGATATTTTTTACATGGGGTGTTTACATTCAAGGTCTACCACTTCTCTAACGTATTATACCTAGTAGAATGAGTGGTTTGGTCTTAAGATTCACCACTTATCCACTCTATGTCATTATATTAAGAATAACTGGGTGTTAAGGTCCACCACTTGTCCAACCTATAAGGGTATATCTTAAATGGTATCCTTCACCACTTGTCAAGGTCCATCACCACTTTTCCAACCTGTAAGGTTATATCTTGAATGATATTTTTCCTCATCACTTGTAATGTCCATGCTATGTTTTACAAAGGGGTTTTGTTCCAAGACCCTCCACTTGTCCAAGCTAACTCTATTGAAACATAGAGAGAAGCAAAGGTCCACCACTTGTCCAAGGTAGGCTCCATTGAAACATGGAGAGAAGGATGATCCACCATTTCTCCAAGATAGGTTCCAGTGAAACATTGAGAGAAGCAATCTCCACCATGTCTCCAAGCTAGGATCCATTGAAATACCCTAAACCCATAATTTTGTACATGAGGGGTTTACATTCAAGGTCCACCACTTGTCCAACCTATTATCCCTAGTAGCACGAATGGTTTGGTCTCAAGATTCACCACTTGTACACTCTATGTCATTATATTAAGAAGAACTATGTGTTAAGGTCCACCACTTGTCCAACCTATAAGGTTATATTTTAAATGGTATCCTTTCTCACCACTTGAAATGCCCATGATATGTTTTACATGGGGGTTTCATTCCAAGGTCCACCACTTGTCCAAGCTAACTCTATTAAAATATATAGAGAAAGAAAGGTCCACCACTTGTCCAAGCTAGGCTCATTGAAACATGGAGAGAAGGAACCTCCAATGTTTCTCCTAGATAGGCTCCATTGAAACATGGAGAGAAATAAGCTCCACCATGTCTCCAAGTTGCTAGGCTCCATTGAAATACCCAATACCCATAATATTTTGTACATGGGGGGTTTACATTCAAGGTTCACCACTTGTCCAACCCATTATCCCTAGTAGGTTTGGTCTCATGATTCACCACTTGTCCACTCTATGTCATTATATTAAGAGGAATTGGGTGTTAAGGTCCACCACTTGTCCAACCTATAATGTTATAGCTTGAATGGTATTTTTTCTCACCATTTGTAATGCCCATGACATGATTTACATGGGGGTTTTGTTCCAAGGTCCACCACTTGTCCAAGCTAAATCTATTGAAACATAGAGAGAAACAAAGGCCCACCACTTTTCCAAGCTAAGTTGCATTGAAACATGGACCTTAATACCAAATTATTTATAGTAGCATGAGTGATATTTTGTACATGGGGGGTTTACATTCAAGGTCCACCACTTGTAGAACCTATTTCCCTAGTAGGTTTGGTCCCAAGTTCACCACTTATCCACTCTATGTCATTATATTAAAAATAATTGGGTGTTAAGGTCCACCACTTGTCCAACCTATAAGGTTATATATTAAATGGTATTTTTTCTCACCACTTGTAATGCCCATGATATGTTTTACATGGGGGTTTTGTTCCAAGGTCCACCACATTTCCAAGATAACTCTATTCAAACATAGAGACAAATAAAGGTCCACCATTTGTCCAAGCTAGGCTCCATTGAAACATGGAGAGAATGATGCTTCACCATTTATCCAAGATAGGCTGCATTGAAACATGGAGAGAAGCAAGCTTTACCATGTTTCCAAGCTAAGCTCCATTGAAACACTCTAGGGGGTTTTATTTCAAGGCCCACCACTTGTTTAACCTATTATCCCTAGTAGCATGAGTGGTTTGGTTTCAAGATTCACCACTTGTACACTCTATGTCATTATATTGTGTTAAGGTCCACCACTTGTCCAACCTATAAGGTTATATCTTAAATGGTATCCTTTCTCGCCACTTGAAATGCCCATGATATGTTTTACATGGGAGTTTCATTCCAAGATCCACCACTTGTCCAAGCTAACCATATTTAAACATAGAGAGAAACAAAGGTCCACGACTTGTCCAAGCTAGGCTCCATTGAAACATGGAGAGAAGGAACCTTCACCATTTCTCCTAGATAGGCTCCATTAAAACATGGACATAAGTAAGTTCCACCATGTCTCCTAGATGCTAGGCTCCATTGACATACGCAAAACCCATGATATTTTGTACATGGGTGATTTACATTCAAGGTCAACCATTTGTCCACCCTATTATCCCTAGTAGGTTTGGTCTCACAATTCACCACTTTTTCACTCTATGTCATTATAATAAGAGGAATTGGGTGCTAAGGTCCACCACTTGTCCAGCCTATAAGGTTATACCTTGAATGATATTTTTTCTCACCACTTGTAATGCCCATGACATGCTTTACATGGGGTTTTGTTCCAAGGTTCACCACTTGTCCAAGCTAATTCTATTGAAACATAGAGAGAAACAAAGGTCCACCACTTTTCCAAGCTAGGCTCCATTGAAACATGGACCTTAATACCAAATTATTCCTAGTAGCATGAGTGATATTTTGTACATGGGGGGTTTGAATTCAAGGTCCACCACTTGTCCAACCTACTTTTCCTAGTAGGTTTGGTCGCAAGATTCACCACTTGTCCACTCTATGTCATTATATTAATAATAATTGGGTGTTAAGGTCCACCACTTGTCCAACCTATAAGTTTATATATTGAATGGTATTTTTTCTCACCACTTGTAATGTCCATGATATGTTTTACATGGGGATTTTGTTCCAAGGTCCACCACTTGTCCAAGCTAAATCTGTTCAAACATAGAGAGAAACAAACGTCCCCCACTTGTCCAAGCTAGGCTCCATTGAAACATGGAGAGAATGATGCTCCACCATTTATCCAAGATAGACTCCATTGAAACATGGAGAGAAGTAAGCTCCACCATGTCTCGAAGATGCTAAAGTCGATTGAAATACCCAAAACCCCTGATACTTTGTACATGGGGGGTCTTTGCTTGGATAAGTGGTAGACCTTGAGACCTAAATACCCATTCTACACTAGAGCATTGGTTAAGCCTTATGCACTTCAAGCATACCTTTAACAACAAGTAGTAGTTATTAGTTGACTTAAGTCTAGTTGAACTCCATGGTATTGAGACTAAGAGAGAGTGTAGCATAAAAAAGAATCAGGATTTTAATTTGACTTTCTTTCTATTAATGAGTAGATCATAGATGGATTTTGGTATCTAATAAAACCTTAGGGTAGACAATGTAAAACTCATGTCTATTGTTGTGTTTGCATTAAGTGTTCTTGTTCTTTAATTTCAGAACCATTACAGAAAAATGGATTGGCTATATGCTGGCATAAATTGAAGAAAACTATTGAATTACCCACCCAACCTCCTCCAAGACCTTGTCCAAGGAATGAATCACCTCCTTATCACCTACCACTTGCTTTCAAGGACATCAAAAGAGTACTTATCTTGGATCTAGAGGGGTTACTTCTCAAGACAATTGAAATGAAACATGGAGATTCTATGCCATCTTGGGCTCAACACATGCGACTTGTGGAGGATAAAGATGAATTTTATCATGTGGTGCGACCAGACGCACAAAGTTTTTTGGATTTTTGTGCTGATTACTTTGAGTTATGGATATGGAGTTGCTATAACTTAACAAGGGTGCAACGCATCACACAAAAATGTTTTCGTGAGTAGTATACCAAGTTCAAGGTGTTTATGAGTAACAAAAATTGCCAAAATCCAAATATCATGTTAGGATTTACAAGGGTTTATCACAAAAATTGAGTGATATTTGGAAGATATTTGAGGATTTGGATGCAAACAATACCTTAATTTTTGATGACACTCCATATAGGGTGATGTGGAACATGCCATGGACATATCTTATATTTCCAAAGATGTGGAGGCAAACTTCCGAGCAACTTCAAAACTTCTTGCAGAGAACCATAATTCCATGGTTGGTAGGATGGTTGTATGCAAGAGATAAGAGAGTCTATACATACAACACAATTGTAAATCAGTATAGTGATTCTGAGACAAATTATGTCCTTGGTGTGTACTTGTCAACACGAAAGCATTGAATAAATATGGCCATAAGATGCTTTTTTTATTCTAGTGTGTATCTTTCAACATTTGTATAATTTGATATAGTCTTTTTTATAAAAAAACAAAGGTGTGTCAATTTTATGAACAATTGAATGGAGTGCACCCTACTCTAAGGGGACTTCAATGTACTATTGGAGTGCATCCTATTGTAAGGGGACTCTGATGTATTGCTAGAGTGCACCCAAATTTTTGGGGACTCATTTTTTATTTGATTGGGGCCTATGTTGGGTCATATAGTAAAAGAAATTCATTTTTTGTCAATTCATATCGAGGTTGCATTTATTTGTAACTAAGAGAGAATTCATGTTTGATGTCAAAATAAAACTTGTAAGTATGGATCAGAGAATTCATGGACTTTAAATATGTGAGAGGGATCTTTTTCTTGGGCACAAATTTTTGCTTCAAGAATTTTGTCATTACATACTTTATGTGAAAGAGTTTTAGAACCTAAAAGACTTTGAAAACAAAACTATGGAATCTAAGTGCATGTATTCTTGAATGGCTTGAAAGTTGATGTATACATGCATGTCGCCTTGATGAAGATTTAGATCTGACAAGATGCAAAGCTAGAATTCTTGGACGTTACCTTTGTCAATTTGGTAATAACATATTTAACTTTCTTTTATTATGGGTGGAAAATATATTATTATGTGCATTTGGAACCTAATTGCTTGACCTTCAAACCAAGATTCCTATGTTATTTTTTCATATACTTTTTTGTAATGAATTAAGATTGTGGATACAAGGTCCACCACTTGTTCAAGCTAGATCTAAGAAAGTATATATACTGAGTCTTCAAACTAGTAAACCAAGGGAAGAGAGAAGCAGGATCCATCACTTGTCCAAGCTTATCTCTAGACAACATAGAGAGATGTTAGGTCTACTAATTGTCCAATATAGTCATGGAGAAATGATAGAAGGTTGATCCACTTGTCCAACCTATCATCTCTAGTAAAATGGGAGGTTTGGCCTTAAGATTCACCATGTAACCAACCTATACTTCATTGTATTATGAAGACTAGAAAAGAAAAGCTGCACCACTTGTCTAAGGTAGTTCCAAAATCAACATGGAGAGAAGCAAGCTTCACCATTTGTCCAAGATAGGTTCCATTAAAACATGGAAAACCTCATATATGTTGTACATGGAAGCTTTTTTCCAAGGTCCACCACTTGTCCAAGCTAGGATCCATTAAAAAATGGATAGAAACAAGGCTCCACAACTCGTCCAACCTTTATAGCTGCAAAGTGTACCAGTAGTGTAAACTAGGCATGGGAAAATAATAGAAGGTCCACCACTTATCCAATATATTATCTCTAATAGCATGGGAGGTTTGGTCTCAAGATTTAGGAATTGGCTAACCTATATTTCATTGTATTATAATGAATTTGGTTTTAAAGTCAACTACTTATCCAAGCTATAAGTTTATATCTTGAATGGTATTCCTTCCCATCACTTAGAAAACCAATGATATGTTGTACATGGGGGGGTTTGTTACAAGGTCCACCACTTGTCCAAGCTAGTCTCATTGAAACATGGATGAAGACAAGCTCCACCATTTGTTAAATCTAAACTCCATTGAAATCTAGAAAATCCATTCTATGTTGTACATGGGGTTTTTGTTTTAAGGTCCAACACTTGTCCAAGATAAGATTCATTGAAAAATGGAGTAGAGAAACACTCCACCACTTGTCCAAGCTAGGAAACATTGATAGTAGTTGGCTTAGTTTGAAGATCCACCACGTGTCTAAGCTAACTCTATTGAAACATAGAGAGAAGCAAAGGTCACCAACTGTTCAAGCTAGGCTCCATTGAAACATGGATAGAAGCAAGCTCCACCATTTCTCCAAGATAGGCTCCATTGAAACATGGAGAGAATCAAAGGTCCACCATTTCTGCAAGCCAAGCTCCATTTGTCCAACCTATAAGGTTATATCTTAAATGGTAATCTTTCTAATCACTTGGAATACCCATGATATGTTTTACATGGGGGTTTTGTTCCAAGATCACCACTTGTCCAAGCTAACTCTATTGAAACATAGAGAGAAGCAAAGGTCCACCACTTGTCCAAGCTAGTCTCCATTGAAACAAGGAGAGAAGCAAGCTCCATCATTTCTCCAAGATAGGCTAGCATGGATAAGTGCACCTTGAAACCAACCTTCCTATGAAGCAATAGAGTATATGCTACATATTTTATGTATGCCTCATGCCTCAAATTAAGAAGTTATAGATTAGAAGTGGACCTTGCTTGAATGTCACATGCAATAAATTAAGAAAAAATAGCCAAGTGGATTGTATTCCTCAATGGATCCTTGCTTTCACAAGTTGTGAACCTTGAGTCACTTTTACATTAACTTGGACAAGTGGTGGACCTAGAAACCAAGCTCTCCATGTTGAGATAAGTTGTAGGTAGGACAGTAGAACATAGACAACGATAATGGATGCAATATACTCGTCTCCTAATAATCCAATTGATTGAAACCATGGTATTTTAGTTGTTTTCATTGTGTATTGTATGTGCATAAAGTGGAATGAGACCTTAAGAAAACTCAAATTTTTGACAAAATCTCTATATTTTGTACATGATATATTGAAAGTTGTCCAACCTGGGAATTGGGATTTTCCCACTTTACCTAATATGGAGGGGGAAACAGGGTCTAGAATGACCAAAACAGAGAGGAAAACAACGTACAATAAGCTCAAACAAACCCTCAAAGACATATGGACAACTGAAATGGAAATAGATGAGGACACGAATTCTGACAAGATGGATGTGCCGTCCCATTATAAGAAGTATACCATACAAGATAGAAAAATCATAGGGCAACAACCGATGGGGACATTGAAGGAACCTGGTACATTATACGACGGTCCTAAAAACACAAAACGAATAGATCTAGTGGAGCCAGGAGAAGATCCAAAACGTGCATATATTGCCACGAATCTTACTGAAGAAGAGGAAAAGCTTTTGATAGCTACTCTAAAACAGTATAAAGATGTGTTTGCATGGTCATACAAAGATCTTAAGGGGGTGGATCTAATTATCTGTTAACACACAATACCCCTTAAGAATGACGCCAAACCAAGCAGACAACGTCCTTATACTTACAATGAGACGTTTGCAAGGAAGATCAAGGAGGAGATAGCTAAGCTAAGAGAGGCAGCGTTTATCTACAAAATTGAGCACACTGACTGGGTTTCAACGATTGTGGTGGTCCCAAAGAAAAATATAAAGTTGAGAGTGTTCGTCAATCTCAAGAAGGTAAATGTTGCTACGATTCGGGACAACTATCCCCTCCCCATTACTGATCATGTAATAGAAAGACTGGCAGGAAAAGAAGCCTACAGTTTCTTAGATGGCTTTTCACACTACAACCAACTCGCAATAAAGCCAGAGGATCAGCACAAGACGGCTTTTGCAACTAAATGGGACATTTTTGCATTCAAGGTAATGGCTTTTGGCTTAACGAATGCACCGGCCACATTTCAGAGGCTGATGGGTCATGCTTTTAAAGAATATCTAAGACAGTTCTTAGAAATTTACATGGATGACTTGTGCGTTCACTCTCTCGTAAGATTGGATCACATAGAGCACTTAACCAAAGTGTTCAACAAATACAGACTGTATCGGATTTGCCTGAATCCGGAGAAACGTGTCTTCATGGTAAGACAAGGCAAAATATTGGGACATATAGTGTCCAAAAATGGTATTTCGATAGACATTGAGAAGATCGGCGTAATTGTTGATCTACCACGACCAGTAAAGGTAAAGAAGGTACAGGCATTTATGGGCCATTGTGGATATTATCGCAGATTTATCTACTCGTACGCTATAATTGCAAAACCACTTTACGCGTTGATAACTAAGTTTGAGTGGACAGATGAGTGCAAGAAAGCTTTTCAAACTTTGAAGCAAAGATTGATATCCGCTCCAATTTTGAAGGCTCCGGATTGGGAAAAGATATTCCACGTCCACGTAGATGCATCAGCATATGCTATAGGATGCATACTTGCACAACCTGGAGAAAACAACATGGATTTTCCAATCAGTTACTCCAGTAGACAACTAAACAGTGCAGAGAAGAATTACACAACAACCGAAAGGGAGGGCTTGGGTATGATCTATGCTGTGAAAAAGTTTAGACATTACCTACTTTCCAACAAATTTGTATTCTTTTTTGATCACAAAGCACTGTTGTACTTGGTAAACAAACCTTGTAGTACGGGGAAGATTGTACGATGGTTCATCATACTGCATGAGTTTGACTTCACAGTTGTAGTAAAAAAAGGAACTACACACCAAAGAGCGGATCATTTATCTAGAATGGTGCATGGAGAAAACCTTGTAGGAGTTGATGATGATTTGCCAGATGCATATCTCTTCAACATAGAAATGGTTCCAAGATGGAGCGAGGATGTAATTCCTTTGTTGACTATTGGGTCATTGAATTTGACAAGACAACCATCTACCATTGCAGCATCTAGATCATTGGTAATGCTGGCTGGAAGGCTATACAAAGAGGGATAAGATCAAATCCTTAGGCTTTGTGTTGAATCAAGTGAACATGACTTGTATCTAAACCAGGCTCATGTACAAACAACGGGGATTCACAATGGGCATGCACAAACGTATCAAAGATTAATGAGGATGGGTGTATATTGGCCGAAAATGCAACAAAGTGTTCATATGCATATCAAATAATGTGTTATTTGCACTTTTCAAAAGCAAAAAGAACATGCGACTCTGTTCAAATTATCAGTAGCACCCAGATGGAGTAACTACATTATAGAATACCTCACCATCGGAATACTGCCTGAAGGGATGAGTAGATCACGTATCAAAACGATCACGAAAGAGGCAGAAAACTATGTATTGATTGAGGACAATCTTTACAAGAGGGGAAAAGACAATCAATTGAGAATGTGTACGACGGAAGAGGAATATGTTCCTATCTTAGAGCAAGCACATGGCGGACAAGCTGGAGGACATTTCTCAGCTGACAAAACGGCCAAAGCAATTCTTATTGCTGGCATATGGTGGCCTATACTATTCATGGACGCCGAAGAGTTTGTGAAACGATGTGACGATTGCCAGAGGACAAATATTTCTAGAGCACGAGATGACGTGCCCTTGAGGCCAATGAATATGGGGGCAAGAGCATTTGCGAAATGGGGAATAGATTTTGTAGGACCAATTGCGCCTCCTGGATATAAAAATCATGCTCAATACATTATTGTGGCAACAGATTATTTAACAAAGTGGGTTGAAGTGAAAGCAACAACCAAAACTGATGCAAAAACAACAACATAGTTTTTGTATGAGAACATTTTCACAAGGTATGGCTTACCAATAGAGATAGTGAGCGATAGAGGGATTCATTTCGTCAATGAATTGATCGAATTCCTATTGGATGAATTCATGGTAATTCATAGGAAGTCAGCTCCCTATCACCCACAAGCTAACGGCCAAGCAAAAAGTACAAACAAGATTTTGGTGACAATTCTCACGAAAATTGTTAGTGAATCGAGAGCTGACTGGGATGAGAAGCTGCATTCAGCTTTATGGGCATATAGAGTAGTGTACAAACCTCAATCGGAACGACTCCGTTCAACATGGTTTATGGAATCCAAGCGATTTTGCCACTTGAATTTCTTATCCCCACACTTCGGGTAGCTAAAGAATTAGAATGGATGGGCCATGAATTATCTGATCAAATAGATAACCTGGAAAAACTGTATGAAACTAGATTGAGAGTAGTTGCATCAATCTACGTGCAAAAAAAAAACATGAAATCATTCTTTGACCAACATATTATCAGCAAGGAATTTGCTATTGGGGATTACGTCTTAATGTATACCCTGAAACAACATTCGCGGAACTCAAAAAGCGAGGCAATGGACCTTATGTGATTCATGGCATATCATCTAGCGGTGCCATTAAGCTTGCGGCATTAGAGGGAGAGGAGATACCTAATTGGATTAGTGGCTGCAGATTAAAGAAGTACAACCTACCACTAATCTCAGAGATGCTCGCCAAAATCCACGCTGCGAAGGAGCGCAAGAACAAAGCAAATGAGACAAAAGCTCAAGCACAAGAGGAGGCGAGAATCAGGATTTTAAAGCGGAAACAGAAATTACAACAACAAAGACTTCCTCAACCAGTAGATAATGCTCAAATTCCTCTTTCTATAATTCACACTGACGAGCAATGGGAAATAGGAATTGATGTTTGCATCAATGTCAGACTTTCGAATGGCAGATATCAACGAGCATTGATCGACACAGGGGCAAGAGTCAATGTGGTCAACTTATCCACTTACAAGATTCTTACCGATGAACCTCTAGTGCAATCCACACAAGATTTACAAGCCGCAAATGGGGCAACAATGCCAACATTGGGGATAGTAAACTTACCAATCAATATTGATGGAAATAGTTGTCCTCATCAATTTTTCGTAATGAAAGACGGAGAAATCAGAGAATCACTATGTTTGGGAGTTCCATGGATGAGAACGTACAATGCAGTTACCGAATGGTCAGAACATGCGTTGATGTACACACACAACTCTAACACGTACATGACAACCAAAAATTCAGGGAGAAAGATCGAACGGTGACCAAAAAGTCAACAAAGGAAGCCTGAACTAACAAAATGGCAATGAAAACCTAAGGAAATTCAGGAACCTACATCAAAATCGGCAAATATGAAAAAAACTGAATACAAATGGGTTCCAAAAATAGTTGCCATAAAAAAACCAACAATCAAGGAGAGGGCAATTGAACTGCAAGCTCTTCTGTTCCATAAACAGCTAGCCTCGCCCCCCATCCAAAGCCACTGAAAATTACATTCAGTCCCTGCATCTTGCACAACACTTTGTTTCCCAATGCATTGTCTCAAACATGAGGATAGGGCCACATTACACGGCCGTGCATAGACACAGATTTCAAAACCCATGCACGTGCACACAACCTTCGTCCGGGACGACTCAGTTTAGGAAGGGGGGAGTAACTGTTGAATCTAGAAGCAGTTAGGACCATTAAGGGGTCCAATGTGTATATATGTACATAATGCGTGTGTTTGTTGGCTTTTTTCATTTTTTAGAGTTCAATTTCGAACAAATTTGATCAAAATCTGACATTTGTAGTGTTTTTATCATCCAATCAGCACAATAATGAGCTGTAATGACAAAATCTGGAGCATTGGGATGCTTCTAGTGAAAATATATGCTTAGGGGTGAGTATAATAATTTTTGGCTAATTTTCGCCCAGTTATTAAGTATTTTCAATTTATTTTGTTTGATTTTCGTTAATAATCTTCCAAAAATTAAAAAATATCGCCCACAGTGTCGTAATCAAGTTCTGGAAGCACACGCCCAAGTATCATGATAGGGTTATCAAGCATGGAAGATATGAAGCTAATCTGAAGATGTCGATTTTCAGCCTTAATGATCATGACCACATTTCGCCAGAATCGCATCAAATGGTCATACGACGCCAGAATGACGAACGGTTCGACCCACAGATGGTATGCAGATTATATCAGGATCAAAGGTAAGGAAAATCAGCCCTATGTCATGAAAACCTCGGAAAGATATAGGTCAGGTAGGCCAAATTCTAGCTCATTGTTTATTTTCACATTTTGAGAGAGAAGAAGAGAGCTTCTTGACCTAGAGCGAGTTGCCACATTTCTACCCCATACAGACAATCGGAGCCAGCATTTCATACCAGATTTCATAGGTATGTTCCTTATCAAGTAAAGATCAAGTCTATTATGCATGCAAGCGCGAATCATTGCACAAATGGGCGAATGGATCAAATCAAAGTCGGATTGAGTCAAATAGGTCAAGGGCCCTTAGAGGCATCAAAACAAAAAAAATTTCAAGCACAGAACACATTAATGTGCTCCCCACAATGTCAAGAACAAAGCCATGTGATCAAATCTCAGTTTGGTGGTGGTACAACGATCGCGATCGATGTACCCCACTGACCAAACTTGGCACAGAAATTGCAAAAAGCGTCCCCTCAACTTCGCCAACAATCTGCAAGTGTCAAAAATGAATTTGGTAATTATGGTACGATCACGATCGGTGCCCCCAGATGCAGGTTTTAGAAATTTTGGCTTGACCCAGGCTTAGAACTCAGTGAGGGATACACTCTCTTGAATTTGCATGAAAAATGCACAAATTTTGCTCATGGAATGGGCCAAATTTTTCAAACACACCCGAATCGGGGAAATTTAACCTACAACTACCAAAATTTGACTGAAAATTATGACCGATGGTTTGAAAGACATACCTGTCCGACTAGGAGTCAGCACAGTAGTAGAAACCCTGAATGGAGCTCAGAATCTCCTACAAGGACGAAGATGACCATTTCAGTCTTGAGTGATCACACAAGGGAAGAATTTGGCCAAACTAATATCAAAGACTAAAAGGCGACTTAGAGATGCCCAATTATCCCATTGGTATCCAAAGAATGCCTGAAAAATGCACAAGTCTGGAAATCTCCCAAGACGGGGTAAAAAGTGCCTGATTAAGTTAGAATCAGACAGCGGAGTAGGCTGATGATAGCAACATATCATGGAAGCAGTAAAAGCTCAAAAACTAACATCAACTAACTCCAGGCTCCAACCAGAATTCATAAAAAAAACCCAATATGGTTAGACTTAGTAAAATAAGGTCAAACAATGAAAAATTGCTCTAATTTGTTCATTTTAAGTCCAAACTTGGAAATAAATCATCAGTGGGCTAGGCAGGCATAAGGGACCAAAGCCATCCAGTTTTCACCCAAAAAAGCCCAGGTACTACGATCGCGATCGGTGTACCTCAGCATCAGATTTTGACCAAAACCTAACAGATCCCTTGTACACATCTTGTTCAAGTCACCCATCAAGTTTCAAGCCAATTGGACATCAAAAACCCATGAAAAATCAAAGTCTAGTCCAAAACTCCCTTATAACCCAAAATTGGGACTTATAAACTCAAAAGTGGTTCAAATAAATGACAGAGTGGACCAAAATGACCCTCTAGCTATCAGCAAACCACTCATATGATCAGACCTCATTTTGGCCTCTGTACTACGATCGCGATCGGTGTACCTCAGGCCCAGATTTGGCTTAGATTTCAATCAGTCATAGCTCTAGTCTTCCTAGTCCCACTGGTGAAATATGGACAAGAATGGATGAGATTTGTTCAAGTTATGATTAGTTTTAACTTTTGAACTGATTTTTACTAAAAGTCTAAATGATACTGGTTGCGAAAGGAAAATCCTAACAGCTTGTGATGCTAATGACACAGAATGCCTCACCAAAAGCAAGCAAGGCAGTGGACAGCAGCACCATATGAAGTGGATGAGCTCTCTACAAACGAAAAAGCTCACATCTCGGATGAAATACTAGCTCAGATCCCTGCTCACATTTTCATCGCGAACTTTAGGGATGCTGATGGTGATAGGGTAAAGACGACTATCATGCCACGGGAAATATGGAATCTCCACCGCAGGCCGGAGGTCACAGAAGCAGTGTGGGTTGTGAATTTGGAGCAGTTTTTCAGATTGTAGCCATGGGGAACAGACTACATGAGGGCCCACGAACTCATGAGCTCGATACAGTATGATGGGCAAGCAATGCTCATTGACAAGGATGGATCAAAGGTAAAAGTAAAGATCACAAAAGAAATCATCAACGAAGCTTTGCATTTCCTTCCAAGTCAACACGACTTGCTGGCAAAGACCAAGTCACTGGATAACGAGAAGGCATTTATCAAAGCAAAAGGAAACAAGTACAAATACAGTGACATGATATACGGTGAGCTGGAGTTACCAATGTGATTAATCTCTCAACATTTCAGGGTACAAAAGCCTCCTCGCTACACCGAGCCGATCCTGCACATTGCAATGGTCATGGCTCTAGCAACAACTGAAAACAGAACCATCCGATGCGATTATGGTTCTTACATCTTGGAGAACTTGATCGAAGCAAATTTGAAAAGCTCGACAAAGAACAAAAGCTACATGAGTGCAGGGCCAATGCTAACAAGAATAGCATACGAAGATTTGGGCATGATTAAAGACTTGCCGGCGACCAGTTCTCAAACGGCCTTGATTCAGAAAGCAAAGTTGGTTGCTCATTCAGTAAGGACGACCACTAGCGCAACATCATCGTGCTCGGCCAAGGCATCCAACAAAAGCTCGAGTGATGAAGAAGTGACGGAGACTGAAGACAAGGGAAACTCTCAAGGGTCTAAAGACAAAGGACCATCGGAATTTGAAGAAAGCGAGGGGGAAGACACCAGCACACCACTTGAGAAAAGAAAGAGGGAAAGAAGTACAGTGCCGCAGTCGACCTTCAAAAAGCATATGCAGAGGCCCAACAAAGAGTTGAGGAAAGAAGGACAAGTTGCGGGTTGACAGAAAAGCGAGAGCTGCTGCAACACAACAAACAGAAATACGAAGATTTGAGAGGGAAAGACAGGCAAGAATAGAAGAGGCAGCTCGAATATAGGCTGAAAAACAAAGGATAGCCGTGGAACAAAAGGCTGCAGAAGTGGACGTATCTTCTCAACCCATTGAAGGAACAAAGGAGAAAGAAGCGGCTGATGATATGAACCAAGAAGAGCAGCTAAAGAAAGCTCAAAGAGAGAGGAATGTGGAAGCACGACGGGCGGTGGATTTGACTCGCCAAAGAATCATAAAGATTTTAGAGAAAAGAAAAGCGGACGTGTCTGCTTTGCAGCCAAGGGAAGATGCATCGAAAAAGAGGCGTGTACAAGAAGCAGAGAAATCACCACCTCCTCCCTCGCCTAAATCACCACCTCCTCCCTTGCCGAAATATCCTCCTCCTCCTCCTTCTCCATCAACCCAAAAACCACCACCTCCTCCTCCTTCATCCTCACAAAAAGAGTCTATGCCTCCTACGGAAGAAATAGGATACCAAGAAGCCTGTCACGCTATTGTTGATTTTGACTACAGGAAAACCTTACAGGAATTAGAAAGACAATTCCAATGCCAGCACGTGGTGCTGAGAGAAAAAGAAAAGAAGGTACAGGAGGCTCAACAAAAGCAAGCATATGGGCAAGAGGAGTTAGAGAGCCTACGGGCACAATTGGAGCTCCCAATGAAGGAAAGAGACATTGAGCGACAGCAGGCTCAGTCTCTGATCAGAGATCTGGTGGACGTCAGGACGGAGTTGACCACCAAGGAAAAAGAATGCCAAAATTGACAGCAAAGGTACAGAAAGCAACGGAGCAGCTTTCTTACGAAAGCGCAAGGTTTCAAAGAGTTAACAATTCATACCTCACTGTCAAAAGTACTCAGACAACCTTGATGGCAAACCAGGAACCTGCTGGAGCATTGGTCTCCACATCACACAATGCCACAGCAGTGAACACCCTAGCGGCGTTGAAAGGGGATCTAGAGCAAGAAAGACTTCAGAGGCAGCTGCTCTTATCGGGAATGATGGCCCAGAAGGCGGCCAAGGAGCAAAAGTTAAAAGAACTGGAGCAGCAACTCGCACAAGCAAGGACCAAGTTAGAGACTCAGAAACAGATCAGTGACACATTGCTGAAAGAAAAAGAAACATTGAGCTCTCAACCGAAAATCAGAACAGTGGAAGCCCAAGTGCAACCGCAACTGCTGTCAGGACAAGAAATGCCTGATTTGCCTGAAAATTCACATGAAGAAGAATAGGGACAGGGATCGGCCGAGGCAGGCCTAGATATTAGAGATGAGCTCACTAAAAGCATCAAGAACATGCCAGAGGGACCAGCAAAAGATTACATGATATACGAAAAGAAGATAGTGGAGTCAGCGGCCCTGTCATTCTTACAACCAGAAGAGCAGGCGGAGGGGTTTGGTCATGAGTACCTACCTTTTCCCTTGATATGCCACGAAGCAATCCTATGGAAGGAGAAGATGCAGCCGACCCTGCCACAAAACAAAGATGGGGGTTACGAAGGTGTTGCACTGATAGCTGAAGAAGCACATGTACTCGTCGACAACCACCCAAAGTGGAGGCAGAAGTGGTTGGACAAGCGGCCACAAGATCTAACCAACTACCACAACGCTCCTCAGCACATTCAAATAGATCCTACTTTCTGCCTAGTCCCTAGAAGACGCACATGGAAGGAGTTTGCCACATGGAAAGGCTCAAGGCAGCAAAAGCTGAACTACCCAGTCCTGACAGCGCAAAATCCTCCTACAGTAGCCTATGTAGTCAACACCCTGAATTCGACAATCACCTTGCTGCGGGATGTCCTCGACGTGGCCTGTCAGATGCTGGTAAAGATAGCCCGGATGATCATCATGTGCATCCAGGTGTTCAAATACACTGAAGGCGATGATCATCCGTGGAATCTGTTCTTAGAAAGGCATCGAGGGATCTGCTAGAATCTCCAAGATTCACCGCCACGACATATTCTGATGGCAATGTACTCAAGACTAATGTACCTTCCTTCACATTACTTGCAGACGTTTGAAGAGGTCTTCGTCACAGGTTTCTTCAAAATCGACTCAAGAATCTTCCATCCTATGGCGAAGGACCTCAAGGCACGGTACGTAGCATACCAGTACACATTAAGTGAAAATCCTTTCAGACAGTATCAAGAAGCCCTGGAAGCTGTCCTTTGAACGCGGAGCTTTTCAGCAACACTTGCTTCCTTGGAGCCCCATCAACGACCAAAGCTCTGAACATGCACGAGGACGTGCAAGGATAAGGAAGGGGAGAGTGTTTGGCGGACGAAGCAACGAAGCAATGGTTTCCAGAGAAGGAGTCACATTTTTGTGGGAAACCCTTGTAAAATTATTTTGTAAGAGAGCATCTCTAAGCCGAGAACTTGTAAAAGAATTTACGATTATTTTTCTGGGAGCAATTGTATATTAGAGAGATAGTTAGAAGTTTAGGAGCTTTTGGCCGGACAAGCCATTTGTAAAGACCTAAACTATAAAGGTCAATTTTGTAAGTTTGAACATTATCTTTTTGATGAGAAACTGAGAAGACAGCGTACGTTTGAGAGCTTCTTCTTGCTCCAACTTGTAATCTTCGTAACTGTGGCTACGGTAATCCAAATTCAGATTTGTTTATTGCATTGTGTTCCTCTCACTTTGCTCTTCCATTCAAGTATAATCATTCAAGATTCGGTGTAGGTTTTTAACTACGAGTTTGAGACCTTAAATCGCTGTTTTGAGTGCTTATATGCGTATTTTATGTTGTTTTGACCCTAGGAGAGGCTTTAGGGACCCTAAAACAACCCACACCTATGATGGCACCTTTGGTGCTACTGACAAAGTATTGGCCTTCATCCAACAATTTGATGCGGCCTTTGGAGACGAGGGTTTCATAGAGTCCTCCAAGCTACATCATGTAGCTATGCACTTCCAAAAATTGTCTTGTCAATGGTGGGCTAGCCTTCATGGCAGCGGTGAAGCCCCAAAGACATGGAAAACTCTATGAGTTTCCATCATGAAGCAATTCCTTGCAAGTGATGCAAAGGACAAAGTGGTTACCAAATGGTGAAGTTTAAAGCTTCTCTCTCATGAGTCTATCCACAAATATGTGGACAAGTTTTGGAATTTACATCTCAAGGTTACTATCTTTCAAAAGATAAACTTTGCGGAGCAAAAGCAACAATTCTTTGCGGAATTACGCAAAGAGATGGCTGAGTATGTCAACTCTCAACGGCCTGGTTCTATCACCAAAGTAATCCACCACACCATGGTTGCTTCACGCATCAATTTCTAACAAGGGGCTAGACGAAATGTCAAGCCCATGGAAAATAAAGAAAAAAGTGATGCTAAGGGGAAAACCAATGCCCAAAATTCTTACCAAGGCTATTCCAACAAATACAACCATTAGGAAGAGGATGGGGTCTAAGAGGGCCTCTTTATTTGCCATGAGATTATGGAGGTGATTAACATTTTGACGAATATATGTATGCCATGCGTGCAAGAATGGTGGGTGTATAAGAGAGGTATAAGGATGGTCAAAGGATGCGCTTTTCTCCCCAAAAAGGGGGTGGACAACTTTATCATTTTCGGCCTTCCATAACTCTCACATATGATCTCCGACTTGAGCAGAGATTATAGATCTGGAATCTACACGCCGAGCTCTTTCCATAGATATGCTACATGAAATACTTTTGCCTGCTAGATTTTAAATTTTATCTTGGGGGGAAAATTTGAATTCAATAAACTAGCCGTTTTGCTTGTTTGAATTCAAAATCGTCCTTTGATTGCTTTCTTAGTACTAAAGGTTTGACTCCCTTAAATTGCCAAATAAAGAGGCCCTCCTAAACTCCATTCTCTTCCTAATGCAATCGGTACAAAGAAAAGGGAGTTTACAAAGGTAAATACAAAATCTCTCCTAAAGAGCTAGAAGCTTTTTGTAAGGACCACAAATGTTTTAAGTGTGGGGAGCAAAGCCATGGTTATCATCCTTGCCCCAAGAGAATTGCCCACAATGAGACTCCTAGAGCCTCTATGTTTGAATCTCCAAAAGAGGATGCTCATTGCCAAGGATTTCTCCTTTCCTATGCTTGGGGAAAGATGGAAGAGCATGATGCCTTTATTTTGTTTGACCCCGGTTAACTCACAACTTCATATCCATGTAGTTAACCACTAAGCTAGGCATACAAGCCCATGAGATGGGAGATGCATTGAAAGACAATGGAGTTATCAAGGGAGAAGACGTCTCAGTTACTTCCTTAATTGGAAACTTAAGGCTTCATGTCCAAAGCTATACATGTGGACAAAAAAGGATTTATTCATCTCGCCTCTTAAACATGAGAATATTATCGTTGGGGCACCATAGTTAACCGCATGGATTCCAACATGAATTTCCTTGAAAGGAGAATCTACTTCACCTACAGGAAAAAGAGCATGTACATAGATGCTAATGAGTTGGGGAACACCATATCCTTGCAATAAAGGGAATCATGAGGAATTAGAGTTGTCTAATTTCCTAAATGGATCCCAAGATGTTTTCATTGATGACATCCCTAGTGAGCTACCTCTAAAATGAGGGATGATGACCATGCAATTGAGCTTAGTACCAGGAAGCTCAGTGCCTAACAAGCCTCCTTATCGAGTTTCACAAGCTCAACAAGAGGAGATCATAAGGCAAGTGCATGAATTGGTGGAAAAAGGGATGGTGAGGTCTAGCTCCTCTCCATTTTGTTCACCATTTCTTTTAGTTCAAAAGAAAGATGGCATGTATCACATGGGTGTCAACTATAGAACATTAAATAAGATCACTATCAAAAATAGATTTTTCGTGCCGCGGGTAGGGTCTCTTTGAGGATCTAGGAAGTAGATTAAATTTCTCTTTCAGCCTATCATCCACAAACGGATGATCAAAGTGAAATAATTAATTTAACAATTCTTGATATACTAAAAGCCTATGTCATGGAAGTAGATCAATGTTCTCAATGATAGAAGTACCTACCTCTTATAGAGTATGCGTACAATGATATTGTACATACTTCTACGGGGAAAGTACCTTTTGAGGTTATAGAAGGAAGATCCAAAAGTCCCTTAATAATTAAAGTACATGGGAAGATCTTCGCTGCTGCTGATGAATAAAGCCAAGACCTACAAGAATCTTTTTCAAAGATTAAAGGGGTTATATCCTTCTCATAGGAAAGGCAAAAACGGCTACCGCTAATAAGCACAGAAGAGCCTTGCCTTTAAGGAAAATGATTGGTCTTGCTAAAGTTTCTCAAGGCTCATCTGAGGCATACTACGGGCAAGAGTCCTATAGACCACCAAGAGTATGATGCTAAACTAGCAAAAAGATACTATGGTCCTTAAAATTCTTAAGTCAGTCAATGAGATGGCTTATCAATTGAAGTTGCCCAACCATTGGCTCATGCACAATGTTTTCCATGAGAACCTACATAATCCTTACAAAGGAGCGCTAGCAAAAGAAGCAATAGTTACAGACCCTCCAAAAATCGAAGATCAAGAAGAAGTAATTCAATCTAAGTCCACCCTATGACATGAAGACAAGGTATTAAGAAACAGTAAGATTATCTGATGATATCTTATTAAGTTAAAGAATTATTCTTTTATAGATGCTAAATGGATGCAAGGAACCTAGCTTAAGGATAATATGAACCTTGTAAATGCCTTACAATGCTGCACTAGAGTAAGCATATGAAAATGCATTTTAAATGAAAATTGTTTTTTGTCTTATAAGACTAGTTCTTTGTTTATTGTGCACAAATTTAAAAAGTATGCATGCTTAGAATCATGTTTGTGGTGACGACGTCTCCCAAACACCCCAAGTAGAACTTGTCACTCTACTTTGGAAGTATGATATGGACTAAAGAGCAGACATGCTTGTGGTAGCTATGTCTCCCAAGCACCAAATGGACTAGTCATCCATCTTGGAATGATGTCGTAGGGTAAAAAGGGATCCTCTACCCGCTAAGAAACATGGACTAATGACTAAGCTTTATCTTCTCTACCTCATAGTCGAGGACGACTATGATTTCAAGAGAGAGGTAATGTCATAAAGTATAATATCTAACTTTACCAAATGATTTTCTCGTATTAAACTCATCATTTAATGTG
Source organism: Adiantum capillus-veneris (assembly GCF_014529385.1). Lineage (NCBI taxonomy): Eukaryota > Viridiplantae > Streptophyta > Polypodiopsida > Polypodiales > Pteridaceae > Adiantum > Adiantum capillus-veneris. The sequence goes on from NC_140933.1 coordinate 166,853,571, forward strand.
GGAAACTAAACCGGAACAAGAGTTAGAATAGAGACATGTGCTTCTAGACCTATCTCAACACGGGACCAAAAGGAGAGATCGTTGCATCTCAATAGGGATCCAAAAGGAGATGGTCTATCAAAGAGCAATGTGCAATACGTGCTTCTCGACTTACCTCAACAGGGGACTAAGATGAGAGATGGTTACATCTCCATAGGGGTCCAAAAGGAGGTAGTTTATCAAACAGAAACATGCATCTAATGGATCTTAAAACACCTTAGGGTTAGCTTCATTAAAGACCTCCAATGGTTAGTGTTAAAAGTCCTTTGACCTTAGGCAAGCTAGGCTTGAGGTGGGAACCCAACCTAAGCTTGAGGTGCTTGTCATACTTGATGACTAAGGTGCTTGAGGTCCTTATCGTGCTTGATGACTAAGGTGCTTGAGGTGCTTGTCATGCTTGATGAGGAAGGTGATTGAGAAGCTTCCTATGCATGGGGGGTAAGGTGCTTGAGTAAAAAAGAGACCCTACAAAATTAATGAGGAAGGTGCTTGAGAAGCTTCCTATGCATGGGGGGTAAGGTGCTTCAGTCAAAAAAGAGACCCTACAAACTTAATGAGGAAGGTGCTTGAGAAGCTTCCTATGCATGAAAGTCCCAAAGTTAGGGGAATCTTTGACTTAAGCTTCCACTCACCAAAAGGGAACCCCTTTTCTCAAAGGGCACATGGGACACATGTGTGACTCTCCCTATGCTTAGCCACATGGTGTGCTTGAATGCTATTGGTTGGGCTAAAGAGGGGTCCAATGAGCTTCTAGTTCCATCCAACAAATATCTAGATATTTTCAAGCTCTCTCTCTCTCTAAGGGGTAAGGAGGACACTTGTCCAAAGACTACTACCCATGTACTTGAATGCATGCTGTATGTGATTGGCTAGGGGGGAGAGGGGTCCAATGAGCTTGAAACATGTGTAAAAGCTACAGCTCGCCCCAAGCAAGCAAGGGGGGTCTGGGGGGATATACACCACACACACTCATTTTGTGGATCATTCTCACTTGGTGGAAGTTGAGGAACTCCACCTCCTTCTCCAAGCTTGTGAGAAGTGAGAGCCTACACCAACACTCTTGGCTATGGAATGCAAATACAACCAACAGCCATGCTTCAATGCTTAAGCTTGCCATCTTCTCCATCTTCATTACTATGCTATTATGTATGCTAGCAAGAAGAGTGATGATAAGTGAGGAACTATTTATTTCTCCTATGGAATGTTTCTTCTTCCTCTTCCCTACCCTCATTCCCTGCTAGCTCTCTCCACCTTCAAAGGTGTTTGAGGCCTTGGGACTGAGGCTTGGATAGTTAATGATTTCTACAAATTTTATGTTATGTTTGTGATGCATGAAGCTTTCCATCTTCATTCCATCACCTAGGTCACAAGGAACACAAAGATTGTATTGTACCAAGTCTCTCTTGATGGAAGAAACTATAATACAAATGCCTATTGGAGGGGGGACCGGCTCCTGTATGAATCCGGTCCTCAACTATTGTCATGTTCTCTAAACTCTCTCTCTTTTGCGAAAGTATTGTTCATGCCAAGTTAACTAAGTACCATGTTTATGTTGCTACCATCAATTAAGTTCACCCGCTATGCTCACAAAGTAATCTCACAAAAGTGCTTCATCTAATTTCCTAATTCCGCTACTCTCAAAGTTCAACATTACTAAACCCCACTCTGGATCCATGGTCTAAACCACCTTATACCATTGGTTACATACAAATTATTAACTTGAAGCACACTCATAATCTATGAAGAGATGCCGTCTTCGAGGCCTATCTTTTGGACGACCATTGTAACATGGATTCAATGTCATGCGTCTCGCCTCTGCCTCGACGTATTCAGGTAATGCACTTCAACGAAACAAAATACACACAAAATTTCAATTCAACAAAACAACCATGGCCCATAAATTCATATGAAAAAAATCCTACAAGTGGTAATAGCAATGTTTATCCATGATTCATACAATGATTTGGAAGACAACAAAAAGATAATCAACCATAAATGTCCGCTAACATAACCCAAACAAAAGAAAAACACTATGAATGTCTTGTGGTAAGTCGAGAATGGGAATCTCACAAATCATCAAAAGGGTTCCCACCCACGCGTCGGTCTCCATCGATGTGGTCGCGTCCTCTCTCCCTCGCTTCCTTGGTCGAAGCAAGGGCTGCAAGCAAGTGGAAACAAGTGCCTCGTCAAAATCTAGAGATGCACATGCACGACCAGAGACCAAACAACCTGTCAAAAACAGCAGCCGTCCCACATCCAAACTCAAGGCATAAAACCCTAGGACGACACAACAGCTCAATAAAACATGCCACAAAAGTATGGCTCTTCTGTGCAGACCCTCTCCATGGCAATCCGAAATCCATAAGGACTTGACCTGAATCTGGCATGTAGTGACGCATAGTGCTATCCATGGCACTCATCCCTAGTGCATGAAACAAAGAAGCACTCTCTGCAATGTAAAGTGGTGGGGGTGGTCCGTGTCTGTGGACCAAGAACATGATAGAAGTGTCGCACTACAAGGAAACAGAAAATCAATTTCAAAAATTGCACATTAACGCTTGCTTACCATGAAATAATAAATAGAGGGATCACCTCATGTCGTTCGCCGGATGACTCTACATATCCATAAGGTGCATGATGCAAAACCACCACACATTGATGAATAATCAACTCCGATGCCTTGCAAAATTGCTCAACTGTAAATATTGTGTCTCCTAGAAGGACAAAAGTCATCAATGATTAAAATTAAACATATTAATGACAATATCAATATCCAGGACATATTTTTTTACCTACAAGAGGCGCCATCACAAGTAGCCACCCCAAGTCGGCCAAGGTACTATGGCTCAAATGAATAGATGATCGTACATGATCCTCTGTACATGTATCCCATGGAGGTTGAGGTGATGGTGAATGTAGAAAGCCTCCAAAAGGCAAGTCAACAAAGATAAAGTCAGCTGCCTATGACACTGATCTACCACTCCTCCAATATGTAATCTCTGTAGATTGAGCTCTAGCCATATGCTCGTGTACAAGAATCCATGATCTAGACTGCACACCACTACAAAAATCCCCAACAATCACAATATAGTCACCAAGCAAAGCAATACACCTAGTATCACTGCAACCATTTTGTACAATAGGCTGAAGGGGCAATGGTGCATACACAATCTGTAGGGCATGTCGCAATCTCTGTGTGCCCCCACTCTCTACAGGAACAAACACATTATCTATATAAATATGAGCAATATAATAGAGCTGGAACAACAAAACTCCAAGAAAAAAAAACCCAAGATAGACGGCAGATCATCAATCACAAGGTCTGTAGTAGCAGATGCATTCCGATTCTTATCCAAAAAGCTTGTTGCTTAAGTTTAGGAAAAAGTGTCAAAATAATAAAAAATTATAAAATTAGCAAAATTTAGGACACATAGAAAGTGAGAATGACTCCAACTCACAAGTTCGAGTAGGTGGACGAGATGGTAGAGGATGAGAAGATGGATCAGCAACATCCATGGCTTTGGGTGGTGGAAGATCCATAGATGGGGCTCCTCTAAGCTGCACATTATGCAGTTCTCTCTCTCTAGGAAGGACATGGCCTCTATCCATGTCAATCCACCAAGGGCAATGCTCAAGCTCCCATTGTGAGAGCTCATGCATGGTCGGCGAAGACATGCATCCCTCACCGCTCTCAATGTGTGTCCAAGAACATGCAAGCACAGGTATCGCAGCAAAGTGATGCATAGTCAATAGGTGAGCAAAGTATCTACAAAAGCCAACAAATAATTATTCTAAACTCAAACAAGAATCCATACGTAATATTAGTTAAAGCACATATCATGATCCGAAAATAGTGACATCATTATCTACCTCAAAACTAGTCGTTGAGAAGCCATGCGGCAATAGTCAATCCTCTTTAAGGTTTGCAACTCTACGTCCTTTGTTTTGTTTTCCAAAGCCACCTCTAGAGGGAATAAGAATTTTCTTCCCTCCACCACAATCTCCGTGTAGAACATATCCATGGTGCACGAGGGAGGAATATCAATCCCTCCAGGCACATCTACATAGTCCACAAGAAGCTTCTTAGATTTATCTAAGATCCTTTGCAAAGCTCCCTCTCATTTTAGCCACTTTTTGATCAAGCATGCAAAAGAAAAATCAAACTTCTTACTAACATTCACAAGTTCAATCAAAAACCATTTGTATCAAGATGCTCACCCTCGAAACTTGTGGTCTCCTTTCACCATGCAATAAGCAACACGAGTGATCTTGCTTGCCTCTAGTAAGGACACCCATAAGTTTTTATTTTCTATGGAAGCATCATGTAGAGCAATCACTAGAGTGGCCCAACTATCTTTCCCCCATTGAAGGCTCATCACATTCCTGGACTTGGAACAATGTTAAGAATCTACCAAACAAGATCATTAGTCAATTAAAATTGCATCTTATTATGTATCAAAGAAAACACCAAGAGATGGTTATAAGCCTTCCCCACATGATCCGAATATTTATAAATAAAGATCATTCATGATCTTAGTCTCTTCTTTTTTCAAGTCTTCTTTAAAAAGCAATGATTTCTTGCTCTCTAGCTTAGTGTGTAGTTCTTTTGACATTTGAACCTTCAAAATAAACTAATACTTTTCAAAACAAAAAGCTCCAAATAAAGCATACAAAAAAGATATCCAACGTCAAACACACTTACATAAAAAAGAAGCCTAGCTAGGTATCTTTGTGTAAGAGGATGCCATGGCTCCTGTCCCTTTGTGGTTCTCTTGTGCAGAGTGTCTATCATTTTTAATCATTCTCCGGTAATGCACGAAGGTAATCTTCATGATCCGAAGAGCAAATGTTTGCACAATTTACCAACTCATCTTGTAGATGAGAAGATACTAAAGCATGGGTGTTCATATTGATGAAAATATTAATAAGTTAATCAACTTCGATCATATAAAGTTTACCTACAAACAAGAGTAAAGTCTCACTCACAAATTCATGCATTGCAAGCTCGTCAATAATGCTATTTCGGAAACCTTTGTGGGCTTGATGATAGTACACAAGACACTACAATGCTTCTCCCTGTTGTTGGAAAACATTTCTCTAATAGCTGTTTGCCATGCTACCGTCCTATGATTGCCTTCCAACACGTAGTACATTCTACCAAGGAGTGACGCTAGTTGTGGCTGCAATGCTAACTCCTCTTCATACTCTTTATTTATTTCTTTCCAAAGTGGGTCCCATGTGTCAACAATATCATCTATTTTCAAAAATAAATGAGACTCCAAAAGAACAGTAAACATTCTAAAACAAAAGTACACAAAAGTACTTTGAAACAACAATGATTAGCTGTCAACAATGTCTGTTCCTTGTGACATGTTTGCAGTGAAACTATAAAAGCACCTTTTTCCTTTATGTAACCTCTCTAGTGAATGCAGCCTTCAAACCACAAACATCCGATATAAGGCCATGTACATGAGCATATGGAATAAGTCTACACGAAGGAACTAGAGAACACTCAAAACAACTAAAAACCCTTGTGGTTTTGAGAATGTCCTCTCCTCTATCCATATGCAAATAACAATCATCCACATCATCAATAGACGCCCCAACTTCAAGGGTAGTATGAAATGGAACCAATTCCAAAGCATGCTTCATTGACATGCTCCAATGTCAGTACTCTCGCTCTCATCGCAAATAGCATCAATGTCATCAAAGTCCTCTGTGACTGCCATAGAGCTCACTTGATCACTGTATATAGGATCAAGAGACATCGCCTCTTTCCCCTTTCGACGAGAACATCTCCCAATTGCAGGACTACAAAAGTTTTCAAACACAAGTAAAATAATCCCTTCTATAATTGGTCTCAAAATAACATTTACTTAATTCATCATATTAAACTTTTATTAGTTTAGATTAAAACCAAGAACATAATTATCTATTTTCTTAACATTGAAGACTTGGTGCAAGTCCTTGTGATATTTGTAAGAACAAGGCAAATGAAAACAAGTAGGTTAGAGATACCCTGGCCGTTTTGGATACACAAGAATTTTTACAATCTTTCAGATGTTTGAAGGAGTAACTAGTGATTTTAACGAGCACAAAAATTAGTGTTATCCAAAGGCAGGGATCATGTATACACAAAAGGATCGAAGGTTGAAGAGTTCTTTATGGAACCTCGGTCTCTTTGGCTTTCTAATGAAGACGTGAAGGAACCTCGAGCATCAAATGCTGCTACAGGATGATCAGATACATGGGCAAAACTCGCATTATTAATCTGAATGCGAAAAACAGGCTTTTTCTATCTGGAGACCTGGGTTTTGTTTACAACAGACAACCAATTATGTGAGACCATGTCAATGTGGCATGGCAATGTGGTGTCCATCAACCAGTTTCATGAATTGTGGGATATGGTTGATGAGGGCACGATAAGGAATATTTTGACTCTTTTTTTGTGCATCTTTTTCTAAATGCAATCACCGATGGTTGCATCTTGAGCTTTGGTGACTATATACACCAACATTTTTAATCAGAGACAATGGGAAAATATTTCATGCTTGGCAATGCTTCGAATTGATATGTATGTCACATATGTCATGTGAGCTTAAATTGATAAGCTCTTGTCTAGAAGAAAATGGGAAGAATGTATGAGTAATTTATGAAATGCTGATGGAGTCAATTCGGGCAGGTTTGTATGGGATTTGAAGCATGTCAATGAGCTAAACCAAGGGTCTTGCAATCTCAAATAATATAATTTTTTTTGAGAAAATTCTTCAAAAAAATCATTAACATCAAAAAGGCCGGCAATGGGCATTCAGTTTCTAGAGAGTTCGGAATAATGCTGCTCGAACCAGTCTGCGCCGGGTTGATTCTATTCAAATTTCACCTTGGCTTAATGTTGGCGTAACCTCCTTGAGTGAGACCTAGACAAAATTGTGAAGTACACCTTCGGATGAATAAAGCAAGAAAGAACCTCTATGAAGATACTCAAGATAAGCCTTGCAGTGAGCCTTTCAGAGAGGTCTTTGGAGAGTGATGGCACCGTTCTACAGTTGTAAGCCTTGAAGAGAGTTACCTGAGATTGTTGGCATCGTTCTGGAGCAGTTCGCCTTGAAGAGAGCTAGTTGGCACCGTTCTGGGGCAGTGAGCTTTGCAAAGAGATCACTATCGGAGTGATGGCGCTCACCTACAGTGCAAAAAACTCCCGAGCATGTCGTTCTGAAGCATATTTTAAAAAAAATACCAACCCGCCTGCTGCTCCTCAACCTGCCCAAAAGCTCAAGCTCAAAGGAATAGTTCGGTGCTACAACCAGTCTATGCTAGCACGGACTGGTTGCAACACCGAACCAGGCCTTTGAGCTTGAGCTTTCACGTCGGCTGAGGAGCAGTAGGCGGGCGACAATTTCCAGCATGGCTCGTTAACTCACCCGCAACAGGCAGCACCGCTGAGGCAGGTCCAAGTAGGTCTATTACCAATAGGCGATCTCATGCACCCACAACAAACTTTGGTAAGACCATTGCAGTGCCGCTAGTGAGGCAGGTCCAGGCAGCATTCTGGAGCAAGAAGCCTTAGAGAGAGATATTTGAGATTGTTGGCCCCGTTCTGGAGCAGTTCGCCTTGAAGAGAGCTAGTTGGCACCGTTCTGGAGCAAGGAGCTTTGTAGAGAGATCACTGGAGAGTGATGTCGCGGACCTGCAGCGTAAAAAATTCATGAGTATGTTGTTCTACAACATTTTTTATAAAAAATACCAACCGCCTGCTGCTCCTCAGCCTGCCCAAAAGCTCTAGCTCAAAGGCCTGGTTCGGTGCTGCAACCAGTCTGCGCCGGCGCGGACTGGTTGCAGTACAAAACCAAGCTATTGAGCTTGAGCTTTCACGCAGGCTGAGGAGTAGCAGGCGGGCAATAATTTTTGGCAAGGCTCGTTAACTCACCCGCAACAGGAAGCACCGTTGAGGCAAGTCCAAGCAGGTCTATTACCAACAGGCAATATCACACAGCCACCGTAGACTTGGGTAAGACCATTGCAGTGCCGCTGAGGCAGGTCCATGCAACATTAGGTTCATTAGGATAGGATAACATAGAGGGATTCACACAAGTGTGGATGACCATTTAGGCAAGACGTAAAGCACCCGGGCGAAGCTGTGGTAGAGCAAGAAAATACAAGAATTACAATTATATGCTTGCAACAATAGAAAACAGAACATGTTTTAGTGTAAGTTTTTGAATTTTTCTATTTTTTGAATGTTCTTTGACGTTTTTCAACATGTCTCATGGAAACAAGGTAACTTCTTTCGAACACTCTTAGCTGATGCAGGTAGGCAAGGTTTCTTAGTAGCAAAGCAAGTCAAGCATGGCATGTGACTTGTATTGCATAGATACTCGACAAGGCCAATCATTAAATACAATCAGGCATATTTATTTTCTAGCTCAGAGTTTTGAGACATGGATCCTAGACATGTTTACTAAGTCTAATGAAGTCAAAAACGGTCATGATCAACTCATTGTTGGCAAGAGAGATCCAATGGGATTTCAAGGGTAAATGCAAGCAGTATTCGACATGTATAGTTTGTTTATGCAATTACTGTCAATATTTTTATGCTTCCAATGTGGCATCATACTCGACAAGGTCGACAATTTTCGGGGTTAATTTCCTTTTAACTCTGTTTAATATGACAATGCCATAAGATGCACCACGGTACATCAATTTTAACTAGGGAAAAAGGCTCCGTACAGGGATTCTCAAGAACCGTCTTGTGTCTTAGGTCGGCCAGAATTTCTTTGATATGTCCTCTTTGTGCTATCAAGAGGAGTGAAAAAGCATGGTTTCTAGAAGCATGACTCCATGCATTGGGTGCATAATCACTCCAACGCCATTACAACTTGCCAGAGTGCACAAAAAATAAGTACATGAAGTACATTGAAAGCACAATCATGTCATAGGATGCTCCAACTTTTGATGCTAGGGGTAGTGTTTACAGTAATTGATAAGTAACTTAAATTTAAGTTTCCATTTTGAACTTATTTCATTTTGCAAGCAAGAAAATGTTGCCAATTTGACAAGCAAATGTTGCTTCGATCAAGTGGAGTTTGGCAGTTAGATTCCATTTGATAGCTAAGCTTCAAGAGCTATCTCTTGTAATATTGGGCAATCTCATGCTTCTAAATAAGCTACATGATTCGGCAAGGTTGTTCCTCTAAGAAAGATTGATAGTTTCGATTCTCTTTTGCTTTGACATTGTGTGTCACGAAGAGCACATGTTAGCTAAGAGCACCCAAGTTTTGTTCTTATCATCTTCTAGATGCACCTATGCAAATCAAGGATTCACTTTAGGGAATTTGGCCTAGAAGCTTCCAAAGTTTGGAATATGTTAGTAGCATACGAACTTGGGAAAACTTGGGTGCTTTGACAAAATTTCTGCAAAGCAAGGCTTCTATTCCGTGCCACAATATTATCCATTGATTTAAGATCAAGCATAATGGTACACACATTTGGAAGTTATGTTTTGCAATGACCAACTGTGATGTATCGATGCCATTATACATCATGCAAGGCACATATGGCATCTGCTCACATTGTGGAGACCGTCATTGAAGCCAAGGACTTATCACACTAATTTTCTACTATGCATGCATGGCATTCCAATATTGTAGACTCATTCCACTAAAGCATAGTTTACACTTGCACTATGGCATCAGCTACTCTTTTTAGAAATAGTTGAGGCTGGTATCATTGCTTGTGATCATTGTATATAATTACAATGATGAGGAATTTCTGTGCACAAGGTCTTAGCAATACATATGATGTTTTCTATGGGTAGAAAGTAGGACATGAATAAGTTAAGAGAGCCTCCCAATAGGTAATCTCTTGTTGCAAACCAAAGAAAATTTAGTCTAACTGCTTTCTTTGGGATGTTAGGAATCACTCTCTTCTGTCTATGGAGAGATGATTATTTTGATATTCAGTTTTGTGAGTAAGATTCCAACTTGAGAAGAGAGGTTGCTTAGTTTAGCACTAATTATGTCTCTAGGAGTGGTGTTTTTAGGTGTATGACCCAGCTAATACACAATCACTTCATCGTTGTTGAAAGTCACAATTTGATCTTATCACACTTGTTCTTTCAAGGAAAGAAGTGCGTAATATGCCAAGGGGTAGTGGACAAGTTCAAGTTCCAAAGTTGATTTCAATCACTATTAGACAGGGTAGAGTGTGTCGATCACCGTTGGCTGGCTAATTTGAGTAGTTTCCATGCAGAGTCTATCCAAGGGTTTGGACAATGTAAATTCTAACCAAGGGGTTTGGATTGCAAAGGTAACACCCAGGTTACTAGTGCACTACTGCTTAATTTTCACTAATCTTTCAATTAGTGTTCCTAGGCCTTTGTAGGTGGGGAAATTGGGCATGTGCATCTGGGCAATTACAGTTATGAATATGCAGGTTTGGATTTGTTTTTCTTAAATGCATGCACACTAGGTGTTATGGACCCTTGTGTTTATCAAAGGCTGATTTGGAGCAGCATGCACATTCATGACATTAGTAGCTTCTACGACATTTCACACTTTATGTGCACTATCTCTATGAGATTAATTTTAGATCTATCAATCATCAATAGAGGTGATGGCTTGGTTTGGGTTCTTGTAGATCAATTCACTAAAGTTACTCGAGATGGTTGTTTCTCACATTGTTGATTAATCAGCAATGTTGCAAGGAATTGTGATCCCTATCTAGCAATCATTTTGGAGGACTGTCTATAAAACGGTGGGAAAACACACCTCAGTACTCTCTGTTATCTCGAGAGGATTGACAGTTTACAAGTGCTATTATTGTGCTAAAGGATATGCTAGGCGCGTACGTAAGCAACAAGCAATCCAATTGGAAATGTTACCTCTCTACTTTGAGTTTTCTTACCATGAGGCAAAGCATGTTGCGAGTCTAAGTTTAGCTTTTTCATGTTTAGATCAGGTTCTCAACCTTGAACACAGGTTATGGTGGGGTTGTCTATTGATAGAAATGACAACAAGTCAAGGAATGAATATAGGCTGATGAGCTATGTCAGCAAGTCCCTTGTATGGAAAATTGAGAAGAAGTATTCCCGAATGTTCCAATATCTTCAGAAAGTCCGATTCTTGGTCATTCCCTTAAACAACTCTTAGTTATCGTAACTCTTTTACAATACTCAAGTGGGTTATAAATAGAGTCTACACACTACGTTGGATTTAAGCTAGTTATACCAACAGTTTCACAAGGACAACATTGTGGAAAATCAAGATGTTTTTCTTGGTTTCATTGAACCTTCTACTGAACTATGTATTGTGGTCACATGAACAGCTAGACCTGTGAAAGGTGCCATTGTGGAAAACATTAGTGTTCTTGAGAAGATATTATCACTTTTGTTTTTGAGGAAAAAAACGCTTCTCTCAAGGGGGAGTAATGTCATGCCAAGGGTAGGACTAGGAGGGTACGACCCTGGCAAAGTGCCATACACACTTGCAATATAGGGGTCTATATATAGCTAAGAGCTAGAGGGCTAGGGGCCTATATATGTGATGCTTGGGTGGTTGTTCGCAAGTCTATCTCCCCTCCGACTTACAACTAAGGTTCGAACTTGTCCTCCAAGCCAAGAGAAAAAAAGGAATAGATGAACATCGACTCGTTTATCCAAAAATAGTAAAACCAAGAGGTTCAAAATGTACAAGGATATCATGGTCAAACTACATGATGCTTGATTCACAAGAAGTCTTTGGGTCAAGAAACTTATAGACACACTTTATGTAGGGCCTAAAAACATTCCATAGTGATTCCGTAATAATCTCAGTTACTATTTGCAAACTCCATTACCCCCTTTCTACAATATATAGACCACACTTTAGGTAGGGCCTAAAAACATTCCATAGTGATCATGTATAATAGTATGATTTACTTTTTGCAAAATCCTTACCTCCTTTGTACAAATATATAGACCTACATTGGATGCACACTTAAAATGATCCACAAAGTTAAGGTTGAAGGGTGCTTTAATGAGCTCTAGCTTCTTTATCAAGAAAATGCACACCCTTTAGTAATTTAATCTTGCAATCTTTTCCAATGGTGGTGGGTAGGTTAGCTAGATACACCTATGTTTCACTAATGATAAGTGATGAGGGCTCAAGAGTTTCTCTTTTGACTAATATGGCCTAGCTGACAACACTACAACTCAACAGATGGTAGCTTAGCTATAATAGTAAAATTGTTTATTAGACATGACACGTACAAGGAATACAGTAAACAGTGTTTTTGATCCTTGATAAAAACCAAATTTTTCTTCTTGATAGTCCAAAATTGATTCCCAAATATGGTCATGTAGCCCACGTCATCAAGCTATCCCATAGAACCCAAGATCTTTTCTAACTCAAGAACATGTCTGGCATTGTGTAGTACAGATTCCGTATCATTCTAGAGTACCAATTGAATGTCTCCAATGCCAACTATGTCAAGTGAATAAGAGTCACCCAACTTGACAATACCCTGATGACCTTTCACAAAAGTAGAGAACCAATCTCTATGTGGTGTAGCATAGAAACTAGCACCAAAATCTATCATCCAATTTTGTATATATCTGGTCTCATGCATAGCAAGAGTACCTGCACTAAAATTTAAAGTAAAAACTCAAAATATTCAAAACATTTGCATCAACACCATATGCACTCTTACCTAGACCAACCATGTGTGACTCAACACATTGATTTCTTCAATTGTAGTTTTTCCCTTAGACTCCGAAGTGTTCGGCTTCTTATCATCATTGGACTTTTTCTTATTGCCCCTCTTTGCCACATAGCAATCCCTCTTCATATGTCCCTTCTTGTGGCAATAGTAGCACTCGAGATCATACATAGGATAACAAGATTTATTGTGAGTGCTTCTATACTCTTTTGACTTACCATGATCATGAGTACAACCTCTTTGCTTGTGGAAATGAGCAACATAAGCATCACCATATTTTGTTGGTTCAAGAGACTATGAGTAGTAGCCTCATTAACAATGGTAAAGAACACTCTCTCCAAAATCAAAGCATATAGTTAACCTTGCCTATTTATCAAGTGATTTTCGCTCTACCTCAAATATGTCATCACCCTTTTGGCATTCAACAATTGATGCTAACTGGTTCTCCTGAATAAAAACATCCTGCATTTGCTCCTTCCAGCTGGAAAATTTGGTACCATCAATCCCACCATCTCTCTCTAAACAGTGGTTCACAGTTGGCTTTGTTGGCCAGCTCCTTCTTAGGAATTTTGGAAGCCTCGTGAGAGTTGAAGCTACGCATTCATATACTTGATCATCACACTAATCTGGCTTCTCCATTGTGTCCTCAGCCCTCTAAAATTTATCAGATCATCTTTTGACTCCTCTAAGATTGTAGTCTTTTGTTGTATCACATTCAGGACATTCTTCCAAGAGACCCAAAGCGTCTTGCTCTACTCATACCATTCTCTGATCTGATTCACAATTCTAATATATTAGTTTTGATTAGCAGGTTCATTGTACTTGGGATACATAGCTGGATAGAAGCATGGAAGCTCGTCATCTTTTATAGGCATAGCATACATGAGTACAAGTGAATCAGTTACTGCTTCAACATAATTCAAGACAATTTGATTTTCTTGTTGCATCATTTTCCTTAAACTTCAAACCAGATAAAAAAAGACTTTTTAGTGTAGTTTCTTGTTCTTTAAGACTCATCCAGGTTCAAGGCCCCTTACGCATTATTTTCCAAAAGTATTCTAATTTTGTGGTCGAGGAATTTCCTGGCAATTTGCATCTTTACTAGTAGAGTCTTCATCTCTATTCTGACATCTTTCATACATTTGTAAGCTGGCCAATTTCCTAAGAACGTTTTGAGCTAGACACCCAAACTCTCGACATTCATTGTGCTCAACTGCTAAGTTTGGGGGTTTACTAGTGGATCATCTTGGGTTAATACAAATGAGGTGAGGTGGTAATCTACAGGTTTCTTATTCATTGTAATTGATGATTTTCCGTTGTTGAATCAACCGCTTAGCACCAACGTACAGCATTTAAAACCTCTCCATATCCGAATACATGTCATCATCATGTAAAAAGTTATGGATCTGGAGGGCTTTTTCCCTGCGTAAACTATTGCTGAAACTTTAGCATTGGTTGGAGAAGCTTGTGCGGCTCAGACTCTTGCTCTATCATTATTGCCTTTCCCTTATCCTTTTTGGTAATCATCATTTGTTGTTGTTGAACTTCTAGTGACTGATTTGGTGGTGCATCAGTTTGACCTTCCTTGGTCTGGTTTCCTTGGTTTTGTGTTTCATCAGTAGTTTGGTCCAATGGACCCTTAGACTCACCTTGTGCAAAGCTGACTGACTGTTGCCCAAAGCAGATCTAGGAGGTGGAGGAGGTGGAGGGGGCTCATCATCCTTCTTATCTTTCTCCTCTTCATCATCATCATCATCTACATTCGTAGTGAAATTCTTGAAAAGAGCTTGGTTGCTCAGAGTGCTAGTGTAGAGTGAGCCCTTTTCCTTCATATCATCTTTCATAGTATTGACCAGATTTTGCAAATCCTCAAGATTAGTGTTAGATTGCCTTCAAGATCAAAAATGTCGCCAGGAGATTTAAAGATATACTTGTTGAAAATACATTGTTTCATGACATTGTGCACTTCCTTTAGACTATTGAGGGCAAATTGCACCCATTGTGCAGACATGTCCTTGGTCAGTTTCCACTTGTCGACGTTTAAACTAGAATTTTGCATCTTCAATTAATCCACCTATTGTTGGAGCTCCTTTATATCCTTTAGATTCTGCTTCCTTCTATATTCCTGTTCAATTAAATGTTCCTTAAGTGAGATTATTTTCTTCTTTTGTGCAACTGTTTTCACGATTTTGCGCTCAAGTTCTTCACTCATATGGGTGATGTCAGACTACTTGACTACTTGACGGAGCCTTGCACTTCTATCATTTGTCTAATAGCATTTACAAGAGTGTTCCATCCTATCTGGATGGACTCTACACACCCATTTGTAATTGTTTTTGAGTCTAGCTTGTATGTTCTATAAGTAAGTACAGGAACTTTGTATGGCACTAGTAATTTTTGTGATGAATCCATCGCCAAATTTCCCACCAGCCAACTCTTTTGAAGTGCTTGCAATCAATCAACCGGTGTTTTGATGATGGTAGACGTGACAACAGTAGGTTGCTCAAACGTAGTTGCCTTCTCTAGAACTTTTTGCAATTCAATGGCAGTGTCTAGAGTTGTGTCAGCATGTAGGACAACTAAAGTTGTTGTTGAAATCCCTGGGGCCTGTTCAGGTATCGGCTCTAGGTTCTTCTCTACCAATGTTGTTGTAATAGATTTCTTAGTGCAAGCACTAAGCTAATCCCATAGTTCTTTAGTAAGCTTTTGTTTCTTGCTGGGTATTTTAGATGCCTCTGCTTCTGCCTTTCCCAGATCCCTTTTAGCAACAACTATGACCAGAGTTGTTTGCTCTATCTGGGATTCCAAACCACTTGTCTAATCCTTGGGAACTTCAGCTCCACTTATCTTTAGCAAAATGTTTTGAACATTAACATGTGGCGTGAGGCAAGTCACCCAATAAAGGTATTGCCAGACATACCATGCTTGAATAAGTTCTAGGTTTTTACTTTGGAAATTTGGGCAATTACGCTATTGAAGTGAATCGAACTCAAATTAATTGGTGCTTTATTGTTTACTGACAAATCCAGCAACATACTGCACAGTTTTTCAAATGCATACGTGGGATTGTTCTTCAAATTGATTGCCTCCACAGTGAATCTATATGCTACGCGGTTCTCCAATGTTGAGACTGAAATGCACTAGCCAGTTGTCTTTCACATCTTTCTAGACTGAGCAGTTTCATTGAGAAAATTACTAATAGTATGTGCACTGCATGTTGTGCTTTTTGGTCAAAGGAAAATCTAAGCACATGAGAAATAGCTGCAGCAATCTTCTGAAGACTTCTCCCATTGACTATGACTGTCAGCATCAAAAAGGTTTTGATAACATGCTCTATCATATTCATATCGATTGGCAACCTAGTAGCCTCCAATATAGCCATCATACCCCATGTTTGTAATCCAAGGGGTTAATCTGGCGCTGTGAGCTGTGGCTAAACGACAGGTACTGGCCCTTGCTGGAGTTCGGCTATGGCTATGTCTGGAGAATGAGAACTCACTAGAGGAAGATGGCTAAGGGAACCACGAATGAGCACCTAGAGGTGTAATGTATAATTTCCATTTGGTGTGAAGATTTTGGGCACCAACCGTGAATGGTTTCTATCAAAGTCCCATTTTTAATTATGGCAATCTCTAGTAACAACCTCTCCGACTTGCAAGTAACTCTATATACTTTAGATATGTAAACATTCTAAAAATCAAGGTGTTTCAAATACATCAATTCCATATGTTGAAATTCACAAGAACATTCAACATAGGTACTCTTAGGCTCAAGAGTATCAAAGCAATTCGAATGTGTGTTAAGTAACAAGTTTTAACTCGAATCTTTCAGGGAACTTTCATATTTCTAACCTTCTCAAAAAGCGACAATTGATAGGGGTGTGACTATCACATACATACGTTAGGCACACAGGCTCTTGGATTACCATTGTGCATTGCATAAGAAGGGGAAACCGTAGCACACCAATGATGCCACTACAGCAAAAACAATACAGTACAACAAGGGGGTGACATTTGTGGAAAGGCAGGACATGATATAGAGAATAACAAAGTACCAAACTGTGTAGCCACAGGCACTTCCTCTCACTAGAATCTCAGTGGCTGTATCACCAAAAACAGCTGCTGCTCACACAGCTCTGCAAAGCCATGTTGCGGCAACTGCAAAAACAGCTAATGCGAGCATGTAGAAGTGTGAGCAGGTGTATGCTGTTTACATGACGAAAATGTTACAAAGGCTTGCTACATTACATACAGAAGCTATGCTGCAATGCGAACACATGAATGTCCAGCTGTTTCAGATCATTTGTGTAGCCCCAGCATGAGACCCAAAAAAGTCTGCCATTTACAGCAACACCAAAAAAAGGCCTGCAATGGGCTTCCCAACCCCTACTGTTGAGACTTGTACCTTTTTCCTTTTTTGAGCTGTTAATTTAATACACTTTTCACCCCAAAAAAAAAGGCCTGCAGTCATATTCTAGTTCCTCTTTCTTCGTTTCCTTGTTGAATCTTTGGTGGATATGTCATTGCTTGCTTTGGAATGCTTTTCACTCTCCTTCTGATCCTGCTTTTCAATTTCCTCGCTCTTGGGAAATCTCTTTTCCATTGCTGCACACCAGAGAGCACGCTCCAATTCTGAAGGTCTAAACTCCTTGCCGCTTGATTTGGTCAACTCCTGCTGAAAGAAGCTTAGGTAAGGAAAAAATCATACATGCAATGAAGCCCACCAATGCGTTGCTCAATCAAAGTAATTCCCCTGATTGATAAGAGTAAGTATAACTTGTCAGTAGCATGCAAGACTAAAGCACTTATACAGTAAAGATTTTTGCCAGTATTTCATAAGAAAGTTGATCAAAAAAAAAAAAAAAAAAGACTTGCCAGTAGCATGCAAGACTAAAACACTTACACAGTAAAGACAACCCTGATAATGCATATTACAATACGGTTTTTGCCAGTATTTCATAAGGAAGTTGATAAATTAAAAAAAACAAGGCAACAACCTGAGCTTTGCATTGAAGCTTTTCAGCAAACAAAAGATACTGCTTCAATGTGTAATCTTTGACACCACCCAAAACAGCTATCATAGCCTGCACGAAAAAGTGTTTACAATGACAATCTCATAAGAACCATTGATAACTCTCTTTATAAGACGAAGAGTACCCACCTCATCAGACATAAAAGGGGCCACATCAGGCGCAGCTGCAGCAAGGATTGCTGATGCCGTGGCTGGTCCAACACCTTTAAGAGCAGTTAAAGCATTGATTGCCACCTTGAGATCGGGTAGTGCCGAAAAGGAGCCCAAGGATGCCGCCTTCACATCATCATCGGTCAAAGCTGAGGCAAAACTCAGCAATTTGGGCCTGCATGTGGACAAGACCTGATTTTGAAAAAGATAAAGTAAATTTTTGCCTCAAAGTCACCAGGGCCTGCCTATGGCCATCATCACAGACAAGCTTATGGTATATTCACACAGAGCATGCAATTTTCATTTTGCTCATGTTATTCCGACAGGGGTTAAAGGTCGGCGCCCCCAAACCCATTTGCATTTCTTGAAGTCCTAGCCACTTCAGAGACTTTCCTTATAACAGGCATAGATGGCGATCCTTCAGTGCACATCTGAACCTATTTCTTCCATGTGCTGGACCAGGCTACGGATTTTTGCCAGATCCTCTCTCTCTCTCTCTCTCTCTCTCTCTCTCTCTCTCTCTCTCTCTCTCTCTCTCTCTCTCTCTCTCACCTCCACTTGCCACGAGAGAGCTTCCATTGAACGACCTTGACGAGTTCCTGAGCAGTGATGAACGGCGAGGGATGACGTTCCTGCACAAGAGAGGGGAGAGAGCGCGTGTAGAAATCATCGAGCTCCTGCAATTTGGGCTTGTTGAGGGCCTCGATGAAGGAGGCATACCCTTCCAACTGCTGCTCCCAAGCCGCGCCATCGTCGCACTCATACTCTACCCCCATTTTCCCTCGCAACAAAATTGTTAGATTGACCAGCTCTGGGGTAGTCATTTTCACTCAAACACCCAAAACCCTGCACAATTGAATACAATTCTTCCCAGAGAATTGGCAAAGGCGATATAGGCATTAAACCAAATGTGCATTGTTGTGCAGTTTGTCATGTGCGCTAAAGCCTAACATCAACCATTGGCAATTGAGAAAGGGAAAGCTCATATGAATCATGGTCAACCAATGTGGAAGCCTCTCCTCTCAAAGGGTACACCTATGAGATTGTCAAAATGTCTCCCTTGAAAGTCTAAGTAGTTTTCAAGGAATGCACGCTCTTTTGCTCTCTTTCTTATGGCTAAGGTTTAAGTATTCCACCCACAATTGGTGGCCAAAAACAATTGAACGTAGATTAGATCATGAGCCAACATGCTAGCTAGGATGTTGGACGTGTTGGAGTAAGATAGTTCACAAGGCGCCTAGTATGAGGCTTGCATAATCATTATATTATCATTAATCGAATGGATGATACGTTGATGTTCTATTGCACGGTAAATATTCATAAGCTACATGTTGATAAAGTGGAGGCTGGGATTTTATACAATGAAGGCAACATAGGATTATGTTGGGATTTTGAGGAACACTCCATCAAAGAACATCATCATGGGAATGTACGCAAGGCTCATGTTTTTGCCATCACACTACTTGTAGACATTTGAAGAATGTTCTGTGACTGGATTCATCAAGATCAAGTCATCGATCTTCAATCCACCAAGATGGGAGTAGGCAAGCTAGGCATATTGTCTACGAGAGCACCTTAAAGGCCAACCCATTACGACATATCACCTACAAGGTAGAGGTTGAGGACACAGCTGCAAAGTTCAACTAAGCTCTTGAGACCCTCAATGGGCATTTCTATTGGAAATAAGGCAATGAAAAGGATGTACATCATCTAGGAGGGGGAGGAATGTTTGCAAATGCTGATGATGAATACCCCTTCTAGTCAAATTTTCCCTCATTGTATTACTATTATCATCATTGGATTGTATATATAGATAAATCCCACTAGCTTCTGACGAAATTGGATTTTTCCCACTTAATTTTTGTTGTAAAAGTAGTTATCCCATGGGAACTAGGCCTGGAGGCCAGTTTTTAGAATCCCTAGGTATCATTAGAATTGGGATAATGTTGTACGGTGAACTCTTTGTATGCGAAGCTTTTGAAGTGAGTAGAGCCCTTTTTTAATCAGTATATCTTGCAATCTAGTAATCCAAATCACGGTTTGTCAATTGCATTGTGTTTATCTCCTCTTGCTCTATCTCTTATATGTATTCACTATGGATTTGGTGAAGGATCATGTCTATGTTGTGTAAACCTTAAACTGCTGTATTGGTGTTCTATTCAAGTTTAAATGCTAATCTTTTGATAGGAAGCTCGTCTTATGGCCTAAAGGGAAGTTGTTAGATTAATTATATGCATCATTTGATGACCCAAGAATGAAGAATTTTGATTTGTGATACATTTTAGAATTAGTTTTAATGATCTAGGTTTGTTTTGACAATCCTAGCCTATCATCTTCGTGAGTTTTGAAGCATTTTGAGCTCATATGATTGAGAAAACATTGAGTGATTAGTTTGTGTGAGGGATGACTATATGCTTGATGAATGATTGCTAATGTTGATTTATGATTTCTCTAATGTATCTTTCGGCGTAGGATTACTCCATTATAATTAACACTCCAACGCATCTTTGTGTTGCCCCATCTTGGTGTCTTCTTGAGTATTGACATTGAGTGTGTTAGTGCCAAATAGCTTTGCTAAGATGTCTGTCGCGATTATCGGCTAGCACATAGGCATCAAGGATTGACCTGCTCTTGTTTTATTAAGAGATGTTTGCTTAGGTTCATATTAAACCTTTTGAAAATGTGTTTCATAAATTATATATAAAAGAAGAAACTCAGAGATTGCATTATGTACTTTTGATTGGGTTGACAATTCTTAGAGTATGTCCAACCTCATTTTAATGGGTTATGGTGATTGTCCTAGATTCATGGCTCTTTATTTGACAAGAAAAAATGAGCATTAGGCATGTTATCTTGTTTCCCTTTTCGTAAACAATGTCAATATTTCATTGCATGGTGTGAGTTCTTTAAGCATGGACATATCACTTTGCATTTAGCTGGGATCTTATAGCTTTGGACCATGTCACTACTATCTAGCATTTTTTTAATCTAAGCTTGGGATCAGGTACTCTCAATAGATTTAGGTTATCTAAGTTTACAAAATTTGGTTTTCAAACTTAGATGATGAGATCCTTAGCTTTACTATATCTAAGTCTTTCTGAAAAGCATTTCTTGAAAAACAGTTTGCCCTAAACCTTGATGTGCACTTACACTTCTATAAATTTGAGCATTGCATTCTAGTTTCTTAAGGATCTTCTCAAAAAATTTATGCTACTTGACTTTTCTACCCTCATCTTGTATTAGCTCTTAGGGTTTACTAGCCTACCTAGCTTCAATAGAATGGTAATACCCCAGTTTACTTTATGTTTATACTTAAGTGGTCCTCTTTTGCTCCAAGAGCTCGCTAGCAATTTTGGACTCATAGGCAATTTATCAAAATGATTATTGGCTCTACTCTAACTTGTTGGGGTTTCATTAAAGAGTGGCTTTATTGGTGCCTTGCTCTAATCTTTATTGAATCTTGACTCTTGGCATAACTTACAAATGTTTATGGAATACTACTTCTTGTTGTTTCTCCTATTTAAATTTTTGACTTAAAATCAGCTCCATTTGAAAAATGTAACCTCTGACTAGGGCTTTGTGGTCTTGAGCCCATTCTCAATATATTGGTATCTACCCCGGTTTTAAATATACCTATACTCATACTACTGATAGTTGGTTTTGCTAATTGTCTTGTCATGACCTTATAGAATGATTCTATTACCAGTCATCTTTTGTATCTTATTTGGATTCATTGACATAATTATAAAAACGTAAAGACTTCTATCAAGATTTTTTTCTATTGGTCCCTAATGGGTAAAATTTTATATGATTATGGACCTTTCCCTTGGTGCCTTTTTCATATTTAAAACCTTGTACTACATTTTCTACTTAACATCTTACCCTTATTTTCAGGTAAAACTAGGGATGCTCGGCAAGATCTAATTCTAGGAATGTTAGGTTTCTTTGATAAACTTTTTTGGGATTCTTAGTGTGTGGCAAACTATACTACTTGGCCTTGCTTTTTTAATCAAACTTTGATTTTGAACAATATTTTATGAAAATCTCTTGTTTTTTTCTTAGTTCTAAAAGTGTTGCTTTGATATAAGTACCATACTAGTTTGATGAAAATAATTTCAAAAATAGGGATGGCTCTTGATGCTACCTCTGACATAGGTGGCTCTTTGATCATAGTAGATTTGTAGTATAATAATGAACATGAGCATATGCCAAACATGAAAATTTCATATTGGGCAAAAAAAACCCGGTCAGTATCAGAATTAATTCTTGATATTTTATCTATAATGACATCATTTTTATCAAATTGGTTGATGAGTCAAAAGAAAGACTTTTTTTTAAACAAGGAATAGTTATTTAATTTGGATATTAGGCATTTGGATCCTCTAGGAGGATTTCATTGTTGAAAGGTTTCCCTTGATGGTTATGATACTATCCTAAGAGAATGAAGCCAGCATCGATTTCTTGTTGAAAGGTTCATATAAGCTATAAAATATTCCTTAAGAATGAGTATATTTACTTGTACTATTCATCAAAGTTATTATTTCAAACATTTCTAAAAAGAAGGGACTAAAATTCTTAGAAGATGGATTATACTTTTGAACAATATTTATAATTTAAAAAATTCAAAAACTTACACATACTTAAATACACCTTCAAATTAGTGATACCCTTTTGATGATTTAGTAATTTTTTGAAAAACATAAGAAACAAATTATCTTTTTTTAACAAAAAACATTTTTTATAGGACAAACGCTAATGTATTAATCTTCAAGCGGGACAAGGATAACAAGTGATAGGTTCTTTGATGCATGCAGAATGTATCCAAGGCTAACGAATATGTTGTCTGTTTATATGAATGTAATGAGAATTCTATCTTTGCTTACCAACCTTGAAGATGATGGCTTAATTCATCCTTAGCTACAGTTCGACCTTGAATATGATAGCCTAATTCATCCTTATAATCACTTGTTGTCTTGATGTTTAGGATAATTGGAATGATTCCTCATTTAGACCATATTGTACAAAAATGATACAGACACCTTCTAGTTGTCTAAATCTAGTTGTCTTTTGAATACAGTGGTTGTTTGTGTAGAATTATTGTCTTTAATACAACAACATGCACATCCTAAACAAAAGCCTTCCCATGAGACTGGGTAGCTTGGGACGATGGCTCAACTTACTTCCTATATTTAGTTTCTAGCAGGCCCTCTATCGGTAATTCTTTTTTATGGGTGTTAGATGGTCTAGATTGTGGCTTTAGATGGGGTTCATAGTCGTTATAGTCCTTTGATTTGGATAGTTTCAACAAGAAGGAGCTACTAGTTTTACTAACTCATGTTAAATTTTGTATCTAAATTCAATGTCTTGGGGTAAGGGAAAGACTACTTCTAAATGAATTTCTCGAGTGAGGGTCATCTTCAACCAAAGAAACGAGCCAAGATCATGAAGCATATCTTAAAATCCTTTGATAAACATCCCATCAAAACTAGATCTAAGAAATTTTTGGAGAGGAACACTAAAAACAAACAGATTTTATATTATGAATAACTAAGAATATTTAGCTAATCCATTACTTTTTGGATTTGTAACATGCTCTGGACCTCTCCCAAGGCTTGGGATTAGGGCTCTAGTCCTCTCTCAAGGCTTGGAGTTAGTCTCTAAATCCTTATCTTTGGGTAGTTCTCTTGTACTCAAATATATTGCCAACTTGGATGCTTCTCAACTAATTCATGACTCCTCTCAAGAAAAAGAATCGGATACCTTGCATATGGTTTCCTTTCATCACTAGGTCAAAATATTTGTACATATAACCAAGAGCTTGCCCACTTCTTGTCTTTAGGGGTTAGACTTGCCGGTTTTTGAAGAGTCACTCCACAAGCCACCCCATTGTTCCCCAATCTAGTGGAATTTTTTGCACAGATACGGCTACCTTAGAGGCCATAAAAGAATTTAAAAACAATCTTTGTGAACTTAGTGAGACCACTCTCTAGGAAATGGTCCAAAGCTTTCCAAGGTCTTCCCTTTCCTTCCCGTTAGGCAAATTAAGGTTTGAGTCTTTTGGAGTTGACCACCAAATCTGGATTTTACCAAGAAGGATAAGATTTTCTCTCCTTTCCAAAATCTCCTTACACTAGTTGAGAATCCATCGAGAAAAAAAGCTTAAGGGCTTAAGGACTGATAATGATGGGGAGTATATCTCAAGAGAGATGGTTGAATTTTATGCAAAGAAAGAAATTGAGTGACAATTTACTGCGCTATACACGCCGACTCAAAATGGAATTGAAAAATAAATGAACCATACTATGCAAGAATGTCTTCTTGCTATGCTTTCTATGGAAAATCTTACAAAAATCTTTTGAGGACAAGCCATTTTGATAGCAATGCATATTGTCAATAGGTGTTCCAACACCCCATTAGACTACAAGGTTCCTAAAGAGATGTGGTATGAGCCACATTATGATCACTTACATGTCTTTCATTTTGCAAGGCATACAATGATGTGCCAAAAGTGCTTAGATTAAAGTTTGATCCAAAGTTACATAAACACATGTTTTTTGGTTATGCTGCTCATTGTCAGATGGATTATTGTTTATGACACTCACAATCTCATAACACTTTTAATGGGATATTTAATGAATCAAAGATTCATAGACAACCTCTTAAGGGAATTGAGTACAAAAGAGTCATATTTGAGAATGTTACCTCTGAAACAATACAAACTCAGGATTTAGTGATGTGCGCTCCACTAGCAATGCTCATGAATGAGCAAAAAGCAGTAGTCAAGTGGTGAGACATTCTATAAGAGCCTCACATCCACCTAAGTGATTTCAACTGGGTGTCGACTATATTATGCTGATTGACTTTTGTGAACCATCTTTCTACCAAGAAGCCATGTAAATGGATGACAAGTTGAAGTGGGAGAAAGCTATGTATGACTAAATTGTGAACATGAGACTTGGGACTTGATGAGTTTTCCAACTAGAAAGATAGTTTTACCTTGCAATTAGGTTTACATGCTAAAGAGTACATTTGGAGATTCTATTCGTAGGTACAATGATGGACTACCTATTGGAGTGATGACACACTTATCTACTCACCTCACTCACTAGCGGCTCATCCTAGATCGTTGTACTCGTTCCTCTTTTACATTGTATTTTTCCTTCATGTTTTGTAGACGTCTTATCTTGAGTTCGTGAAGAAGAAGAAGTACATGTTTTGCCCCAATTTGTGTGTGTGTGTGTGTGTGCGCGCTTGCAAGAGGTCAAGCTCTCTCCTTATCTATCTTTTGACATCTCTCTCTCTCTCTCTCTCTCTCTCTCTCTCTCTCTCTCTCTCTCTCTCTCTCTCTCTCTCTCACTCACTCACACACACACACACACACACACACACACACACACACACACACACACACACACACAACACACAAGCTAAGGGTAGTAGTGTCCAATTGGGAGCAGAGGCAACAACAGGGCGAAGTTGTCAGAACTATCCTACAGAGGATAGTGACTGGACAGTTTTTCATAATGACGCATGTGTAGAATATCAGGAGGAAGAATTGGATGAGCTAGATGTGCTGTTACCCCAAATATTTCCTATTCTAGAAGCCTCCTCTGATGATGAGTCAGTAATAAGCTCAGAATATCTGCTCTCTTCTGATGAAGAAGATAGCATAATAAATCCTGTCAAAATGGAAACTGAAGGAGTCAAGGTTGAATCACCTTCATCCACATCCTCAAATTTAAAAGGGGTAACAAAGATCGGAGATATGAACATACTTGATATCAATGGTCTTTCCCAGGAACAGATTTGGAAGGTGTGCGAGTTTATCTACAACTCAGCCCACTATGGAATCAATTATAAAGATCTAACACAGAGGCAATCTGTGTCCATGATTATAGTTGGTTTTCAGGGGATGTGGATGATCTCAGTCTGGACAGTAAAGCCTACATTATGCAAGGTGTGCCTAAAGGACGAGAAAATTTTGACAATGTGATTTCTCTATTTTTTGCAGCTCTTGTTATGCAGTTTTTAGGATCAACCAATAAGATACAGGAGCGCAATAAGGAAGCTTTTTTCAGAAGCAGACTCTGTGATTTGACCCAGGTCAAGAAATATCAGCAGTAGTAAGAATTCCCTACAATCTGAGAATAGGACCTCAATTTTTTCTTGACAGAGTAATGGAGCAGGCTTTAGTCCCATGGGTAAAACTGTCCATTCGAACATTCCTTGGGGGACTACAAAACTAGTTTTGTATCGATCAGTAGGCCTGATCTTAAATTGCCAAAATCTGCTTTTTAAAATCAAATTTGGAGAATACTTGACTGTCCTTGATTCTGCGGAGCAGATCATCCTTTAGTGGCAAAGGAAAGTGCTTTGCCTCTAGCCAATCATTAATGGGTTTATAATTAATGACTAGCCGTTTTTTCCCCCTTTTTTGCTATGAGTGATTATTCACATAAAAATCTTGACAAGCAAAGGCATTATTAGAAGGGACAATCAAACCAGTTTGCAGGAGCTGATCAATTTCTTCCTTGCATAGCTTTGTGTCTTCCAAAGACATTCCTGGGTGAGTAGCCTTTAAACCTGCTGGTTGCGGAGTACCTGGCAATCAAGCTTGATCTATCCCGTAAAGAGCAGCAGTGATATCAACCTTTACATCTGTTCAGAGATATGGTTGAAGATGCCCCTGCTATTGCCCTAAGGGAAGATTGGTGTAGGATGATGAATCAAAAGAGAGAATCTGCTGCACCTCAACAAAGAAGAGAATCTGCTTCTACTCGTTTCTTTCCCAGTAAAGAGACAAGTAAATATCAGGAAAGATATCCACAAAATCCATCAGCAGGGCCACTAGATGAAGATATACCCGAAGCCTCTACCGCTAGAGATCAGCCTATAACCGAAGCTTGTGAGTATATTCAGATTTGTAGTGAGAATGATCAAGCTATTCTCCAAGCTATACAAGAGGTACATGCTAAATGTGATCAACTACAACATCAGATTCGTTACGTTGAAAGCCAATTAGCTACCCTAGAAACAAAGATTGATCATGTTTATGACATAGCTAACTATTTGTTTGATGTAGTTGCTATGACTGATATTGCTAATGAAGCCCCTACCGATGGGGTTCCTACTCGGCCCATAAACAACTGTAGTATTATCAATTTTGATCCAAAGTATAATCAAGCCTTCTATTATGAAGTTTGGATCAAATTCCCAGCTGAACAATCTTTCAAACTTGATGCATTATGGGATTCGGGGTCTGTTGTTTCCTCCATCAACCAAGCCTTGGTTCCCCCACATTTGGTAACCAAGCTTTCTCATGGTATTACTGTTTCTTATGCCAACAACACTTGCGGGCGCATTTCTACAATCGTCTTGTGTAAAATGGCTTTGGGTCATGCTAAGTTTCAAGTCACTCTCTATCTTCATCCTCATCCTAATACTGACCTTACTATCGGTGCTGATATCATATCTCAGCTCACGCCCTACACTGTAAATACTAATCTTTCGATCAGCTTCCGTCTTGAATCTAGGTCCTATACAATTCTTACTAAAGCTCGCGGAGCTCTTTTGTTGGATGGGTAATTCCCACACTCCCTAATCCGCACAGAAATGAAAAGAAAAGGGAAAGAATGCAAGAAAGGTGGGAAATGCTCGCATCTACAGATGGGCTTACAAGCTAAGTCATTTTGATGTGACTCATGAATATGTGCCTGGGTGCAAAAATAATATCGCCGATTTGTTATCACGTGTCAAAGCAACCTAAGCCATGATGTCACATTCCACTGTCTGAGAAATGGATCCAATCTCAGCTGCGATGCAAAAGATACTGTACTTTTTGTATATATACCTGCACTCATCCTGCATATCAACACTTGTAAAGATATTCTCACTCTACACTCTCTAAAGCAACTTGCACCCGGTAAAGTGACACGTGCACTTACCACGCACTATCTCTAAAGCAACTCGCATGTGCTGGCGGACACCTACCTAAAGTCACACACGCACTAGTGTATGATTGAAGCCATCCACACTCTTCTACTATAAAGAAGACAGAACTCAAAGGGAGAATCACCTTTCATCCAGAGCTCATAAGCTTCTCACCTATAGAGTCCTCACGAGTCTAGTAACCTCAACACCTTATCCCTGTACAGTTTGTAATCTTCCGCCATATCTCCACCAAGCTTGTAATTATAGAGTCCTCACGAGTCTAGTAACCTCAACACCTTATCCCTGGACAGTTTTTAATCTTTCGCCATATCTCTACCAAGCTTGTAACTATTTCCTGTGTTTGCTTTCTATGATAAATCAAATACTAGTTTCAGACTATTTTTGTATTACTCTGTGAATCTTGAGTCTTGTCTATCCTGCTTAAATTGGTATCAGAGCCATGTCTGAATTGGTTTTGAATGCTTTACGATAGCGAGTGGTAATTGTTGAAGCTAATTAAGGAGTACCCTCATATTAGTGAAATTGGAAGCCCTTAGCTGTTTAAGTCACCGTCACTAGGCTTGGTGCCGCTCAGACAGAGACGTTGTCAGCTCCTTATATCTTCCAATCAAGTTCACTACCAGGTGCACTGCACGTTAGTACTCTAATGAATCTCAACCATCATTAACTACGTAAAGCTTAAACATATTTCATTATGGCTATGATCATCTCTTCCTTAAAGAAGTTTCTTTCTGATCATATCAAATTTGATGAAGCTAATCCCTCTGGAAAGTGGAGCTTGCCAAAGGTATCTTCTGCTCAAATCTACAAACATCATAAGGCTTTTGCCCTTTCTGCTAGTACCATGTATCATGAAACACATGGAAAGATTATTGTAAGAGATAGTGAGACAGATAATCATATTATCCATCTCCTTGAAGAGCTTTCTGATTTCAGGAAAAAGGCCTAAAGAAAGGTCATCAGTTTATGCATACAGGATATATAGCTATGGGTATAATCCCCTTGTTCTGTAAAGGCTTGAATGCCTCATGCATTGGAGCATTGTTAGACACTAGACATAAGAATCTTGCAGACCAGACTATAAGTGTCCTACAAGGAAGCCTTTCTAACGGACCTATCTATATAGAATGTTTTCCTAATTTCCCTTGTAGTCTGACAGACAAATACTTTGATGAGATTGTGTCCCTATTGATCAAAACTCATGGTTTAAATCTTAAGCATAGTTCAGATCATCTCCAGATTGCATATCGCATGATTTTTCGAGCTGTAAAAACATGTCTACCTTCTGTGTATAATTCTGGGTACCTGAAAGAAGATGCTTCTTTGATTAAAGGCCAAAACATCGTCATGAAAGTTGACGAAACCACTCAGGGTACCTTACCTGAAATGGTTGCCTGGCAAGAAGTTAAATTTCCTGATGAATGGCAGTTAGATATTTCTAAGATTCTGGTAAATGAAGTAACAGCCCCTTCTCCTCTACAAGTGCAAAGGCCTTGATCTACAAATTAATACAAGATACTTGGCCGATCAAAGTCTAGGAAGCAGTTGGATGCTGTACTGGCTAAACCCCAGTACTATGCCTCTTCTTCAAGCTCTACCGAGTCTAATGCAGTGACAAGGCCACTTCCGTCTCTGGCTTGTCTTCACCCCGAAAGCTACTAAGGTTCAGAAGGCTATTTTGGTGCAAGTTATGCAATCGCATCATGGCGTCTGCCTATGTTGCTAATGGAATTGAAGTTTTGAATCCCAAAGATATCAATGACAAAGATTTGTCTCGTAGCATGCCATATATTGTGCCTTCTCCAAACGCTAGGCTACAACCTTTGGAGTCTTCTTCGAACTGGCACACCAATGCTCTGAAGGAACTTGCTGCTTTGCAATATCAGGTATTGACCAAACTTTCTCTCCTTACTCAATCTTCACCTTCTTTTCCCTGGGAGGTAATATATCAAGACATGAAAGATAAGAAGGAAGACAGGGAAGTAAAGCCTGTGCAACTTGTACAATTGATTCAGTATGAAAATCAATCTAGTGACAAGAATTTCCCAATGATGTTTTTGATTGTTCTACATGAACCCACCATTGAATCAGTAACCCAGATGCCTGCAAACATGTCACCGTTTGGCCCAGAAGAGTTAGAAGATGGATTTTACCCTAATGTTGGGTTTAATCCCAATATTAGATGGGGGGTTAATGCTCAAGTCCAGACTTGGGAGCACAAGCAACAACAGGGCGAAGTTGTCAGAACTATCCTACCAGAGGATAGTGAATGGACAGTTTTTCATGATGACGCATGTGGAGAATATCAGGAGGAAGAATTGGATGAGCTAGATGTGCTATTACCCCAAATATTTCTTATTCTGGAAGCCTCCTCTGATGATGAGTCAATAATCAGCTCAGAATATCTGCTCTCTTCTGATAAAGAAGATAGGATAATAAATCTTGTCAAAATGGAAACTGAAGGTGTCAAGGTTGAATCACCTTCATCCACATCCTCAAATTTAAAAGGGGTAACAAAGATCGGAGATATGACCATACTTGATATCGACGGTCTTTTCCAGGAACCGATTTGGAAGGTGTTCGAGTTTATCTACAACTCAGCCCGCTATGGAATCAATTATAAAGATCTAACACAGAGGCAATCTGTGTCCATGATTATAGCTGGTTTTCAAGGGATATTAAGAGTCTGGTGGGATGATCTCAGTCTGGACAGTAAAGCCTACATTATGCAAGGTGGGCATGAAGGACGAGAAAATTTCGGCAATGTGATTTCTCTGTTTTTTGCAGCTCTTGTTATGCAGTTTTTAGGATCAACCAATAAGATACAGGAGTGCAATAGGGAAGCTTTTTTCAGAAGCAGGCTTTGTGATTTGACCCAGGTTAAGAAATATCAGCAGCATATGACACATCTTATGTATCATTTCCTTGGTGGTTATTTCAAAACGGAATACAAACAATATTACCTGAATTCTTTTCCTGAGCCTTTCTCTAATTTGATTAAAGAAAGGATTAAAACCGCAGCCAAAGAATGCAACTGTAAAGTTAAAGCTCGCAGAAACAAATTTGGCAAGAAATTCAAGGTGGTTCGCAGGAAAAGAAATTGAGCAAAGAACAATGGAGGCAAGTAAAGTGCTACATATGCAACAAGACAGGACATATTGCTCCTGAATGTCCAAAAAGAAAAAAGAAATTTGGGAATGCTGTCTTAAAGGATCGATACGAATACAAGGTAATCTATTGCAATACCTTGCAGAAGAAGGACTTCCCTATTGGTGAGTACATTGATTTTGATACTGTTGAAGAATCTACTTCAGATTCTTCTGAAAATTCTTCTACTACAGAGATTCCAGAGGAGCCTGTTTTCTCTGACGATAGCGAGCCTCGACTAGAGAATATGGTAAGGAAACCCTTTTCTTTTCCTAAGCAAAAGAAGCAGCAAACTTCTAGTCTAGAATCGAGGTCTAGTTCATCTAAAGAATTGGAAGAATGGAGAAATAAATATCCTCCGCTCAAGCTTGATCTGTCCCATAAAGAGCAGTAGCGATATCAACCTTTAACTCTGTTCAGAGATATGGTTGAAGATGCCCCTTCAATTGCCCTAAGGGAAGATTGGCGTAGGATGATCAATCAAAAGAGAGAATCTACTGCACCTCATTGTTACGGCATAAGTCGCACATGCGGTCCTACGGTCCTCCGGAGGTCTGGACATTGCGGATCAGGAGTCACCCGGTATGCGGCGGCCGTGGTGGCACCGTTCTCGATCTGCGCTGGAGCAGCGGTTGTATATGGGGGGCATACCTGTCTTTGATGTGCCCTACCTTTATATTATCCATTACATCTGCATCTGCTGCTGTAACTCTGTGTTTGGATTACATATGAATGAAGCAAGAGGTGTTCTGTGCCTGTGTACTGTGTACTGTCTTCTATCCTATTTCTATGTGTTTGATGTTCACATAATGTAAGATAGTTTGCGGGTAATCATTCCCGTAATGCCTATTGCTCTTGTGCGGGCAATAGCCATTACATATGGCGACCACGATGCGTGATGGATGACCTACGATGAATATGCATGCACACTAGGTCGCAGGGTCCGCCTGACCCTGTGGTTCCAATTGTAGGAAGACGTCGGAGGAGAGGCGGTTCGGATGAATTTGTTTTTTCTTTACCGCACGCTGAGGAATCTGTATCTCCATCACCAATCTCGGTGCGTGGTAGGCGGTTGGGGCGGGCGAGGCGTACTCCAAGCAGTCAGTGTGGTCCTCGTGTTGTACGTTCACCCTCACCCACACAGGTTGCTCCACCATCGTCTCCGGTAAGCAGTCCAGGGGTGTCTCCGCCACTGTCCCCACCTCCTAGTGCTCGACAGCTTTTTCCAGGAGGAGGTACAGTTGGGCAAGGGATGATGGCACATCCTCAGATTATGTATAGTCGGTTCTGAGGTCTTTCGAGAGAAGACCCTGATGCACATTTGTGCCAATTCAATAAAGCTTATGGATTGAATCATCTTGGGGTGGTGATTCCTCTCCATCAACAATCAGTGTTTGAATCTACACTTTCGGAGAAAGCTACGAAATGGTTTTGAGAAACGCTGAAAAATTTCGGATGCTTTTGCAGAGGGTACCTCAGGCACAAAGGCTGACAACAGAAGTGCTGAATGATGATTTTTTGCGGGGGACTCAACAAGGATCTCAGAACTGCTATGGCAACAGTGGATAAGGTAACTACTCCACTGGATAATGTAATTGCTAGGGCTGTAGTAGCAGGAGAAGCTTTAGAGGATACGGAATCCCCAAAGAAATCAAAGAAAAAAGACAGGAAGAAATCTCATCGGAAGTTGCAAGACAGCGGCAGTGATAGTTCGGAGTCGGAGTCCGTAGCATCAGACTCTTCAGACTCAGGCAACAGCGATCGGGGAAAGAGTCGGAAGAGACACCTCGGAAAAAATCCCAGCGTCATGGGAAAGGTGTTTCATTTGGATCGTCGGAATCTGCTGCGGTGGCTAAAAGTCTGAAGGAACTATGGTGTACCTAGTGTCGGAATCCGAGCCATGCTTCTCAGGAGTGCGCAATGAATTAGAAGTGGTGTGCGATTTGCACGACCAATACTCATAATACAGTGGAATGTTATTTCAATGGTCGGGGTCGTCGGAGTCGAGGAGACACTTCTACATGGCAACAACCACAGATAGCGCAGGGACAAGAGCCTGCTGTGGTGATGGCTCTGTTCATACATCAGAGACGCCTTTGCAAGGTCAAGCAGAAGGACGGGGTCAAGGGGGAGGACGATGTCGCGGAAGAGGTGGCCGAGATCCTAATCGCCCAAGACATGCCTTTTCTGTTTGGGGGATGGGCACTGGCGATCCGAGTGTACTGAAGCTATGGAATATGATCGAAAGAAGCAGGAACGCGCTGCAGGGAAACAGCCTAGTGTGGTTATGGTTCAGATTGAAGGATTGGAGGAGTCTGATCCAGTGGTTTCATTAATCACGCGATCGGGTAAAAATGTGGTTCCAAAACCCGATGTAAAGATTCCGGATTGGACGGCTCAGGAAGAAGTGCGGAAAAAGACTGTGTCCTGGTTGCCACAGTCCGCACCACCATTGAAATCATCAGGACCATCGACCATGGGCCTGGAAATAAAGGAAGGAAAAGCTGGAAATAAGGATGATATTAGAGAAGAGGAGGATTGGAATTCAGTTTGGAAAGAGGTCCTCACGTCACCAATACAAGTACCTCTGGGTTCATTGTTGAAATTGGTCCCGAATTTTCACAATGCATTGTTGCGACAAAAGTCCACAAAGTTGAGAGAAGTCACCATCAGGAAAGTTGAAAGTGAGGAGGATGATTCAGCCCCGTTGCCGGCAAATAGGATCACAGATACCCGCATTCCGGAGCTTTCAGTTAGATACCATGGAACATACATTAACAAGGTACTATTGGATGGAGGAGCGGGAGTAAACATTATTACTCAAGCAGCTTGTGAGCGTTTTGGACTCAGTGATTGGGAGCCTGCACCCTTTGTAGTCCGCATGGCAGATCAAAGAAGAGTGCAACCAGTGGGGTTACTTCGGGGCATTGCCTTGGATGTGGCGGGATTATCTTTGCCGTTTCCTTAGTAGTCTTGAATATTGAGGATCATAATCAGGATTATCACATTATCTTGGGTAGACCCTGGTTACGACAAGCGAGGGTAAAGCATAATTGGGAAGCAAATATGCTTTTAGTAAAAAAGGGTAGAAGGAAAATGGCAATGGTGCAGTGCTACCATTTAAGGGCTGCGAACCTGTACAACAAATTTAGAACACATCAAAATTCATTTGGGAAGTGTGATGCAAGTATGGTTGTCAAGGCCGCACTCTGGCTCTTTGGCTCTTTGCTCCTGGACCACAAATCTCCATCACTCGCATCCCGAACTCGAAAACCATCAAAAAGTTGCACTACATCCCCGCTACATTAGGTAAAAATCTCCGCCAGAGGGAAATCCACCAAGTACATGAGAAAGCATAATTGAGCATCATCCGCATATTGCGACATCGTACCAGACAAAACCTTATCAGCCCAAATAAAAAAAAGCGAGCAGTAGGGCATCACCGCTTTTTGCCTGCTATTGCCTCCTCTCCACATGCTCTCCCTTCTTTATACTCTGCGCCAAAAGAGAAGTCAACCTGTGTATCTGCCTCCAGGTGGCATCCCCATGCTCTTGCTTATTCATTTGAACCTTGACGAAAATTGGATTTTAGCCTCTCCTCTTCTGATTCATCTCCATCGTTGATGAACTTGCAATACCCTGCTTGCTGCCCATCTTCAATCTGCCGCTCACGTAATGTGAGGCCGCCAACAAACTTCTCTCTGTTACATGCTTTCACTACTCGGATGAGGCAACTGGGCACCCTTCATCTGCTAACACCGCACCCCCTTGTGATCTTCCCTTCAACCCAATAATGGTCTGCTTGTCTTACTTTCAGCACATTTGCAGGCTCAGAGGACGTAGATCACCTCTGCTCATAGACCCCTCTCCCTTAATGAAAATATGCAGCACTCTATCAGCTCCTACTGCTGCTGCTCCATCCCAAGGCTTGGTTCAAGAACAACCTCTTCACTTTTTGTGGCAGCCTGTTGAGTGGGTTTATGCTCAGATTTGTCAAAGGTATCCATGGCTGCAGCACATGTTGCACCATCTCTGTCGGACTCTTCGCAACCAAACCTGTTGCACCTGCGCATGCCCGATCTCTCGGCTGGCATTTTTGACCCTACACTACATACCTGGCCACTGCGTTCTATGATTTGGCCTCTGGAGCCCTGGCTTTTTTTGCTACGGTGACCACAGGCTGCTGTCGAAGAGCCTCTGCAGATTCAGCCTGCCCACCTTGGTTGGCTGTATTGTGAGCGGCCCTCGTGCCCTGCGATCGAGCTCTCTGTTGAGAGCCATCCCCCCAAGACCTGCTCCGTGAGCAGCGCCTGCAGCCTGACTGGCCAGGCCCTCTATTGATCATCTCTACGGTTGTTCAACCCTATGTTCCCTGGTTGGTTCTACGTAGCGCCACCAGCCTCCACAATGCCCGCCCTTCGAGCGACTCCCCGCCTGCTCGGCACCGGCGTATGCACTGTAGTAGAATTGCAGGAGCATGGTTTGCGTCTCCTTCATCACCAAAGGGCGAGTAAGATCAACTACGTGGTCGCCATATGTAGAGGGGGAAGAGCCCTCTACAGAGAGAGAGAGAGAGAGAGAGAGAGAGAGAGAGAGAGAGAGAGAGAGAGAGAGAGAGAGAGAGAGAGAGAGAGAGAGAGAGAGAGAGAGATTAAAGTGCACCGCCATAACTGATTACTATGAATGAAAGCTTGATGGTTACAAGGGTTATAAGAGCCCATTCTTATAGGTTTGTAGTGTCCCCTTGCTCCTCATGAGCCACACCCCTTGGCATCCCCTCTAAGGTTAAGGACCATCCAATACGGCCAAGGTATAACACATGGAACACACCGGCTTATGCCGTAACACTCATCAAAGACGAGAATACGCTTCTACTCATTTCTTTCCCAGTAAAGAGACCTAGATATGAGGAAAGATATCCACAAAATCCATCAGCAATGTCACTAGATGAAGATATACCCGAAGCCTCTACCGCTAGAGATCAGCCTCTAACCGAAGCTTTTGAGTATATTCAGATTTTTAGTAAGAATGATCAAGCTATTCTCCAAGCTATACAAGAGGTACATGATAAATGTGATCAACTACAACATCAGATTAGCTACCCTAGAAACAAAGATTGATCATGTTTATGACATAGCTAACCATTTGTCTGATGTAGTTGCTACGACTAATATTGCTAATGAAGCCCCTACCGATCGGGTTCCTACTCGGCCCATAAACAGCTGTAGTATCATCAATTTTGATCCTAAGTATAATCAAGCCTTCTACTCTGAAGTTTGGATAAAATTCCCAGCTGAACAATCTTTCAGACTTGATGCATTATGGAATTTGGGGTCTATTGTTTCCTACATCAACCAAGCCTTGGTTCCCCTACATTTGGTAACCAAGCTTTCTCATGGTATTACTGTTTCTTATGCCAACAACACTCGCGAACGCATTTCGACAATCGTATTGTGTAAAATGGCTTTGGGTCATGCTAAGTTTCAAGTCACTCTCTATCTTCATCCTCATCCTAATACTGACCTTACTATCGGTGCTGATATCATATCTCAGCTCACGCCCTACACTGCGAATACTGATCTCTCGATCAGCTTCCGTCTTGAAGCTAGGTCCTATACAGTTCTTACTAAAGCTTGCGGAGCTCTTTTGTTGGGGGGGTAATTCCCACACTCCCTAATCCACACAGAAATGAAAAGAAAAGGGAAAGAATGCAAGAAAGGTGGGAAATGCTCACATCTACAGATGGGCTTACAAGCTAAGTCATTTTGATGTGACTTATGAATATGTGCCTGGGTCCAAAAATAATATCGCTGATTTGTCATCACGTGTCAAAGCAACCTAAGCCCTGATGTCACATTCCACTGTCTGAAAAATGGATCCAATCTCAGTTGTGACGCAAAAGATAATGTACTTTTTGTATATATACCTGCACTCATCCTGCATATCGACACTTGTAAAGATATTCTCACTCTACACTGTCCAAAGCAACTTGCACTCGGTAAAGTGACACCTGCACTTACCACGCACTATCTCTAAAGCAGCTCGCATGTGCTGGACACCCTGTAAAGTAACACCTGCACTTACCACGCACCAGTGTATGATTGAAGCCATCCACACTCTTCTACTATAAAGAAGACAGAACTCAAAGGGAGAAGAACCTTTCATCCAGAGCTCATAAGCTTCTCACCTATAGAGTCCTCACGAGTCTAGTAACCTTAGCATCGTATCCCTGTACAGTTTTTAATCTTCCACCATATCTCTACCAAGCTTGTAACTATAGAGTCCTCACGAGTCTAGTAACCTCAGCACCTTATCCCTGGACAGTTTGTAATCTTCCACCATATATCTAGCAAGCTTGTAACTATTTCCTGTGTTTGCTTTCTATGATAAATCAACTACTGGTTTTAGACTATTTCTATATTACTCTGTGAATCTTGAGTCTTGTCTATCCTGCTTAAATTGGTATCAGTGCCATGTCTGAATTGGTTTTGAATGCTTTATGATAGCTAGGGGTAATTGTTGAAGCTAATTAAGGAGTACCCTCATATTAGTGAAATTGGAAGCCCTTAGCTGTTTAAGTCACCGTCACTAGGCTTGGTGCCGCTCAGACACAGACGCTGTCAGCTCCTTATATCTTCCAATCAAGTTCACTAGTAGGTGCATTGCACGTTAGTACTCTAATCAATCTCAACCATCATTAACTACGTAAAGCTTAAACATCTTTCATTATGGCTATGATCATCTCTTCCTTCAAGAAGTTTCTTTCTGATCATATCGAATTTGATGAAGCTAATCCCTCTGGAAAGTGGAGCTTGCCAAAGGTATCTTCTGCTCAAATCTACAAACATCATAAGGCTTTTGCCCTTTCTGCTAGTACCATGTATCATGAAACACATGGAAAGCTTATTGTAAGAGATAGTGAGACAGATAATCATATTATCCATCTCCTTGAAGAGCTTTCTGATTTCAGGAAAAAGGCCTTAAATAAAGGTCATCAGTTTATGCATATAGGATATATAGCTATAGGTATAATCCCCTTGTTCCGTAAAGGCTTGAATGCCTCATGCATTGGAGAATTGTTAGACACTAGACATAAGAATCTTGCAGACCATACTATAAGTGTCCTACAAGGAAGCCTGTCTAACGGACCTATCTATATAGAATGTTTTCCTAATTTCCCTTGTAGTATGACAGACAAATACTTTGATGAGATTGTGTCCCTATTGATCAAAACTCATGGTTTAAATCGTAAACATAGTTCAGATCATCCTTAGATTGCATATCGCATGATTATTTGAACTTTAAACACATGTCTACCTTCTGTGTATAATTTTGGTTCCTAATGAAGGAATACGAGCGGAAGTGTGATGTGAGAGAGAGAGAGAGAGCGCGAGAAGAAGAGCACGACGATATGGTGAACTCGCTCTACTATAATGTGTAGAGCATAGTGAGTTCGTATTAGGTTTTTACAAAAGAATATGTGTACATACCTGGCGACCATCTCACTTACCTGGGCGACCACATTGGGCTTTATACCCCAAAAACCTCCCACTTAAAGTCCAATGTGGTACTTTAAGTGTTAGAGAAGCTACTATACAAGCTAATATACAAGAGATGTAGAGAAGTGATGTACTACCCTACACCCAACTGCTTGCGAAAATGCGCAAAGCTCTCTGAGGGAAGTCCTTTTGTAAGTAGATCAATAGGATTTTCTGTGGTGTGAACTTTGACAAGCTGAAGTTGCTTATCCTCGAGCATTTCCCTGATGAAATCATACTTCACATCCACATGCTTTGTCTTTGAGTGATAAACTGGATGACTATCACAATATAACACGGGCATCTCTTCTTTGATTCCCAAATCTATTACTAGTCAATTAATCCAAATTGAATCTTTGCATGCCTTTGATGCTGCAACATATTCAGCCTCTGTAGTAGACTGAGTAACACAATCTTGTAATCTAGAACGCCATGATACTGCTCCACCAGCCAATGTAAAGACATACCCTGACGTAGACCTTTGGTTGTCTAAGTCACCTGCATAATCTGAGTCTTGTCTATCTTGCTTAAATTGGTATCAGAGCCATGTCTGAATTGGTTTTGAATGCTTTATGATAGCCAGTGGTACTGTTGAAGCTAGTACCCTCATATTAGTGAAATTGGAAGCCCTTAGCTATTTAAGTCGTCGTCGCTAGGCTTGGTGCCGCTCAGATACAGACGCTGTCAGCTCTTTATATCTTCCAATCAAGTTCACTACCAGGTGCACTGCACCTTAGTACTTTAATCAAGATCAACCACCATCATTAACTACGTAAAGCCTAAACCTCTTTCATTATGGCTATGATCATTTCTTCCTTCAAGAAGTTGCTTTCTGATCATATCGAATTTGATGAAGCTGATCCCTTTGGAAAGTGGATCTTGCCAAAGGTATCTTCTGCTCAAATCTACAAACATCATAAGGATTTTGGCCTCTCTGCTAGTACCATGTATCATGAAACACATGGAAAGCTTACCGTAAGAGATAGTATCCATCTCTTTGAAGAGCTTTCCGATTTCAGGAAAAAGGCCTTAAAGAAAGGTCATCAGTTTATGCATATAGGATATATAGCTATAGGTATAATCCCCTTGTTCCGTAAAGGCTTGAATGTCGCATGCATTGGAGTACTGTTGGACACTAGACATAAGAATCTGGCAAACCAGACTATAAGTGTCCTACAAGGATCTATCTGTGATGAGGAGAGTTGATGTCAATACCCGTTATTCAAGATGCAAATGGCATAACCAATCTACCACATGGGTGATAGAAAAGTTACAGCATTTTTCTCTTTTTTATTAGCACACACACACACCCAAGAAGGAGAGAGAGAGAGAGAGATAGGGAGTGAGATAGGAAGAGAGAGATATAAGGGGGAGAGAGAAGGATAAAGATACATATATAAAGAGAGA
Source organism: Adiantum capillus-veneris (assembly GCF_014529385.1). NCBI lineage: Eukaryota > Viridiplantae > Streptophyta > Polypodiopsida > Polypodiales > Pteridaceae > Adiantum > Adiantum capillus-veneris. The sequence continues at coordinate 166,893,527 of NC_140933.1, forward strand.
GAAGGGAGAGAGAGAAGGGTAGAGATACATACATATTCATATATATATATATATATATATATATATATATATATATATATATATATATATATATATATATATATATATATATATATATAGAGAGAGAGAGAGAGAGAGAGAGAGAGAGAGAGAGAGAGAGAGAGAGAGAGAGAGAGAGAGAGAGAAAAGAGAATGTCTCTCTCCCTCAAGCTCAAGTGAGAGCTTAGCTCCCACTTGAGCTTGAACTTGAGAGAGAGGGAGAGAAGACTCAAGAGAGAGTGATATATATAGAGGGACACACACACACACACACACACACACACACACATGGATAGAGGGAGAGAGAGAGATGTAGGGAGAGAGATAGGTAGAGAGGGAGGGTATATATGTATCCCCCCCCCCCCCCCAAGCTCAATCTTAAGGGAGCTAAGCTCCCACTTGAGCTTGAGCTTAGCTTGTTGAGAGAGAGAGAGAGAGAGAGAGAGAGAGAGAGAGAGAGAGAGAGAGAGAGAGAGAGAGAGAGAGAGAGAGAGAGAGAGAGAGAGAGAGAGAGAGAGAGAGAGAGAGATACATATACATACATACATACATACATACATACATATATATATATATATATATATATATATATATATCCTATCTCAACCAATTTTTTTGACGCCTTTTGATTTTTGAATAGTGATTAAGCCAAAGATAAGTCTTGAAGGCGTCCACTATTCATATAAAAGCTCTTGAAGTGTTAAGGAATGTTATTGTTCAATGAGATAAAGATCCCTTGTCCTCTCCTACCCTGATTTTATAGCTACTAATCCCTGTCATGATTACTTCATGATGGATTCTCTCTTTAGAAACAATGGAATTCCCATGCTTTGATTGGTAGTAAGCCCTTACAATCCCCTAAGCTCAATAGTGCACCTCCGAGATACATTAGTTAATGTTAAGAATCCAAAATATATGAGGCTTATATATAATATATATATATATATATATATATATATTTCTACAATGTTTCATAAGTTTTCCATAAGTTTTTTAAATTCCATCTAAGTTCATTTTTTCCCTCTTTGTGTAAATCTCACACAAAGAATCCAATATATAATGGATGAGTGCCGCTCCTCTTTTCCACCTTGACTCAGCAACTAGTATTAGAGGTATAAAAGTCCTAGGTCTCACTATTCTCCTTTTGTTTAGGTACTCTCCTCTTTTTTCTAGTTGTTTATTGATTTTTTTTAAAAAATATTTTAGGTTGATCCCTTTGATTAAGTTCTCTAGACAAGGACCAAGGCAGAAGCTTTAATAGGACTAACGCCTTAATAAATATCCAAGTGGGGATATCTTCAACATCTTGCTACCACTCCATTTTCACGAGCTAAACCTACCTCTCTCAAAGTGTTGAATTTAATAACCTCACACAAAAGAGAGTTCCAAGGGAGTCTTTATCTAAATTTTGCATTGAGAGGATTACCACTTTTCCTCAATTTGTCTCTGTCATCAACAATTTCATGCACTCCTTAAGCATCCAATCTACTATTTCTAACCTTCTTCCATGCTTGCTAACTAGTATCTTGTTATTCAACAAAACGTAGGTTGCCCTTCTCACCATCCCACTTGAAGGACTCTTACTCTTCCCTTCTTGCACTTGGTAGCTCTTATTTTTACATCCAAGAACATCAATTGAGCTGTAGAATGACGACGATGATGATCAAGTCTTTGACCTCAACAACACCCATCTTGATTGTCACAAACTTGTCCTTTAATCTAGCTAGCAATTGCTAGCTCCCCTCTTGAAGAAACTCGATAGCCCATCTTTTGGAAACCCACCTACTTGGAAATCCTCTCTACTCTCAGTAGCTCTTTACATCTCTATTTTGTATGCCATCCCAGCTACTGTAGTCCTCTCCACTCTTAGTAGCTCTTCAGCTCTCTACTTTGGATGCCATCACAGATAACATGACATATTCAATCTATCATCTCAGCTTTCAACCTCTCCTAACCATGCACACCATTATGTATGCATTTTCTTTGATAAAAAATTGAGCATAATGAAAAGACCAGCCCTTATACTCAAACCCCTCTATTAAAATGTGGACATGAATAGATTGATCCCTCTTTTTTGTGAATTAATGTGTATTTTCCAAAAGGATTCCCCCCCGTTAATGTATCTATGTTAAATTGCTTAAATGTTCAAAAATAAAAGACCCCTCTTGCTAAACTCACGTGGCACAATAACAACTTATACAGTGGACCCCCAATGCCTTTATACAATATCATTGGTGGTTAACAAAGTAGTTATAGGAATCAAAATATATTCACTGGGCTACTGATTCACTTGATCAACAATCAAAGGTTCACCTTCTTAGAGAATTAAAACAATACATGCAACCTAATGCTCTGCCCTACTACCTATTGAAGCTTTGATAAAGTCATGTTTGAGTTGAGCCATGATGTCTCCTCATAACTATAGGTAGCCACCTTGCAACACATTGTAAGAGACCTCTACTTCAATAAGCACCCAAAAAAGCTATTAAATCAATGCATCATCAATAGCTCTATTCCACTCTTTTGAGTTCATATGCCTTTTTGTATAATCTCCATGAATCTAGCTGTTTTCAGGACATTTTCAAAAACTCAACATTTCTTGGTCTTCCACACATGTTTGAAGTAAAAGAATCTCACAATCTGTGTTCCGATAAGCAGCACTTGGCTCTTGAAAACCATTCCTCCTAGGAAGAGACCATTCTTGAAGAATCAAATCTTCCAGGTCTTCTGCACCCATTTGCAAATCTTTCCTACTAGGCCACTTATCTTTGGGTTTCATAGATTCTCATTGAACTAGAAGCCTAATTGTCATCAAATGTTCTTATTTTACTTATCATTCTCTATTATCCCATTTCAATGTGTCTGCTATATTTCTCATTTGTGGTGATTAATTGATCACTATCTTATGGTAAATGGAATAGACACTTTTTTTTTTTTGCAAAACTCACAATTGTGAGTGGTTGTTGTAATATAATGTCACAAAGATAATTAAAAAGGAGAGTCAAGCTCATGCCGAGCCTTGAAGGACAGAAGGTTACATCAAAAATTAGTAAAAAATACTTGGTAGAGTTTTGTTACCAAGCGTCCAAACCTTTACACATCACGGCTTGACCGGATGGTGAGAGTCGCCCTAATCCAATCATCTGACCTAAACATTTTACTTACCATACATATTATCTCATTACTTTCTTGTACAATCTATGAGAATCTAGTGTTAGAAAGGTTGCTATGGAATACACAAAAATTCTTGGCCTTCCAAATATTGTTGAAGAAATAGTATCTAACAATTTGAGTACAGATAACCAGTGTAGAACTTCAAAGTTGTTTCCCACTGAGGCACAAATCCTTCTTGAAAAACCCTATCTTCCACGTTCTTTGTATACAATTTGCACACTTTTCCTACTAGGCCTCTACTAGCCGGGCATTCTCTGAATAGGTGGGTGAGGTCTTCACTAGCCTATCTACACCCTGAAAATCTATTGGATTCGATACCGCGTGCTTGCACAAAAATAATAAAACTAGGCCACTGTGGATTCATGACGTTCTTCGTGACCTCAACCCATCTAGCCCTTGTCCATTGCTTCTTCCACTACTTCTTTAATGGGGCAAACCAATCAACCTTGTGTATTAGCTCTTGGTAAATGCCCTTGCTATGAGGTTTAGAGAAATGGCTACTGAAATGCCATTCCAAGATTTCCACTCAAAAGTAGATTCACAGATTGGGATCAAAATACTGACGAGCCCTTCTATTACTTTGATAACAAGAAGCTTCTCAGTGTCATTGAGTTGAAACAGGGCTACCACCTGGTGCACTTGCTATTTCTATCCCAGAAGTGGCTCAACCACTGGAGTCCTTTACCAAGGACACTATCCTACCAAGTCTAGTCACAATCTGACAAGTTACCAAAATCATGATCCATCATGAAAAAGGTCCTAAAAACTACAATAGAACTATCTAGAAAGGTCGCCCTATGGTTTAGAAACACTCTCCTATGGTCAAAACGTCAAAAAATAGTGATTTAAGCTCTATACCCCAACACCTGAAAGAAGAAGCTTCTTTGATTAAAGGTCAAAACATCATCATGAAAGTTGGCAAAACCACTCAGGGTACCTTACCTGAAATGGTTGCCTGGCAAGAAGTTAAATTTCCTGATGAATGGCAGTTAGATATTTCTAAGACCGTGTTAAATGAAGTAACTGCCCCTTCTCCTCTACAAGTGCAAAGGCTTGGATCTATAGATCAATACAAGATACTTGGCTGATCAAAGTCTAGGAAGCAGTTGGATGTTGTACTGGCTAAACCCCAGTACTATGCCTCTTCTTCAAGCTTTACCGAGTCTAATGCAGTGATAAGGCCACCTCCGTCTCTGCCTTTTCTTCACCCTGAAAGATACAAAGATTTAGAAGGTTTATTTCGGTGCAAGTTATGCAATCGCATCATGGCTTCTGCCTATGTTGCTAATGGAATTGAAGTTTTGAATCTCAAAGATATCAATGACAAAGATTTGTCTCATAGCATGCCATATATTGTGCCTTCTCCAAACGCTAGGCTACAACCTTTGGATTCTTCTTCGAACTCGCACACCAATGCTCTGAAGGAACTTGCTGCTTTGCAATATCAGGTATTGACCAAACTTTCTCTCCTTACTCAGTCTTCACCTTCTTTTCCCCGGGGGGTAATATATCAAGACATGAAAGATAAGAAGGAACTAAAGCCTGTGAAGCCTGTACAATTGATTCTGTATGACAATCAATCTAGTGACAAGAATTTCCCAAGGATGTTTTCAGCTGTTCTACATGAACCCACCATTGAAACAGTAACCCAGATGCCTGCAAACATGTCACCGTTTGCCCCAGAAGATTTAGAAGATGGGTTTAACCCTAATGTTGGGTTCCATCCCAATATTAGATGGGGGGTTGATGCTCAAGTCCAGACTTGGGAGCAGAGGCCACAATAGGGCGAAGTTGTCAGAACTATCCTACCAGAGGATAGTGATTGGACAGTTTTTCATGATGACGCATGTGGAGAATATCAAGAGGAAGAATTGGATGAGCTAGATGTGCTATTACCCCAAATATTTCCTATTCTAGAAGCCTCCTCTGATGATGAGTCAATAATCAGCTTAGAATATCTGCTCTCTTCTAATGAAGAAGATAGGATAATAAATCCTGTCAATATGGAAACTGAAGGTGTCAAGGTTGAATCACCTTCATCCACATCCTCAAATTTAAAAGGGGTAACAAAGATCGGAGATATGACCATACTTGATATCGACGATCTTTCCCAGGAACATATTTGGAAGGTGTTCGAGTTTATCTACAACTCCGCCCGCTATGGAATCAATTATAAAGATCTAACACAGAGGCAATCTGTGTCCATGATTATAGCTGGTTTTCGGGGGATGTTAAGAGCCTGGTGGGATGATCTCTGTCGGGACAGTAAAGCCTAGATTATGCAAGGTGGGCCTGAAGGACGAGATAATTTCGACAATGTGATTTCTCTGTTTTTTGCAGCTCTTTTTATGTAGTTTTTAGGATCAACCAATAAGATACATGAGTGCAATAAGGAAGCTTTTTTTAGAAGAAAACTCTGTGATTTGACCGAGGTCAAGAAATATCATCAGCATATGACACAGCTTATGTATCATTTCCTTGGTGGTTATTTCAAAACGGAATACAAACAATATTATCTGAATTCTTTTCCTGATCCTTTATCTTATTTGATTAAAGAAAGGATTAAAACCGCAACCAAAGAATGCAACTGTAAAGTTAAAGTTCGCAGAAACAATTTTTGCAAGAAATTCAAGGTGGTTTGAAGGAAAAGAAAATTGAGCAAAGAAGAACTGAAGCAAGTAAAGTGCTACATATGCAACAAGCCAGGAAATATCGCTCCTGAATGTCCAAAAAGGAAAAGAAATTTGGCATTGCTTTCTTAAAGGATCGATACAAATACAAGGTAATCTATTGCAATACCTTGTAGAAGAACGACTTCCCTATTGGTGAGTACATTGATTTTGATATTGTTGAAGAATCTACTTTAGATTCTTTTGAAAATTCTTCTACTACAGAGATTCCAGAGGAGCCTGTTTTCTCTGAGAGCGAGCGTCGACTATAGAATATGGTAAGGAAACCCTTTTCTTTTCCTAAGCAAAAGAAGCAGCAAACTTCTAGTCCAGAATCAAGTTCTAGTTCATCTGAAGAATTCGAAGAAAGGAGAAATAAATATCCTCCACTCAAGCTTGATCTGTCCCGTAAAGAGCCGCAATGATATCAACCTTTACCTCTGTTCAGAGATATGGTTGAAGATGCCCTTGCTATTGCCCTAAGGGAAGATTGGCACATGACGATGAATCAAAAGGGAGAATCTGTTGCACCTCATCAATAAAGAGAATCCGCTTCTACTCGTTTCTTTTCCAGTAAAGAGACAAGTAGGTATCAGGAAAGATATCCACAAAATCCATCAGCAGTGCCACTAGATGAAGATATACCCGAAGCCTCCACCACTAGAGATCAGCCTCTAACCTAGAAACAAAGATTGATCATGTTTATGACATAGCTAACCATTTGTCTGATGTAGTTGCTACGACTGATATTGCTAATGAAGCCCCTACCGATCGGGTTCCTACTCGGTCCATAAACAGCTGTAGTATCATCAATCTTGATCCTAAGTATAATCGAGCCTTCTACTCTGAAGTTTGGATAAAATTCCCAGCTGAACAATCTTTCAGACTTGATGCATTATGGAATTCGGGGTCTATTGTTTCCTACATCAACCAAGCCTTGGTTCCCCAACATTTGGTAACCAAGCTTTCTCATGGTATTACTGTTTCTTATGCCAACAACACTTGCGGGCGCATTTCTACAATCGTCTTGTGTAAAATGGCTTTGGGTCATGCTAAGTTTCAAGTCACTCTCTATCTTCATCCTCATCCTAATACTGACCTTACTATCGGTGCTGATATCATATCTCAGCTCACGCCCTACACTGTGAATACTGATCTTTCGATCAGCTTCCGTCTTGAAGCTAGGTCCTATACAATTCTTACTAAAGCTCGCGGAGCTCTTTTGTTGGGGGGGTAATTCCCACACTCCCTAATCCACACAGAAATGAAAAGAAAAGGGAAAGAATGCAAGAAAGGTGGGAAATACTCGCATCTACAGATGGGCTTACAAGATAAGTCATTTTGATGTGACTTATGAATATGTGCCTGGGTGCAAAAATAATATCGCCAATTTGTTATCACGTGTCAAAGCAACCTAATCCCTGATGTCACATTCCACTGTCTGAGAAATGGATCCAATCTCAGCTGCGATGCAAAAGATACTGTACTTTTTGTATATATACCTGCACTCATCCTGCATATCGACACTTGTAAAGATATTCTCACTCTACACTCTCTAAAGCAACTTGCATTCGGTAAAGTGACACCTGCACTTACCACACACTATCTCTAAAGCAACTCGCATGTGGTGGACACCCTGTAAAGTGACACCTGCACTTACCATGCACTAGTGTATGATTGAAGCCATCCACACTCTTCTACTATAAAGAAGAGAGAACTCAAAGGGAGAAGCACCTTTCATTTAGAGCACATAAGCTTCTCACCTATAGAGTCCTCACGAGTCTAGTAACCTCAGCACCTTATCCCTGTACAGTTTGTAATCTTCCACCATATCTCTACCAAGCTTGTAACTATAGAGTCCTCACGAGTCTAGTAACCTCATCACCTTATCCCTGGACAATTTGTAATCTTCCGCCATATCTCTACCAAGCTTGTAACTATTTCTTGTGTTTGCTTTCCATGATAATTCAACTACTGGTTTCAGACTATTTCTGTATTACTCTGTGAATCTTGAGTCTTGTCTATCCTGCTTAAATTGGTATCAGTGCCATGTCTGAATTGGTTTTGAATGCTTTATGATAGCCATTGGTAACTATTGAAGCTAATTAACGAGTACCCTCATATTAGTGAAATTGGAAGCCCTTTGCTATTTATGTCGTAGTCGCTAGGGTTGGTGCCGCTCAGACAGAGACGCTGTCAGCTCCTTATATCTTCCAATCAAGTTCACTAGCAGGTGCATTGCACCTTAGTACTCTAATTAAGCTCAACCATCATTAACTACGTAAAGCCTAAACTTCTTTCATTATGGCTATGCTCATCTCTTCCTTCAAGACGTTGCTTTCTGATCGTATTGAATTTGATGAAGCTAATCCCTCTGGAAAGTGGAGCTTGCCAAAGGTATCTTCTGCTCAAATCTACAAATATCATAAGGCTTTTGCCCTCTCTGCTAGTACCATGTATCATGAAACACATGGAAATCTTACTGTAAGAGAGAGTGAGATAGATAATCATATTATCCATCTCTTTGAAGAGCTTTCTAGTTTCAGGCAAAACGCCTTAAAGAAAGGTCATCAGTTTATGCATATAGGATATATAGCTATAGGTATATTCCCCTTGTTTTATAAAGGCTTGAATGTCTCATGCATTGGAGCACTGTTGGACACTAGACATAAGAATCTGGCAGACCAGACTATAAGTGTCCTACAAGGAAGACTTTCTAATGGACCTATCTATATATAATGTTTTCCTAATTTCCCTTGTAGTCTGACAGACAAATACGTTGATGAGATTGTGTCCCTATTGATCAAAACTCATGGTTTAGATCTTAAGCATAGTTTAGATCATCTCCAGATTGCATATCGCATTATTATTCGAACTGTAAACACATGTCTACCTTCTGTGTATAATTCTGAGTACCTGAAAGAAGATGCTTCTTTGATTGAAGGCAAAAACATCGTCATGAAAGTTGACAAAACCACTCAGGGTACCTTACCTGAAATGGTTGCCCGGCAAGAAGTTTAATTTCTTGATGAATGGCAGTTAGATATTTCTAAGACCCTGTTAAATGAAGTAACTGCCCCTTCTTCTTTACAAGTGCAATGGCTTGGATCTACAGATCAATCCAAGATACTTGGCCGATCAAAGTCTAGGAAGCAGCTGGATGCTGTACTGGCTAAACCCCAGTACTATGACTCTTGCATTTTAATACAGCCAGAGAAGATCCATTTATACACTCTCTAAATCAATTGTACCAGACTTGGGAGGAGAGGCAACAATAGGGAAAAGATGCAAAACTATCCTACCAGAGGATAGTGACTGGACAATTTTTCATAATGACGCATGTGTAGAATATCAGGAGGAAGAATTGGATGAGCTAGACGTGCTGTCACCCCAAATATCTCCTATTCTGGAAGCCTCCTCTGATGATGAGTCAGTAATCAGCTCAAAATATCTGCTCTCTTCTGACGAAGAGGATAGGATAATAAATCCTGTCAAAATGGAAACTGAAGGAGTCAAGGTTGAATCACTTTCATCCACATCCTCAAATTTAAAAGGGGTAACATAGATCGGAGATATGACCATACTTGATATCGACAGTCTTTCCCAGGAACAGATTTGGAAGGTGTTTGAGTTTGTCTAGCCTCTACCGCTAGAGATCAGCCTCTAACCGAAGCTTGTGAGTATATTCAAATTTGTAGTAAGAACGATCAAGCTATTCTCCAAGCTACACAAGAAGTACATGCTAAATGTGATCAACTACAACATCAGATTCGTTCTTTTGAAAGCCAATTAGCTACACTAGAAACAAAGATTGATCATGTTTATGACATAGCTAACCATTTGTGTGATGTAGTTGCTACGATTGATATTGCTAATGAAGCCCCTACGGATTGGGTTCCTACTCGGCCCATAAACAGCTGTAGTATCATTAATTTTGATCTTAAGTATAATCGAGCCTTCTACTCTGAAGTTTGGATCAAATTCCCAGCTGAACAATCTTTTAGACTTGATGCATTATGGGATTCGGGGTCTGTTGTTTCCTACATCAACCAAGCCTTGGTTCCCCCACATTTGGTTACCAAGCTTTCTCATGGTATTACTGTTTCTTATGCCAACAACTCTCGCGGGCGCATTTCTACAATTGTCTTGTGTAAAATGGCTTTGGGTCATGCTAAGTGTCAAGTCACTCTCTATCTTCATCCTCATCCTAATACTGACCTTACTATCGGTGCTGATATCATATCTCAGCTCATGCCCTACACTGTGAATACTGATCTTTTGATCAGCTTCCGTCTTGAATCTAGGTCCTATACAATTCTTACTAAAGCTCGCGGAGCTCTTTTGCTGGGGAGGGTAATTCCCACACTCCCTAATCCACACACAAATGAATGCTTTTTGGCATGGTTTGAGGCCAAAAAACTGAAAGATCATGATGAGCTTCAATCACTTGCTAATCAATTGGCTAAGCAAACTAGTGAAAACCCCTTAGCCTTCTAGTACAAAGAGGAATATTGGGTCTAATGGCCAGGTACTTCGCAACCAGCAGGTTTAAAGGCTACTCACCCAGGATTGTCTCTGGAAGACACAAAGCTATGCAAGGAAGAAATTGATCAGCTCCTGCAAACTGGTTTGATTGTTCCTTCTAATAATGCTTTTGCTTATCAAGCTTTTTATGTGAATAATCACTCAGAGCAGAAAAGAGGAAAAAAGCAGCTACTCATTAATTATAAACCCATTAATGATTGGCTAGAGGCAAAGCGCTTTCCTTTGACACTAAAGGATGATCTATTCCGCAGAATTAAGGACAATCAGGTATTCTCCAAATTTGATTTAAAAAGCGGATTTTGGCAATTTAAAATCAGGCCTACCTATTGGATACAAAACTAGTTTTATAGTCCCCCAAGGAATGTTCGATTGGATAGTTTTACCCATGGGACTAAAGCCTGCTCCATCACTCTGTCAAGAAAGAATTGAGGTCCTATTCTGAGATTGCAGGGAATTCTTACTGGTATATTGATGATATCCTGGTCTACTCTAAGGATATTGAAAGTCATATTAAGCATCTTAAGCGGTTTGTGCAAAAGCTTCAAAATACTGGACTGGTTCTTAGTCTTAAGAAAATGGAGCTTTGTCAACCCCAGACTACTTTTTTAGGGGTGGAGATCTTCTCTAGCTGTATTAAAATGTAAGAGCATGTTACAAAGAAGTTATTGGATTTTCTAGATCAACTACAGGATTGTAAACAGGTTCAATCATTTGTAGGATGCCTACAATGGATTGCGTTGCAATACCCACACTTGGAAAAGGATCTACTACCCTTCAAGCAGCTGGAATGAAGCAAGGAATTCTTTTGGTCTGATAATTTGTCTATGGGTGTGTACACTATCAAGGACATTTGCCAAAAATTATGTCCTTTGAAAATCCCTACGTATAATCCTCTTATTTATATTCAGATGCATCTGACGAGGCATGGGGAGGAATCCTGTGTGAGCTGGTGAATGATACGCCTATCATTTGTAGATGGGCTTCTAGAAGATTCGAAGATGCTGAGCAGCGGTATCATTCAATCCAAAGACAATTGCTAGCTGGAGTGAATGTTGTGCTGTGATTCCAATTATTTTTATTAGGAGTGCCATTCACTCTACGAAGTGATTTGAAACATTTTGATAAATTCCTCCAGTAAAAGAATGCAGGAAAGGTGGGAAATACTCACATCTACAGATGGGCTTACAAGATAACTCATTTTGATGTGACTTATGAATATGTGCCTGGGTGCAAAAATAATATCGCCGATTTGTTATCGTGTGTCAAAGCAACCTAAGCCATGATGTCACATCCACTGTCTGAAAAATGGATCCAATCTCAGCTGTGACGCAAAAGATACTGTACTTTTTGTATATATACCTGCACTCATCCTGCATATCGACACTTGTAAAGATATTCTCACTCTACACTCTCTAAAGCAACTTGCATTCGGTAAAGTGACACCTGCACTTACCACGCACTATCTCTAAAGCAACTCGCATGTGATGGACACCCTGTAAAGTGACACCTACTCTTACCACGCACTAGTGTATGATTGAAGCTATCCACACTCTTCTAGTATAAAGAAGACATAACTCAAAGGGAGAAGCACCTTTCATCCAGAGCTCATAAGCTTCTCACCTATAGAGTCCTCACGAGTCTAGTAACCTCTACACCTTATCCCTGTACAGTTTGTAATCTTCCGCCATATCTCTACCAAGCTTGTAACTATAGAGTCCTCACGAGTCTAGTAATCTTAGCACCTTATCCCTGGACAGTTTGTAAAAATATTCCGCCATATCTCTACCAAGCTTGTAACTATTTCCTGTGTTTGCTTTCTATGATAAATCAACTACTGGTTTCAGACTATTTCTGTATTACTCTGTGAATCTTGAGTCTTGTCTATCTTGCTTAAATTGGTATCAGAGCCATGTCTGAATTGGTTTTGAATGCTTTATGATAGCCAGTGGTACTGTTGAAGCTAGTACCCTCATATTAGTGAAATTGGAAGCCCTTAGCTATTTAAGTCGTCGTCGCTAGGCTTGGTGCCGCTCAGATACAGACGCTGTCAGCTCTTTATATCTTCCAATCAAGTTCACTACCAGGTGCACTGCACCTTAGTACTTTAATCAAGATCAACCACCATCATTAACTACGTAAAGCCTAAACCTCTTTCATTATGGCTATGATCATTTCTTCCTTCAAGAAGTTGCTTTCTGATCATATCGAATTTGATGAAGCTGATCCCTTTGGAAAGTGGATCTTGCCAAAGGTATCTTCTGCTCAAATCTACAAACATCATAAGGATTTTGGCCTCTCTGCTAGTACCATGTATCATGAAACACATGGAAAGCTTACCGTAAGAGATAGTATCCATCTCTTTGAAGAGCTTTCCGATTTCAGGAAAAAGGCCTTAAAGAAAGGTCATCAGTTTATGCATATAGGATATATAGCTATAGGTATAATCCCCTTGTTCCGTAAAGGCTTGAATGTCGCATGCATTGGAGTACTGTTGGACACTAGACATAAGAATCTGGCAAACCAGACTATAAGTGTCCTACAAGGATCTATCTGTGATGAGGAGAGTTGATGTCAATACCCGTTATTCAAGATGCAAATGGCATAACCAATCTACCACATGGGTGATAGAAAAGTTACAGCATTTTTCTCTTTTTTATTAGCACACACACACACCCAAGAAGGAGAGAGAGAGAGAGAGATAGGGAGTGAGATAGGAAGAGAGAGAAGGATAAAGATACATATATAAAGAGAGAGAAGGGGAGAGAGAGAAGGGTAGAGATACATACATATTCATATATATATATATATATATATATATATATATATATATATATATATATATATATAGAGAGAGAGAGAGAGAGAGAGAGAGAGAGAGAGAGAGAGAGAGAGAGAGAGAGAGAGAGAGAGAAAAGAGAATGTCTCTCTCCCTCAAGCTCAAGTGAGAGCTTAGCTCCCACTTGAGCTTGAACTTGAGAGAGAGGGAGAGAAGACTCAAGAGAGAGTGATATATATAGAGGGACACACACACACACACACACACACACACACACACACACACACACACACACACACACACACACACACATGGATAGAGGGAGAGAGAGAGATGTAGGGAGAGAGATAGGTAGAGAGGGAGGGTATATATGTATCCCCCCCCCCCCCCAAGCTCAATCTTAAGGGAGCTAAGCTCCCACTTGAGCTTGAGCTTAGCTTGTTGAGAGAGAGAGAGAGAGAGAGAGAGAGAGAGAGAGAGAGAGAGATACATATACATACATACATACATACATACATATATATATATATATATATATATATATATATATATATATATATATATATATATATATATATATATATATATATATATATATATATATATATATATATATATATATATATATATATCCTATCTCAACCAATTTTTTTGACGCCTTTTGATTTTTGAATAGTGATTAAGCCAAAGATAAGTCTTGAAGGCGTCCACTATTCATATAAAAGCTCTTGAAGTGTTAAGGAATGTTATTGTTCAATGAGATAAAGATCCCTTGTCCTCTCCTACCCTGATTTTATAGCTACTAATCCCTGTCATGATTACTTCATGATGGATTCTCTCTTTAGAAACAATGGAATTCCCATGCTTTGATTGGTAGTAAGCCCTTACAATCCCCTAAGCTCAATAGTGCACCTCCGAGATACATTAGTTAATGTTAAGAATCCAAAATATATGAGGCTTATATATAATATATATATATATATATATATATATATTTCTACAATGTTTCATAAGTTTTCCATAAGTTTTTTAAATTCCATCTAAGTTCATTTTTTCCCTCTTTGTGTAAATCTCACACAAAGAATCCAATATATAATGGATGAGTGCCGCTCCTCTTTTCCACCTTGACTCAGCAACTAGTATTAGAGGTATAAAAGTCCTAGGTCTCACTATTCTCCTTTTGTTTAGGTACTCTCCTCTTTTTTCTAGTTGTTTATTGATTTTTTTTAAAAAATATTTTAGGTTGATCCCTTTGATTAAGTTCTCTAGACAAGGACCAAGGCAGAAGCTTTAATAGGACTAACGCCTTAATAAATATCCAAGTGGGGATATCTTCAACATCTTGCTACCACTCCATTTTCACGAGCTAAACCTACCTCTCTCAAAGTGTTGAATTTAATAACCTCACACAAAAGAGAGTTCCAAGGGAGTCTTTATCTAAATTTTGCATTGAGAGGATTACCACTTTTCCTCAATTTGTCTCTGTCATCAACAATTTCATGCACTCCTTAAGCATCCAATCTACTATTTCTAACCTTCTTCCATGCTTGCTAACTAGTATCTTGTTATTCAACAAAACGTAGGTTGCCCTTCTCACCATCCCACTTGAAGGACTCTTACTCTTCCCTTCTTGCACTTGGTAGCTCTTATTTTTACATCCAAGAACATCAATTGAGCTGTAGAATGACGACGATGATGATCAAGTCTTTGACCTCAACAACACCCATCTTGATTGTCACAAACTTGTCCTTTAATCTAGCTAGCAATTGCTAGCTCCCCTCTTGAAGAAACTCGATAGCCCATCTTTTGGAAACCCACCTACTTGGAAATCCTCTCTACTCTCAGTAGCTCTTTACATCTCTATTTTGTATGCCATCCCAGCTACTGTAGTCCTCTCCACTCTTAGTAGCTCTTCAGCTCTCTACTTTGGATGCCATCACAGATAACATGACATATTCAATCTATCATCTCAGCTTTCAACCTCTCCTAACCATGCACACCATTATGTATGCATTTTCTTTGATAAAAAATTGAGCATAATGAAAAGACCAGCCCTTATACTCAAACCCCTCTATTAAAATGTGGACATGAATAGATTGATCCCTCTTTTTTGTGAATTAATGTGTATTTTCCAAAAGGATTCCCCCCCGTTAATGTACCTATGTTAAATTGCTTAAATGTTCAAAAATAAAAGACCCCTCTTGCTAAACTCACGTGGCACAATAACAACTTATACAGTGGACCCCCAATGCCTTTATACAATATCATTGGTGGTTAACAAAGTAGTTATAGGAATCAAAATATATTCACTGGGCTACTGATTCACTTGATCAACAATCAAAGGTTCACCTTCTTAGAGAATTAAAACAATACATGCAACCTAATGCTCTGCCCTACTACCTATTGAAGCTTTGATAAAGTCATGTTTGAGTTGAGCCATGATGTCTCCTCATAACTATAGGTAGCCACCTTGCAACACATTGTAAGAGACCTCTACTTCAATAAGCACCCAAAAGAGCTATTAAATCAATGCATCATCAATAGCTCTATTCCACTCTTTTGAGTTCATATGCCTTTTTGTATAATCTCCATGAATCTAGCTGTTTTCAGGACATTTTCAAAAACTCAACATTTCTTGGTCTTCCACACATGTTTGAAGTAAAAGAATCTCACAATCTGTGTTCCGATAAGCAGCACTTGGCTCTTGAAAACCATTCCTCCTAGGAAGAGACCATTCTTGAAGAATCAAATCTTCCAGGTCTTCTGCACCCATTTGCAAATCTTTCCTACTAGGCCACTTATCTTTGGGTTTCATAGATTCTCATTGAACTAGAAGCCTAATTGTCATCAAATGTTCTTATTTTACTTATCATTCTCTATTATCCCATTTCAATGTGTCTGCTATATTTCTCATTTGTGGTGATTAATTGATCACTATCTTATGGTAAATGGAATAGACACTTTTTTTTTTTTGCAAAACTCACAATTGTGAGTGGTTGTTGTAATATAATGTCACAAAGATAATTAAAAAGGAGAGTCAAGCTCATGCCGAGCCTTGAAGGACAGAAGGTTACATCAAAAATTAGTAAAAAATACTTGGTAGAGTTTTGTTACCAAGCGTCCAAACCTTTACACATCACGGCTTGACCGGATGGTGAGAGTCGCCCTAATCCAATCATCTGACCTAAACATTTTACTTACCATACATATTATCTCATTACTTTCTTGTACAATCTATGAGAATCTAGTGTTAGAAAGGTTGCTATGGAATACACAGAAATTCTTGGCCTTCCAAATATTGTTGAAGAAATAGTATCTAACAATTTGAGTACAGATAACCAGTGTAGAACTTCAAAGTTGTTTCCCACTGAGGCACAAGTCCTTCTTGAAAAACCCTATCTTCCACGTTCTTTGTATACAATTTGCACACTTTTCCTACTAGGCCTCTACTAGCCGGGCATTCTCTGAATAGGTGGGTGAGGTCTTCACTAGCCTATCTACACCCTGAAAATCTATTGGATTCGATACCGCGTGCTTGCACAAAAATAATAAAACTAGGCCACTGTGGATTCATGACGTTCTTCGTGACCTCAACCCATCTAGCCCTTGTCCATTGCTTCTTCCACTACTTCTTTAATGGGGCAAACCAATCAACCTTGTGTATTAGCTCTTGGTAAATGCCCTTGCTATGAGGTTTAGAGAAATGGCTACTGAAATGCCATTCCAAGATTTCCACTCAAAAGTAGATTCACAGATTGGGATCAAAATACTGACGAGCCCTTCTATTACTTTGATAACAAGAAGCTTCTCAGTGTCATTGAGTTGAAACAGGGCTACCACCTGGTGCACTTGCTATTTCTATCCCAGAAGTGGCTCAACCACTGGAGTCCTTTACCAAGGACACTATCCTACCAAGTCTAGTCACAATCTGACAAGTTACCAAAATCATGATCCATCATGAAAAAGGTCCTAAAAACTACAATAGAACTATCTAGAAAGGTCGCCCTATGGTTTAGAAACACTCTCCTATGGTCAAAACGTCAAAAAATAGTGATTTAAGCTCTATACCCCAACACCTGAAAGAAGAAGCTTCTTTGATTAAAGGTCAAAACATCATCATGAAAGTTGGCAAAACCACTCAGGGTACCTTACCTGAAATGGTTGCCTGGCAAGAAGTTAAATTTCCTGATGAATGGCAGTTAGATATTTCTAAGACCGTGTTAAATGAAGTAACTGCCCCTTCTCCTCTACAAGTGCAAAGGCTTGGATCTATAGATCAATACAAGATACTTGGCTGATCAAAGTCTAGGAAGCAGTTGGATGTTGTACTGGCTAAACCCCAGTACTATGCCTCTTCTTCAAGCTTTACCGAGTCTAATGCAGTGATAAGGCCACCTCCGTCTCTGCCTTTTCTTCACCCTGAAAGATACAAAGATTTAGAAGGTTTATTTCGGTGCAAGTTATGCAATCGCATCATGGCTTCTGCCTATGTTGCTAATGGAATTGAAGTTTTGAATCTCAAAGATATCAATGACAAAGATTTGTCTCATAGCATGCCATATATTGTGCCTTCTCCAAACGCTAGGCTACAACCTTTGGATTCTTCTTCGAACTCGCACACCAATGCTCTGAAGGAACTTGCTGCTTTGCAATATCAGGTATTGACCAAACTTTCTCTCCTTACTCAGTCTTCACCTTCTTTTCCCCGGGGGGTAATATATCAAGACATGAAAGATAAGAAGGAACTAAAGCCTGTGAAGCCTGTACAATTGATTCTGTATGACAATCAATCTAGTGACAAGAATTTCCCAAGGATGTTTTCAGCTGTTCTACATGAACCCACCATTGAAACAGTAACCCAGATGCCTGCAAACATGTCACCGTTTGCCCCAGAAGATTTAGAAGATGGGTTTAACCCTAATGTTGGGTTCCATCCCAATATTAGATGGGGGGTTGATGCTCAAGTCCAGACTTGGGAGCAGAGGCAACAATAGGGCGAAGTTGTCAGAACTATCCTACCAGAGGATAGTGATTGGACAGTTTTTCATGATGACGCATGTGGAGAATATCAAGAGGAAGAATTGGATGAGCTAGATGTGCTATTACCCCAAATATTTCCTATTCTAGAAGCCTCCTCTGATGATGAGTCAATAATCAGCTTAGAATATCTGCTCTCTTCTAATGAAGAAGATAGGATAATAAATCCTGTCAATATGGAAACTGAAGGTGTCAAGGTTGAATCACCTTCATCCACATCCTCAAATTTAAAAGGGGTAACAAGGATCGGAGATATGACCATACTTGATATCGACGATCTTTCCCAGGAACATATTTGGAAGGTGTTTGAGTTTATCTACAACTCCGCCCGCTATGGAATCAATTATAAAGATCTAACACAGAGGCAATCTGTGTCCATGATTATAGCTGGTTTTCGGGGGATGTTAAGAGCCTGGTGGGATGATCTCTGTCGGGACAGTAAAGCCTAGATTATGCAAGGTGGGCCTGAAGGACGAGATAATTTCGACAATGTGATTTCTCTGTTTTTTGCAGCTCTTTTTATGTAGTTTTTAGGATCAACCAATAAGATACATGAGTGCAATAAGGAAGCTTTTTTCAGAAGAAAACTCTGTGATTTGACCCAGGTCAAGAAATATCATCAGCATATGACACAGCTTATGTATCATTTCCTTGGTGGTTATTTCAAAACGGAATACAAACAATATTATCTGAATTCTTTTCCTGATCCTTTATCTTATTTGATTAAAGAAAGGATTAAAACCGCAACCAAAGAATGCAACTGTAAAGTTAAAGTTCGCAGAAACAATTTTTGCAAGAAATTCAAGGTGGTTTGAAGGAAAAGAAAATTGAGCAAAGAAGAACTGAAGCAAGTAAAGTGCTACATATGCAACAAGCCAGGAAATATCGCTCCTGAATGTCCGAAAAGGAAAAGAAATTTGGCATTGCTTTCTTAAAGGATCGATACAAATACAAGGTAATCTATTGCAATACCTTGTAGAAGAACGACTTCCCTATTGGTGAGTACATTGATTTTGATATTGTTGAAGAATCTACTTTAGATTCTTTTGAAAATTCTTCTACTACAGAGATTCCAGAGGAGCCTGTTTTCTCTGAGAGCGAGCGTCGACTATAGAATATGGTAAGGAAACCCTTTTCTTTTCCTAAGCAAAAGAAGCAGCAAACTTCTAGTCCAGAATCAAGTTCTAGTTCATCTGAAGAATTCGAAGAAAGGAGAAATAAATATCCTCCACTCAAGCTTGATCTGTCCCGTAAAGAGCCGCAATGATATCAACCTTTACCTCTGTTCAGAGATATGGTTGAAGATGCCCTTGCTATTGCCCTAAGGGAAGATTGGCACATGACGATGAATCAAAAGGGAGAATCTGTTGCACCTCATCAATAAAGAGAATCCGCTTCTACTCGTTTCTTTTCCAGTAAAGAGACAAGTAGGTATCAGGAAAGATATCCACAAAATCCATCAGCAGTGCCACTAGATGAAGATATACCCGAAGCCTCCACCACTAGAGATCAGCCTCTAACCTAGAAACAAAGATTGATCATGTTTATGACATAGCTAACCATTTGTCTGATGTAGTTGCTACGACTGATATTGCTAATGAAGCCCCTACCGATCGGGTTCCTACTCGGTCCATAAACAGCTGTAGTATCATCAATCTTGATCCTAAGTATAATCGAGCCTTCTACTCTGAAGTTTGGATAAAATTCCCAGCTGAACAATCTTTCAGACTTGATGCATTATGGAATTCGGGGTCTATTGTTTCCTACATCAACCAAGCCTTGGTTCCCCAACATTTGGTAACCAAGCTTTCTCATGGTATTACTGTTTCTTATGCCAACAACACTTGCGGGCGCATTTCTACAATCGTCTTGTGTAAAATGGCTTTGGGTCATGCTAAGTTTCAAGTCACTCTCTATCTTCATCCTCATCCTAATACTGACCTTACTATCGGTGCTGATATCATATCTCAGCTCACGCCCTACACTGTGAATACTGATCTTTCGATCAGCTTCCGTCTTGAAGCTAGGTCCTATACAATTCTTACTAAAGCTCGCGGAGCTCTTTTGTTGGGGGGGTAATTCCCACACTCCCTAATCCACACAGAAATGAAAAGAAAAGGGAAAGAATGCAAGAAAGGTGGGAAATACTCGCATCTACAGATGGGCTTACAAGATAAGTCATTTTGATGTGACTTATGAATATGTGCCTGGGTGCAAAAATAATATCGCCAATTTGTTATCACGTGTCAAAGCAACCTAATCCCTGATGTCACATTCCACTGTCTGAGAAATGGATCCAATCTCAGCTACGATGCAAAAGATACTGTACTTTTTGTATATATACCTGCACTCATCCTGCATATCGACACTTGTAAAGATATTCTCACTCTACACTCTCTAAAGCAACTTGCATTCGGTAAAGTGACACCTGCACTTACCACACACTATCTCTAAAGCAACTCGCATGTGGTGGACACCCTGTAAAGTGACACCTGCACTTACCATGCACTAGTGTATGATTGAAGCCATCCACACTCTTCTACTATAAAGAAGAGAGAACTCAAAGGGAGAAGCACCTTTCATTTAGAGCTCATAAGCTTCTCACCTATAGAGTCCTCACGAGTCTAGTAACCTCAGCACCTTATCCCTGTACAGTTTGTAATCTTCCACCATATCTCTACCAAGCTTGTAACTATAGAGTCCTCACGAGTCTAGTAACCTCATCACCTTATCCCTGGACAATTTGTAATCTTCCGCCATATCTCTACCAAGCTTGTAACTATTTCTTGTGTTTGCTTTCCATGATAATTCAACTACTGGTTTCAGACTATTTCTGTATTACTCTGTGAATCTTGAGTCTTGTCTATCCTGCTTAAATTGGTATCAGTGCCATGTCTGAATTGGTTTTGAATGCTTTATGATAGCCATTGGTAACTATTGAAGCTAATTAACGAGTACCCTCATATTAGTGAAATTGGAAGCCCTTTGCTATTTATGTCGTAGTCGCTAGGGTTGGTGCCGCTCAGACAGAGACGCTGTCAGCTCCTTATATCTTCCAATCAAGTTCACTAGCAGGTGCATTGCACCTTAGTACTCTAATTAAGCTCAACCATCATTAACTACGTAAAGCCTAAACTTCTTTCATTATGGCTATGCTCATCTCTTCCTTCAAGACGTTGCTTTCTGATCGTATTGAATTTGATGAAGCTAATCCCTCTGGAAAGTGGAGCTTGCCAAAGGTATCTTCTGCTCAAATCTACAAATATCATAAGGCTTTTGCCCTCTCTGCTAGTACCATGTATCATGAAACACATGGAAATCTTACTGTAAGAGAGAGTGAGATAGATAATCATATTATCCATCTCTTTGAAGAGCTTTCTAGTTTCAGGCAAAACGCCTTAAAGAAAGGTCATCAGTTTATGCATATAGGATATATAGCTATAGGTATATTCCCCTTGTTTTATAAAGGCTTGAATGTCTCATGCATTGGAGCACTGTTGGACACTAGACATAAGAATCTGGCAGACCAGACTATAAGTGTCCTACAAGGAAGACTTTCTAATGGACCTATCTATATATAATGTTTTCCTAATTTCCCTTGTAGTCTGACAGACAAATACGTTGATGAGATTGTGTCCCTATTGATCAAAACTCATGGTTTAGATCTTAAGCATAGTTTAGATCATCTCCAGATTTCATATCGCATTATTATTCGAACTGTAAACACATGTCTACCTTCTGTGTATAATTCTGAGTACCTGAAAGAAGATGCTTCTTTGATTGAAGGCAAAAACATCGTCATGAAAGTTGACAAAACCACTCAGGGTACCTTACCTGAAATGGTTGCCCGGCAAGAAGTTTAATTTCTTGATGAATGGCAGTTAGATATTTCTAAGACCCTGTTAAATGAAGTAACTGCCCCTTCTTCTTTACAAGTGCAATGGCTTGGATCTACAGATCAATCCAAGATACTTGGCCGATCAAAGTCTAGGAAGCAGCTGGATGCTGTACTGGCTAAACCCCAGTACTATGACTCTTGCATTTTAATACAGCCAGAGAAGATCCATTTATACACTCTCTAAATCAATTGTACCAGACTTGGGAGGAGAGGCAACAATAGGGAAAAGATGCAAAACTATCCTACCAGAGGATAGTGACTGGACAATTTTTCATAATGACGCATGTGTAGAATATCAGGAGGAAGAATTGGATGAGCTAGACGTGCTGTCACCCCAAATATCTCCTATTCTGGAAGCCTCCTCTGATGATGAGTCAGTAATCAGCTCAAAATATCTGCTCTCTTCTGACGAAGAGGATAGGATAATAAATCCTGTCAAAATGGAAACTGAAGGAGTCAAGGTTGAATCACTTTCATCCACATCCTCAAATTTAAAAGGGGTAACATAGATCGGAGATATGACCATACTTGATATTGACAGTCTTTCCCAGGAACAGATTTGGAAGGTGTTTGAGTTTGTCTAGCCTCTACCGCTAGAGATCAGCCTCTAACCGAAGCTTGTGAGTATATTCAAATTTGTAGTAAGAACGATCAAGCTATTCTCCAAGCTACACAAGAAGTACATGCTAAATGTGATCAACTACAACATCAGATTCGTTCTTTTGAAAGCCAATTAGCTACACTAGAAACAAAGATTGATCATGTTTATGACATAGCTAACCATTTGTGTGATGTAGTTGCTACGATTGATATTGCTAATGAAGCCCCTACGGATTGGGTTCCTACTCGGCCCATAAACAGCTGTAGTATCATTAATTTTGATCTTAAGTATAATCGAGCCTTCTACTCTGAAGTTTGGATCAAATTCCCAGCTGAACAATCTTTTAGACTTGATGCATTATGGGATTCGGGGTCTGTTGTTTCCTACATCAACCAAGCCTTGGTTCCCCCACATTTGGTTACCAAGCTTTCTCATGGTATTACTGTTTCTTATGCCAACAACTCTCGCGGGCGCATTTCTACAATTGTCTTGTGTAAAATGGCTTTGGGTCATGCTAAGTGTCAAGTCACTCTCTATCTTCATCCTCATCCTAATACTGACCTTACTATCGGTGCTGATATCATATCTCAGCTCATGCCCTACACTGTGAATACTGATCTTTTGATCAGCTTCCGTCTTGAATCTAGGTCCTATACAATTCTTACTAAAGCTCGCGGAGCTCTTTTGCTGGGGGAGGGTAATTCCCACACTCCCTAATCCACACACAAATGAATGCTTTTTGGCATGGTTTGAGGCCAAAAAACTGAAAGATCATGATGAGCTTCAATCACTTGCTAATCAGTTGGCTAAGCAAACTAGTGAAAACCCCTTAGCCTTCTAGTACAAAGAGGAATATTGGGTCTAATGGCCAGGTACTTCGCAACCAGCAGGTTTAAAGGCTACTCACCCAGGATTGTCTCTGGAAGACACAAAGCTATGCAAGGAAGAAATTGATCAGCTCCTGCAAACTGGTTTGATTGTTCCTTCTAATAATGCTTTTGCTTATCAAGCTTTTTATGTGAATAATCACTCAGAGCAGAAAAGAGGAAAAAAGCAGCTACTCATTAATTATAAACCCATTAATGATTGGCTAGAGGCAAAGCGCTTTCCTTTGACACTAAAGGATGATCTATTCCGCAGAATTAAGGACAATCAGGTATTCTCCAAATTTGATTTAAAAAGCGGATTTTGGCAATTTAAAATCAGGCCTACCTATTGGATACAAAACTAGTTTTATAGTCCTCCAAGGAATGTTCGATTGGATAGTTTTACCCATGGGACTAAAGCCTGCTCCATCACTCTGTCAAGAAAGAATTGAGGTCCTATTCTGAGATTGCAGGGAATTCTTACTGGTATATTGATGATATCCTGGTCTACTCTAAGGATATTGAAAGTCATATTAAGCATCTTAAGCGGTTTGTGCAAAAGCTTCAAAATACTGGACTGGTTCTTAGTCTTAAGAAAATGGAGCTTTGTCAACCCCAGACTACTTTTTTAGGGGTGGAGATCTTCTCTAGCTGTATTAAAATGTAAGAGCATGTTACAAAGAAGTTATTGGATTTTCTAGATCAACTACAGGATTGTAAACAGGTTCAATCATTTGTAGGATGCCTACAATGGATTGCGTTGCAATACCCACACTTGGAAAAGGATCTACTACCCTTCAAGCAGCTGGAATGAAGCAAGGAATTCTTTTGGTCTGATAATTTGTCTATGGGTGTGTACACTATCAAGGACATTTGCCAAAAATTATGTCCTTTGAAAATCCCTACGTATAATCCTCTTATTTATATTCAGATGCATCTGACGAGGCATGGGGAGGAATCCTGTGTGAGCTGGTGAATGATACGCCTATCATTTGTAGATGGGCTTCTAGAAGATTCGAAGATGCTGAGCAGCGGTATCATTCAATCCAAAGACAATTGCTAGCTGGAGTGAATGTTGTGCTGTGATTCCAATTATTTTTATTAGGAGTGCCATTCACTCTACGAAGTGATTTGAAACATTTTGATAAATTCCTCCAGTAAAAGAATGCAGGAAAGGTGGGAAATACTCACATCTACAGATGGGCTTACAAGATAACTCATTTTGATGTGACTTATGAATATGTGCCTGGGTGCAAAAATAATATCGCCGATTTGTTATCGTGTGTCAAAGCAACCTAAGCCATGATGTCACATCCACTGTCTGAAAAATGGATCCAATCTCAGCTGTGACGCAAAAGATACTGTACTTTTTGTATATATACCTGCACTCATCCTGCATATCGACACCTGTAAAGATATTCTCACTCTACACTCTCTAAAGCAACTTTGCACCCGGTAAAGTGACACCTGCACTTACCACGCACTATCTCTAAAGCAACTCGCATGTGATGGACACCCTGTAAAGTGACACCTGCTCTTACCACGCACTAGTGTATGATTGAAGCTATCCACACTCTTCTAGTATAAAGAAGACATAACTCAAAGGGAGAAGCACCTTTCATCCAGAGCTCATAAGCTTCTCACCTATAGAGTCCTCACGAGTCTAGTAACCTCTGCACCTTATCCCTGTACAGTTTGTAATCTTCCGCCATATCTCTACCAAGCTTGTAACTATAGAGTCCTCACGAGTCTAGTAATCTTAGCACCTTATCCCTGGACAGTTTGTAAAAATATTCCGCCATATCTCTACCAAGCTTGTAACTATTTCCTGTGTTTGCTTTCTATGATAAATCAACTACTGGTTTCAGACTATTTCTGTATTACTCTGTGAATCTTGAGTCTTGTCTATCTTGCTTAAATTGGTATCAGAGCCATGTCTGAATTGGTTTTGAATGCTTTATGATAGCCAGTGGTACTGTTGAAGCTAGTACCCTCATATTAGTGAAATTGGAAGCCCTTAGCTATTTAAGTCGTCGTCGCTAGGCTTGGTGCCGCTCAGATACAGACGCTGTCAGCTCTTTATATCTTCCAATCAAGTTCACTACCAGGTGCACTGCACCTTAGTACTTTAATCAAGATCAACCACCATCATTAACTACGTAAAGCCTAAACCTCTTTCATTATGGCTATGATCATTTCTTCCTTCAAGAAGTTGCTTTCTGATCATATCGAATTTGATGAAGCTGATCCCTTTGGAAAGTGGATCTTGCCAAAGGTATCTTCTGCTCAAATCTACAAACATCATAAGGATTTTGGCCTCTCTGCTAGTACCATGTATCATGAAACACATGGAAAGCTTACCGTAAGAGATAGTATCCATCTCTTTGAAGAGCTTTCCGATTTCAGGAAAAAGGCCTTAAAGAAAGGTCATCAGTTTATGCATATAGGATATATAGCTATAGGTATAATCCCCTTGTTCCGTAAAGGCTTGAATGTCGCATGCATTGGAGTACTGTTGGACACTAGACATAAGAATCTGGCAAACCAGACTATAAGTGTCCTACAAGGATCTATCTGTGATGAGGAGAGTTGATGTCAATACCCGTTATTCAAGATGCAAATGGCATAACCAATCTACCACATGGGTGATAGAAAAGTTACAGCATTTTTCTCTTTTTTATTAGCACACACACACACCCAAGAAGGAGAGAGAGAGAGAGAGAGATAGGGAGTGAGATAGGAAGAGAGAGATATAAGGGGGAGAGAGAAGGATAAAGATACATATATAAAGAGAGAGAAGGGGAGAGAGAGAAGGGTAGAGATACATACTTATTCATATATATATATATATATATATATATATATATATATATATATATATATATATATAGAGAGAGAGAGAGAGAGAAAAGAGAATGTCTCTCTCCCTCAAGCTCAAGTGAGAGCTTAGCTCCCACTTGAGCTTGAACTTGAGAGAGAGGGAGAGAAGACTCAAGAGAGAGTGATATATATAGAGGGACACACACACACACACACACACACAACACACACACACACACACACACACACACACACACATGGATAGAGGGAGAGAGAGAGACGTAGGGAGAGAGATAGGTAGAGAGGGAGGGTATATATGTATCCCCCCCCCCCCCCAAGCTCAATCTTAAGGGAGCTAAGCTCCCACTTGAGCTTGAGGTTAGCTTGTTGAGAGAGAGAGAGAGAGAGAGAGAGAGAGAGAGAGAGAGAGAGATACATATACATACATACATACATACATACATACATACATATATATATATATATATATATATATATCCTATCTCAACCAATTTTTTTGACGCCTTTTGATTTTTGAATAGTGATTAAGCCAAAGATAAGTCTTGAAGGCATCCACTATTCATATAAAAGCTCTTGAAGTGTTAAGGAATGTTATTGTTCAATGAGATAAAGATCCCTTGTCCTCTCCTACCCTGATTTTATAGCTACTAATCCCTGTCATGATTACTTCATGATGGATTCTCTCTTTAGAAACAATGGAATTCCCATGCTTTGATTGGTAGTAAGCCCTTACAATCCCCTAAGCTCAATAGTGCACCTCCGAGATACATTAGTTAATGTTAAGAATCCAAAATATATGAGGCTTATATATAATATATATATATATATATATATATATTTCTACAATGTTTCATAAGTTTTCCATAAGTTTTTTAAATTCCATCTAAGTTCATTTTTTCCCTCTTTGTGTAAATCTCACACAAAGAATCCAATATATAATGGATGAGTGCCGCTCCTCTTTTCCACCTTGACTCAGCAACTAGTATTAGAGGTATAAAAGTCCTAGGTCTCACTATTCTCCTTTTGTTTAGGTACTCTCCTCTTTTTTCTAGTTGTTTATTGATTTTTTTTAAAAAATATTTTAGGTTGATCCCTTTGATTAAGTTCTCTAGACAAGGACCAAGGCAGAAGCTTTAATAGGACTAACGCCTTAATAAATATCCAAGTGGGGATATCTTCAACATCTTGCTACCACTCCATTTTCACGAGCTAAACCTACCTCTCTCAAAGTGTTGAATTTAATAACCTCACACAAAAGAGAGTTCCAAGGGAGTCTTTATCTAAATTTTGCATTGAGAGGATTACCACTTTTCCTCAATTTGTCTCTGTCATCAACAATTTCATGCACTCCTTAAGCATCCAATCTACTATTTCTAACCTTCTTCCATGCTTGCTAACTAGTATCTTGTTATTCAACAAAACGTAGGTTGCCCTTCTCACCATCCCACTTGAAGGACTCTTACTCTTCCCTTCTTGCACTTGGTAGCTCTTATTTTTACATCCAAGAACATCAATTGAGCTGTAGAATGACGACGATGATGATCAAGTCTTTGACCTCAACAACACCCATCTTGATTGTCACAAACTTGTCCTTTAATCTAGCTAGCAATTGCTAGCTCCCCTCTTGAAGAAACTCGATAGCCCATCTTTTGGAAACCCACCTACTTGGAAATCCTCTCTACTCTCAGTAGCTCTTTACATCTCTATTTTGTATGCCATCCCAGCTACTGTAGTCCTCTCCACTCTTAGTAGCTCTTCAGCTCTCTACTTTGGATGCCATCACAGATAACATGACATATTCAATCTATCATCTCAGCTTTCAACCTCTCCTAACCATGCACACCATTATGTATGCATTTTCTTTGATAAAAAATTGAGCATAATGAAAAGACCAGCCCTTATACTCAAACCCCTCTATTAAAATGTGGACATGAATAGATTGATCCCTCTTTTTTGTGAATTAATGTGTATTTTCCAAAAGGATTCCCCCCCGTTAATGTATCTATGTTAAATTGCTTAAATGTTCAAAAATAAAAGACCCCTCTTGCTAAACTCACGTGGCACAATAACAACTTATACAGTGGACCCCCAATGCCTTTATACAATATCATTGGTGGTTAACAAAGTAGTTATAGGAATCAAAATATATTCACTGGGCTACTGATTCACTTGATCAACAATCAAAGGTTCACCTTCTTAGAGAATTAAAACAATACATGCAACCTAATGCTCTGCCCTACTACCTATTGAAGCTTTGATAAAGTCATGTTTGAGTTGAGCCATGATGTCTCCTCATAACTATAGGTAGCCACCTTGCAACACATTGTAAGAGACCTCTACTTCAATAAGCACCCAAAAAAGCTATTAAATCAATGCATCATCAATAGCTCTATTCCACTCTTTTGAGTTCATATGCCTTTTTGTATAATCTCCATGAATCTAGCTGTTTTCAGGACATTTTCAAAAACTCAACATTTCTTGGTCTTCCACACATGTTTGAAGTAAAAGAATCTCACAATCTGTGTTCCGATAAGCAGCACTTGGCTCTTGAAAACCATTCCTCCTAGGAAGAGACCATTCTTGAAGAATCAAATCTTCCAGGTCTTCTGCACCCATTTGCAAATCTTTCCTACTAGGCCACTTATCTTTGGGTTTCATAGATTCTCATTGAACTAGAAGCCTAATTGTCATCAAATGTTCTTATTTTACTTATCATTCTCTATTATCCCATTTCAATGTGTCTGCTATATTTCTCATTTGTGGTGATTAATTGATCACTATCTTATGGTAAATGGAATAGACACTTTTTTTTTTTTTGCAAAACTCACAATTGTGAGTGGTTGTTGTAATATAATGTCACAAAGATAATTAAAAAGGAGAGTCAAGCTCATGCCGAGCCTTGAAGGACAGAAGGTTACATCAAAAATTAGTAAAAAATACTTGGTAGAGTTTTGTTACCAAGCGTCCAAACCTTTACACATCACGGCTTGACCGGATGGTGAGAGTCGCCCTAATCCAATCATCTGACCTAAACATTTTACTTACCATACATATTATCTCATTACTTTCTTGTACAATCTATGAGAATCTAGTGTTAGAAAGGTTGCTATGGAATACACAGAAATTCTTGGCCTTCCAAATATTGTTGAAGAAATAGTATCTAACAATTTGAGTACAGATAACCAGTGTAGAACTTCAAAGTTGTTTCCCACTGAGGCACAAATCCTTCTTGAAAAACCCTATCTTCCACGTTCTTTGTATACAATTTGCACACTTTTCCTACTAGGCCTCTACTAGCCGGGCATTCTCTGAATAGGTGGGTGAGGTCTTCACTAGCCTATCTACACCCTGAAAATCTATTGGATTCGATACCGCGTGCTTGCACAAAAATAATAAAACTAGGCCACTGTGGATTCATGACGTTCTTCGTGACCTCAACCCATCTAGCCCTTGTCCATTGCTTCTTCCACTACTTCTTTAATGGGGCAAACCAATCAACCTTGTGTATTAGCTCTTGGTAAATGCCCTTGCTATGAGGTTTAGAGAAATGGCTACTGAAATGCCATTCCAAGATTTCCACTCAAAAGTAGATTCACAGATTGGGATCAAAATACTGACGAGCCCTTCTATTACTTTGATAACAAGAAGCTTCTCAGTGTCATTGAGTTGAAACAGGGCTACCACCTGGTGCACTTGCTATTTCTATCCCAGAAGTGGCTCAACCACTGGAGTCCTTTACCAAGGACACTATCCTACCAAGTCTAGTCACAATCTGACAAGTTACCAAAATCATGATCCATCATGAAAAAGGTCCTAAAAACTACAATAGAACTATCTAGAAAGGTCGCCCTATGGTTTAGAAACACTCTCCTATGGTCAAAACGTCAAAAAATAGTGATTTAAGCTCTATACCCCAACACCTGAAAGAAGAAGCTTCTTTGATTAAAGGTCAAAACATCATCATGAAAGTTGGCAAAACCACTCAGGGTACCTTACCTGAAATGGTTGCCTGGCAAGAAGTTAAATTTCCTGATGAATGGCAGTTAGATATTTCTAAGACCGTGTTAAATGAAGTAACTGCCCCTTCTCCTCTACAAGTGCAAAGGCTTGGATCTATAGATCAATACAAGATACTTGGCTGATCAAAGTCTAGGAAGCAGTTGGATGTTGTACTGGCTAAACCCCAGTACTATGCCTCTTCTTCAAGCTTTACCGAGTCTAATGCAGTGATAAGGCCACCTCCGTCTCTGCCTTTTCTTCACCCTGAAAGATACAAAGATTTAGAAGGTTTATTTCGGTGCAAGTTATGCAATCGCATCATGGCTTCTGCCTATGTTGCTAATGGAATTGAAGTTTTGAATCTCAAAGATATCAATGACAAAGATTTGTCTCATAGCATGCCATATATTGTGCCTTCTCCAAACGCTAGGCTACAACCTTTGGATTCTTCTTCGAACTCGCACACCAATGCTCTGAAGGAACTTGCTGCTTTGCAATATCAGGTATTGACCAAACTTTCTCTCCTTACTCAGTCTTCACCTTCTTTTCCCCGGGGGGTAATATATCAATACATGAAAGATAAGAAGGAACTAAAGCCTGTGAAGCCTGTACAATTGATTCTGTATGACAATCAATCTAGTGACAAGAATTTCCCAAGGATGTTTTCAGCTGTTCTACATGAACCCACCATTGAAACAGTAACCCAGATGCCTGCAAACATGTCACCGTTTGCCCCAGAAGATTTAGAAGATGGGTTTAACCCTAATGTTGGGTTCCATCCCAATATTAGATGGGGGGTTGATGCTCAAGTCCAGACTTGGGAGCAGAGGCAACAATAGGGCGAAGTTGTCAGAACTATCCTACCAGAGGATAGTGATTGGACAGTTTTTCATGATGACGCATGTGGAGAATATCAAGAGGAAGAATTGGATGAGCTAGATGTGCTATTACCCCAAATATTTCCTATTCTAGAAGCCTCCTCTGATGATGAGTCAATAATCAGCTTAGAATATCTGCTCTCTTCTAATGAAGAAGATAGGATAATAAATCCTGTCAATATGGAAACTGAAGGTGTCAAGGTTGAATCACCTTCATCCACATCCTCAAATTTAAAAGGGGTAACAAAGATCGGAGATATGACCATACTTGATATCGACGATCTTTCCCAGGAACATATTTGGAAGGTGTTCGAGTTTATCTACAACTCCGCCCGCTATGGAATCAATTATAAATATCTAACACAGAGGCAATCTGTGTCCATGATTATAGCTGGTTTTCGGGGGATGTTAAGAGCCTGGTGGGATGATCTCTGTCGGGACAGTAAAGCCTAGATTATGCAAGGTGGGCCTGAAGGACGAGATAATTTCGACAATGTGATTTCTCTGTTTTTTGCAGCTCTTTTTATGTAGTTTTTAGGATCAACCAATAAGATACATGAGTGCAATAAGGAAGCTTTTTTCAGAAGAAAACTCTGTGATTTGACCCAGGTCAAGAAATATCATCAGCATATGACACAGCTTATGTATCATTTCCTTGGTGGTTATTTCAAAACGGAATACAAACAATATTATCTGAATTCTTTTCCTGATC
The DNA here is from genome assembly GCF_014529385.1 of Adiantum capillus-veneris. Taxonomy (NCBI): domain Eukaryota; kingdom Viridiplantae; phylum Streptophyta; class Polypodiopsida; order Polypodiales; family Pteridaceae; genus Adiantum; species Adiantum capillus-veneris. Next base: position 166,925,562 of record NC_140933.1, read on the forward strand.
CTTTATCTTATTTGATTAAAGAAAGGATTAAAACCGCAACCAAAGAATGCAACTGTAAAGTTAAAGTTCGCAGAAACAATTTTTGCAAGAAATTCAAGGTGGTTTGAAGGAAAAGAAAATTGAGCAAAGAAGAACTGAAGCAAGTAAAGTGCTACATATGCAACAAGCCAGGAAATATCGCTCCTGAATGTCCAAAAAGGAAAAGAAATTTGGCATTGCTTTCTTAAAGGATCGATACAAATACAAGGTAATCTATTGCAATACCTTGCAGAAGAACGACTTCCCTATTGGTGAGTACATTGATTTTGATATTGTTGAAGAATCTACTTTAAATTCTTTTGAAAATTCTTCTACTACAGAGATTCCAGAGGAGCCTGTTTTCTCTGAGAGCGAGCGTCGACTATAGAATATGGTAAGGAAACCCTTTTCTTTTCCTAAGCAAAAGAAGCAGCAAACTTCTAGTCCAGAATCAAGTTCTAGTTCATCTGAAGAATTCGAAGAAAGGAGAAATAAATATCCTCCACTCAAGCTTGATCTGTCCCGTAAAGAGCCGCAATGATATCAACCTTTACCTCTGTTCAGAGATATGGTTGAAGATGCCCTTGCTATTGCCCTAAGGGAAGATTGGCACATGACGATGAATCAAAAGGGAGAATCTGTTGCACCTCATCAATAAAGAGAATCCGCTTCTACTCGTTTCTTTTCCAGTAAAGAGACAAGTAGGTATCAGGAAAGATATCCACAAAATCCATCAGCAGTGCCACTAGATGAAGATATACCCGAAGCCTCCACCACTAGAGATCAGCCTCTAACCTAGAAACAAAGATTGATCATGTTTATGACATAGCTAACCATTTGTCTGATGTAGTTGCTACGACTGATATTGCTAATGAAGCCCCTACCGATCGGGTTCCTACTCGGTCCATAAACAGCTGTAGTATCATCAATCTTGATCCTAAGTATAATCGAGCCTTCTACTCTGAAGTTTGGATAAAATTCCCAGCTGAACAATCTTTCAGACTTGATGCATTATGGAATTCGGGGTCGTAGCCCGTGTCCTCCCTTGACATGACCATGTGCAATCTTGTTGTTAGTGTTGTCTTCAGCTTTGTCTTCAAGGTTGGTCTTTAGTGTTGTATGATTTGTCGTTGATGACCCCCCCCTTCCCCCCCCCTTCCTTGAGTGATTTATATCTATTGTCTTCTAGCTAATGCATGTGTTGGAGTTCAATTTGTCAAGGAGATAATTATTGCTACATTCTCATTTTGGTGCCAATGTTGGCCTTGAAGATAGCTCTCATGTTGCCGACTTTTGTTGGAAATGAGCTTCTTTTGTTGTTGACTTGATGATGGTACTTTTCTCTTTGGGTCCATTGCTATGCGAGTCATTTAAAATATTTTGCCAATTTTGTCGTACTATGGGACATTAATGAAAATATGAACCCCAAAAGGGCCCTTTAGGATCAAAGATGCTTTTGGAATATACTATCTACACCAATGAGAATGGGCTTGTGGCCACGGTCCACCAATTTTTCATTTTTTTGAATGTCCATAATTTGAGTATTTTAACTTCAAATTTGTCGGACAATGGTGCATTTGGAGCACATTGCCAACGAGCTCTTTCCAGATATGTTACATGACATAGTTTTGAGGTACATAGATATGGACTATCCATGCCCCCCCTTTTACGTCATATTGTTGACTGAAATTTGATTGGTTGATCTTACAAGGACCCTTTGGGGGTTCATATTTTTCCTAATGAGCTACTTTTGATTGTTTTTGATGACTCTCTTGGGGAATTTGTCATTGTTGGTATGTATGCCATTCTTCGACTTGCCATTGTTTGCTGAGGTATTTTTGTTGTCCTTGAATGTAAGACTTTCTCTTGATAAGTATTTGGTGATCTAAAGCTCTTGCTCCAAGTTGTTGTCGATTGATTTGGGTAGACACTTCCTTATTGTTGATGTAGAAGTAATATATACAAGAAGATGATGTGTTTCTAGATTAGGGTCTAAAACCTGGATGAACAAAGGGAAAAAACCCGGTGGGACAAAAGTACCTTTGGTATACGCTTAGTATTGGAATTGAGCAATGGAACTTGAAGTACCTGTCATGCACTGTAGGTGCTTGGGATAAACAAAGGAAGAGTGTCTAATGCAAGTGCCAATTATGAGACACTCTATATGCATATGAGAAATTTATCAAACAAAAGCATACAGTGCGAAAGAGGGATTTGATGGATGCTTCAAGGAAAAAATGTAGCACATGTGACATCAAAGGGTTTCTCAATTGAGCTTCCACATTTCCAAGAAGGGTTTTTGATGTAGAGGCTTCTCCACTCATACTTCACAGTGCTCAATGCTTGAGTGTCTTTTGGACTTTCTCCTTCACTTCACCAGACTTAATAGTCATAGACTTCGACTCCTATACTCATGTGCGCATATGTTGCACGTGTAAATGCAAGGAACTTGTCGATGCACTGTGTGCGAGCCACAAATGGCTCCAAGCACACAGCAAGCCTAAACTAGTAAGCTCAAAGATGGCGTTGGTGTGTCACTCATCGCTCTATGCTTCCTGTCGTGGAGGATTCCTCGCCGTGAAGAAGAGGGAGACGCCGCTACGCTGCGCTCAACTGCCTCGCCGCCGTCATGCAACCGCAATGCTCAATCGCAAACTCACTCTCTCTCTCTCTCACGCATACACACACACAAGGAGATGAAGAAGAAGAAGATGGAGATGGAGCAAGAGCACTCTTCAATTGCACAAATGAGAGAATGAGTGAACTTTAGGTTTAGTTGACTTTTATATGAGCTCGCCCCATTCACACTTGGGCACCCATGCTTAGCCAACTAATCCCTTGAATGTTCCAGTTAGAGTGCGCCTCTCATCGGCGATCACTCTTATCCTTTTCCTATTGGACCGACAAGCCTGGTACCCGACTCTACCAAGTAAATAATACAACGTTCGTCGTAGGTGATAGGGTGTCCGTGAGCCGGGTGGGGAGCGGTTTTTGGAGGTTCTTGCATCAGATCAACCATTTGTCTTACCTTTGGTACAAGGCAATGTACCGTTTGAAGTTTTAATCTATGTCCTAGTATAAGAGGGTATACACGCCTCCTTGTAAAGAAGAAAAAAACTTTTGCAAGTTAAGCAGTGTGTCTTTCTAGCTCTCTCTCAGTAATCATGGCAAGTGTAGCATTTCCAACATTTAAAGGAAAGAAGGGGGAGGATTTGGTAACAGAATTCCTAGATGACTTTGAAGTAGCATGTGTAGTGAGCAACAAAGATACGGATGAATCCCGGGTTAGAATCTTTAAGCATCTCATGAAGCTAGAAGCTAGATCATGGTACAATGCACTTCCACAAGCAACCAAGGATGACTGGGAACCCTTAAAAACCGCTTTTAAGAGGCGCTTTGGGGGAGGTACCACTTCAAAAAAGTTGTGGGACAAGTTGAGAGACTTGAAGCAGGAGGGTCTTATAGAATATGCCACCTACGAGTCCAAATTTGTGGATTTGTGGGAACGGTGGGTTGAGTCACTGGCTAGGGGGGAAGCTGCACCCGATTTCCTAAAAAAAGATCGGTTCACGCATGGCTTATGGCCGCTTCTCAAGGAGAAGGTGAAAGGTAGATTCCTGGCTACGTACGAGTTAGCCGTTGAGATTGCTCGCCTTAAAGACAAGAAGATGCGAATGAAAGCCAAAGAAACCGAGTCAACAGAATCAGGAACATCGCGTCGACCAGCAACTACGACAACCACCATTCCACCACCACCACCGGCTCTTGGGGTAAGAGATGACCAACAAGATATGTTGGCCCATATTACTGACCAACTGCAGAATTTGTCTGTCCACTTAATACAACAAGGGAGGAGTCAAGAAAGAGATCAAGACCCTGGAAGAGCACGACGACAAAACAGGGAGTATCATTGCTACAACTACGGAGAAGACGGTCACGGTATGTACTACTGTCCCAAACCACGACAAAACTATAATAGAGGAGGTAGGAGGAACCAATTGTCACCCCCTAGAGAAAGAACACCTCCACCCCGAGCACCACCCCCACCAACACAAATTCTACGTCCACCCCAGACACCACTACAAGCATCCATCCCACCTCTTCCACCAGCCCCACCACCTGATCGCCCTGTAAACATCATAAGGCTAGAAGAGAAAGGAAAAGCCGTAGTAGTGGATCCACCCAAAGCAAAGGAGAGGGACAAGGGTAAGGAGAAGGTAACCTTTTTAGAACCACTTGAAGCCATGACGGTGAAAAGAGCTAGGAGGGAGAAAGCTACACAATCAGATGATGAGAGAAGAATGAGAGGAGAAACTAGCAAGAGGCCATCCAGGCCACGACGGAAATTGGGCATCACCGACTTCCAGCTAGGGAAAATTTCTAAGCCCTATGATCTAACATTGGATGTGGCAGAGCAAGGACCGAAGATTACATGGCCACAGCTGCTACATCTTGCACCTAAAGTAAGGCGACAATGGTCTAAAATGTTAAGTACAAGACGCTCCAAAACAAAGGTAGCCGGAGCAATTTCGGGATGCAACATGGATGACATCCTTCCAATTGTCGACGTAAACATAAAAGGAAAGAGGGTTGGAAACACCTACATTGATGGAGGTGCACAAATCTGTGTAATGAGCAAAGCTATGATGCTTTGATTAGGGCTTGAGGTTGACAGGCCTTCTCCATGCAAGGCAAAGATGGCAAACAACGCAAAAGTAAAGTGTGTGGGTGTGGTAAGTGCCGTGAAAATCAAAGCTTTAAACACTGAGGTAGAGGTAGATGTTTTTGTGACGCCTACTAAGGGGGAGGGCTATCCACTAATTTTGGGAAGGCCATGGTTGATGGCCATTGAGGAAAAACAGGACTGGGGTACTGGCCTTCTACGTATGACCGGTAAGAAAGGGGAGACAATTTACTACGACATGAGGATTGGCAAGCAGAAGCAAATGAATCTGGAAACATCGGCATATGAAACCACTAGCGAATCTTCCAGTTCTGAGGAGGAGACCACATCCACCGACGAAAGTGACAGTTCCATTGATGTGATGGGTATCATTATGAAGGATCCACAAAGGGTAAGCACAACTGGTGATCCATCACCAAAAGGGCAACCCAATGAAGAGGAGAGCAAATCACCTGGCCTAGGAGGAAGTAGGTTGAAGGGTATGTTGTCTACGGAATTAACACTTGAGGAGAAAGATAGTTTTTTGCAAATGTTGATGGGATTTCCTAACCTGTTCATTGACAACTATGAAAGAATCACAGGCATTACAGTGGTGGAACATCATATTAAGCTGAAGGAAGGGGTAAAACCAGTTGTGCAAAAGCTACGACGACTGGGGGTCATACAAGAAAAGGCACTCTTGGCAGAGGTAAGGAAACTGCTGGAGGCGAGATTCATCTATCCTGTAGAAAACTCAGAATGGGTGTCACCCGTAGTGGTGACGCCTAAAAAGAATGGTAAGTGGAGGGTCTGTGTTGACTACAAACCACTAAATGCAGCTACAAAGAGAGACCACTTTCCTCTCCCTTTCTTGGATGAAATTCTGAATGAAGTAGCGGGTTTTGAATGCTATACCGTCTATGATAGTTATTCTGGATACTTTCAAATACGCATAGCCTTGGAAGATCAGCTAAAAACCACTTTTATCACGCCATGGGGTTGTTTTGCATACAGGGTTATGCCATTTGGTCTCACAAATGCACCTGCCACATTCCAAAGATATGTCACATATGTTTTTCAACCGTTCTTTGGAACATCCATAAGAGTGTTCATTGATGATTTTTGTATATATAGCTCCCGTATTTCACATTTAGAAAAGGTAATTGAAGGTTTGGGCCAGGTTTCAGAGCAGACTTGGTAGGAGAATTAATGCAGAAATTGGGCATTACAAGGAGGCACTATTCACCATATTACCCTCAATGTAATGGCCTAGTTGAAAAGGTAAATGGAATGGTTTCTAAAATTATTACCAAGCAGGTAAACAATCATCCTGGAGACTGGGATAAGTATCTACTACTAGCTTTATGGGCCTACAGAACTTCATTTCGTACATCCTTGGGATTCACACCGTATCATCTAGTATTTGGTAAGGAAGCAATCTTGCCCATTGAAGTGCAACTACAAAGTCTCAGAGTAATGGCAAGCCAGCTTCAACAGCCCAACATGCATTTGAGAGATCACATCGTCAACTTGGAAAGACTGCAGCTGGACAGAGAAGAAGCAATAAATTATTATGCAGCACAAGCAGAGCATGGACGGCTTAGCTTTAACGAGCATCTCCGGAAAAAAGAATTGAAGAAAGGAATGTTGGTGCTCCGCTACGACAATCGCTTCGACACGCGCAAGGATAAGAAACTCCTACTCCGATGGGAAGGCCCTTTTATCATCAGGAAAATGTATGCCAATGGAAGCTACCAGCTTATGGAGGCTGATGGAAAACTTCATAAAACCAGGGTAAATGGTTGGCGACTTAAACCTTATTTTCTTCGATTTGACCAGGCTCCACCAATTGACATTCCAGATGAGGACACACCATCAGCCGCCACCTCCGACGATAATGATCAAACAGATGAGCTAGAGACATGAATGCCTCTAGACAAAAGGGGAGGGCTAATGATGGGGGCTTTTCACAAGCCAAGCTCCCATACCCCTCTTCTCTCGTCCCCACCCCATGAAAACCCCCTCTTAGGGAGGGAGTGATAAAAGGCATTGGAAAAAGTAAGAAAAAAAATAAAGTATGATTATGTAAATATATAAGAAAGGTAAAATAGGCCACCTCATGCCTGCGGGGTAGCCCATCCCCACCTTGCCTCCTTTTTCTTCACTGTTGCCCCGCCGTGTGTCCCTTTTCCTCTCCTCCACTCAAAAGGTCAACCCCCTCTCTCTTCCCCTTGTCCTTTCTCCTTTCTCTCTCCCCTCAAGCTACCCCACCTCTCACCAATAATGCATTATAACTCACCAATAATGCACCAACTCACATGCAACTTACCCTATCTTCCAAAATAGTATACCCCACCCCCTATTTCTCTCTCCTATCATATCCCATGACCCAAATACCCCCCTCTCTCTCGAAAGGGTGCCATGTCTCTTGTCTTATAGCTAAATAACCTCCTTCACACTCACACACACTCAGTTTCACTGAAAAAGGTGCCCACAGACCCATCCCCACCCGGTGGTTACCTGATTTTTCTTGTGTTCACACACATCTGCAAACAGATTCACCTCTGAACACACTCCCCTCTCTCCCCTCTTGTAATTACTTTATTCTCCATGTCACCTCTCACTTTTTTTCATCAACCCATCTCTCTCTCTTAGTCTCTCTCTCATGAGACTGCTGTTCTGGCACATATACACACAGCCAGACAAGTGGGGCCCACAGTCACATGGCCTATGTAGATAATGATTTCTTCATTTCTAAATTCTAGAATTTCTCCCCCCTCCTCCCCTATATAAAGAGGGGTCACCATCACACAAACACACACAACATCACCAAAGAACACACTATGCACTGTGTGTGCCTAGTTCACACACACACACACACACACATACACCATCACCATCACCGCAATCACCATGCTTGTCTTGAGCATGACCTCTACACCCTTGGCTATGGAAGATGAAGGGCAACTAAATAAAGGATGATGGACATAATCCTCATGCGAGTCTTCGCCATCAACTCCCACCTATCTGCCATGTGCTCTACCACTCTCTCCCTTCTCATTCCCCTACCCTATGCTCCCCATTTCATCGCCTAATTCTCTAAATAAAGCTTGAGGTTTTGTGAGTATGTTTTCTTGCAATGTTTTGCCCATGTGAGGTGTGCGGAATCGCCACCTAGTCTTGTGTTTTGGAGTGAGCTTGTGTATGTGTGAAGGGTGTGCGGATTCGCCATCCTTTTGTGATGCCTAAGTACTAAGCCGCTATACCCCCTCCCTCACTCTCTCTCTCTCTCTCTCTCTCTCTCTCTCACTTGATCTCATTCCTTTTCCTTTTCATCATTACTCCCAAGCATCCATCTCTCTTGGATGAAAAATTTGTTATGGTGGTGTGTTGTTTGTGTCCTAGCCGCTGAATCTAGGTGGTGCCCCCTGTTTGCTTTACCATGACAGGCTCGAGGCGCGCCATTCGGTCCCCGGTGTTTTAGAGGCCGTCGGGGTTCGGGGTTCGCTTTGCTCCCGTCAATGCATACTCATTTGCTAATTTCTCTTGCTCTTTATTATTTTGGTTTTTTGTCAGTATAAGGCTATATATATACATTCCCTAAGATTGGGAGATTGAGAGGTCAGGGAGGAAGGTTGAGAGGGGATTAAGTGAATGATGGATGTCAGCAAACACTCCCCCCTTCCTTGGGTAGATCATACCATTTGAAATGTGCTTGTCACCCTTTGAAACCAATTGTTCTAGTTGGTAATAGGTGAGGATTTTTGCCAGTAGTTTTCTATTACCTTAGGTGCCTCGTCGAGTTGCAAGGGTGGTAAGGTACTCTCCCATGATCAAACTTGAAGTGGTTCAGCAGGTGATTCTTGAAAACTGGGAGGTGTGGATTCCTTTGTAGCTTTATGGAGGTCCACTTGTAGGTGGAGGTTGTGGAGAAGCTTTTACTTCTATGGATGCAATACATGAGGAGATAGAAGCTTCATGGGACTCCCCCCTTCCTGAGCTAGGTGGAACAAATCGTTCTTTCTTCGGTACCCAAACTAGCTCTCGAGCGGGTGTGTAGCATTCTATGATTTTTTTCTTTCCACGATCGTCAATTCGTTTTGGAGCTACATAATTGGGATCACATGGGTCAGGTGATAGGTAAGAACACAATCTACGTTTTGGCACCCAGATTTGATCATTTTCTTGATAGTAGCCTTGGGCTTCCAATAGTTGTTTAGGAATCCACCGCCATGTTTCTTTACATTTCTTGGGGTGAATAGGATGTCTCTTACCAGGCTCCTGTGTTTTAGCACTGGCTATGTTCGCTAAAGAAGATTTAGGGACCCACTTGTATGTTTTCTTCGTTATATTAGGATGAGTCTTGTCAAAAGCTATATGCATTGCTTGTAGCATATTTAAGGGTACAGACTTTTCATCCCCCTCAGTTGTTACCCAGGTTGTCCCTCTATTTACCCAAGTGTCTATGGTTGCTGCTAGGTGGACCCAATCCACATTGTCTAACTCAGTCATCCTAGGTAGTACATCCATATAAGGAGAATCTTCCCCAACATCAGTGTCTACTTTACACGTGTAACAATACTGCAATGGGGCCGAGTGGACTGTGGTGTCGGATCTATGATCAATTATAAACCTGTTTCCTAGAGGATGTGCTCGATCAGTCATAAGATCCACTTGAATGACAGAATCTTGGAATTGTAAGTAGACATGGTTTTTAGACCAGTCATGCACCATTTTTGCTTCCCTCATGAAAGGACGTCCTAAGATCATCTCCGATGCCATAGTGTGTTTGGAGAAATCCATAACAATGAAGGTAATCCTTATTTTATGTCCAAAGACCTTGATCTTGAGATCTTCTAGCATCCCAATAGGCTTAACAATAGACCCATTGGCCATCTTCACTACTATGGTTGTGGTCGCAAGGTGAGGTCTTCCCATAGTTTCCCAACAACTTATAGTCACAATGCTAACCCAGCGCCACCATCAAGGATTCCCTTCACAGTTAATCCCTTAGTAGTGATTGGTATGGTCGCATTGGATTCATCACCCTCAAAGTATTATCCCAACTTGTTAACAGGTATTTCTATAGCAAGGTTCTCATCTAGGTTGGGTTGTGCATCTAAGTGTTCCTCCTCTATTGGCATCTCCCCAGCTCCATCCATCTGTGAAAATTGTGGTAGCCCAAACTTTAGTTCTCCATTGAGGAAGGCTCGAAGAGCTGAGACTAGCTCAGGGTCTTTATATAGTTTGGACATGATGGTGGTTCTGACTTCTGAAGACATGAAATCCATCGATTTGGCAATGTTTAACGGCACCTTTTGGACTTCAGTCCCTTGACATGGGGAAGATGGGATCTCCATTTCTTTGATAGGATCAGGTAGTCCCTCTGTAAACATTCTTTCCATCAAGAAGTGAGTACGCCCACTTTCCCATGACTTTAAGTCACTTTCTTCTTGGATGACACTAGGTATAGCTAATGGTCTATGGACTTGGTGAGGTTGTTGTTGCGTAGGGAACACGGTGTCTGTAATCTGGATCTGCTTAGGTGCTGATTCTAGATCCCTTTGGGTATCTTCTACCAAACTCCTTAATTGCATGACTCGCTCAATCTCCTCTGTAGGGTTTGGATAAGTTCCTATCTTCTTCTTGGATCCTAGCCATTGTGGCTCATGAAGATCTTTCTTGTTTGTTTCTATCTTAGTGGTTGTTTTGGTCTCCATGGTTTCACCTGAATCAGAATCCTCTTCAGCGTCATTCATATATACGGGGTCGTCACCAGCCCTTATGTTGGTCTTTGAGCTGGGGTCTGGGGTCTGACTTCGCTACTTTTTGCGATCTCTTCCTTCATGTTTTCTTCTTTTTCTGAGATTGGGCAATTGATGTTGTGTCTCTTTCCTCTAGAATTTAATTTTGTTTTTGGAGAATCGATCGTGTGAGCGTTTACTGGTACCACAGGTGTAATTTTGTGATGGCTCCTCGGTAACTTCAATTAAGTTTAATGGCGTGATCTTCGGTGCATTTGGATTATTTGGACATTGGGCAATCAAATGATCTATGCCACATCGATTACACATGAGTATTGGCATTGTAGACGTGCTCGCTTGATTGGTTTGCATTAGTGTGGCGTTCTTTTGTAGCCTAATAGGACACTCGGCTACACGATGTGGACCTCCACACTCATAGCATTGAAGAGATGGTCTCTTAGCAGTGTAATTGATATTTTGGCCTCTTGCCACAAGAGCAGCTACTTGATATACAGATTTGACTTGTCCCCAATAGTCCTCCATGTAGTATTGTGGACTTTCATCAAGCACATCCATCCCATAGGCAACATTAGGATATATATCTTTCTCACAGCCTTCCAAACAAGCAATAGATGACTCACAACTCACTTGATTCACTGAAGTGATTCTCGGATGTGGTGGTTGCGGTCCTAGCACTGGAGGTGGTAAAGGTGTTGTTTGAACAACATTTTGGGCCCTAGGGACCATGTGTTGTTTGTTCAAGAGGTGGGGCCAGTATCAATGCAGGCACTCGAGGTGTGTCTGTCCATGCTAAGGTTGGTCTATTGTCCATCGCACGCTTAAATACTATGCAATCCTTAGCTTGATGACCATACCTTCCACATGCATTGCAATTCCCATTGAATTTTACTCTAAAAGTAGGGAATTCACTGGTACTATGCGGTCCATAGCATACTGAGCACCATTGTTGCTCCCTTCTTGGATACATATGATTGTTTTGCGGAGCACGATTGTTTCTCAGACTCTATTGAATAGCCTTGGTGAGATTTGCTAAAGCCATCTCAGATATCTTTGGCTCCTTAGCAATAGGCTTTAGGGTCATTGGTTGATGCCTTGATGCTTGCGAGCTAATAGATTTAGGCTCAACAGACACTCTTTCTCCTTGAATCATTAAATTATCCTCCAATTGGATCACATTGGTGGTGACTGCTTCCCAAGTGGTGATACCTCTAATGACTAGGCCATTGTAGATATCCTCATGTCGTAATCCCCTAATGAATCTATCAAGCAATTGGTTATTGTTGAAGCACTCATTTGGATTACAACGAGAATTCAAATGCTTCAAGTGACTAATAAAGTCTCTCACCGACTCACCTTCCTCTTGTTGGGCTTTCTAGATGTCATAATAATCAATATCTAATTCTCTTAAATGATTTTCTCATATTAAACTGATCATTTAATGTGGGGAAGTGCCAGAGGAGAAAAAGCTAGAATATTGGTTAAGCTAGCAGACCGGCCACAGTAGGGATCCAAAGGAGGGAAAATAGGGATCCAAAGGGGGGGCCATCTGCAAAAGATCCATGTGCAACAATGGGCTAAAAAGACCCTAAGGTTCAGCCCATTAAGACTTCCAAAATGCTAAGGTTCCAAAATTCAAAGGTTGTGTCCAAAGGTCAACCCTAGGGAAATTGGATGCTTTGTGTGTGACCAAAAAGTCTTTGCATAACCCTACATGGGAGGGGGCGAGCCTTGGGAGTAGGGGATGAGAGAGAAAGTCAAACACACACACACACACAGGATCCCTTTACACAAAGGGAATTAGGGACACATGTCAGCTCCCTAGCCCAGATGCCCACAAGGTGTGCCCAATTCCTATTGGATGGCCTTGGAGGTGGACCAATGAGAATTAGGCTAGAGTAAATCTAGTTTAATTAATTTAAAAACACTTAATAAAAGAACCAATGAGAATTAAGTCTCCTAGAAGACTATTGGACAGTCTCCCAAGGGGTCCAATGAGCATTCAGGAGCCCAATGGCTTGCCTGATTCCTATTGGCCAGGAGGAAAAGGGGTCCAATGAGAGTTTAGCTTAATTATTAAATTAACTAAAGCTCTCACAAAAGGGGAAAGGGGGACACATGTCAGAAGGCTATCACTTATGCTGCTTAATAACCATTGGCTTGACTTGTGGAGGTCCAATAGGGAGCCTGCAAGAGGGCTCGCCCAAGAGAGAGAGGGGGCTGATTTTTGCAAGGCATTATCACACACACACTCACACAATCTCATGTGTGAAGAAAGAGAAGACTATCTCTTCCCAAGCTTTAATGGAGAGCTCATCACCTACTCCAAGCTTGTGAGATAGAAGCCTACATCAACACACTCTTGGCATGTGGATGCAAATCCAACCAAGAGCCAAGCTTCAATGCATGCTCATCTCCTCTACCAAGCTAGTTACTAAGCTAAAGCTATGCTAATATGAGTGATTATGTGAGGCATACCCTGCTAGCTCTCACCATCTTCGAAGGTGTGTGAGGTCTTGGGTCTGAGAACGGGGATAATTAAAGCTGTGTTTGCTAAGTGTTTTTCTAAGTGCATGAAGCTTTCATCTTCATTGCACTTGCTAGTCTTGAAGGAACACAAAGAATTGTATTGTACAATGTCTCTCTTGATGGGAGAAACCATAATACAAAGCCTTTTGGAGGGGGGACCGGCTCCATGCAAATCCGGTCCTCAACTGTTATCAATAGATTAATTTCTCTCTCTTTTGAAGTATTGTTGATGCTATCTAACTAGGTGTTATGCTTTTGTTGCTCTCGCCACCCAAGCACTCTTGTAATTCTCATTAGGAATCTATTCTAATGAAATGCCCACTATGTTCATGCTAATTTCCGCTACACACAAGTTATTAGACCATTAAATGTTACATTGGTATCAGAGCACAAGGTTTCTCTTTTCTTGCTCAAGAAGGGAGGTCCTCAAGCTAGCTATAAATGGTTGGTATTATTAATTACCTGTGAGTAAGTAGAATAGGGATTTTTCAGCCTTGCAGTGCGCCTGCCTTTGTGCAGTTAACGGGGCATCACCGTCGAGAGCTATGGTCTTAATAGTGGAGTCCTAAGTGGCTTGCCTACGGCTTAACCACTATTGAGCTATTAGAAGCTTGACATGAGCCGGTGTTGTTTTGGTGTCGAAAGACCCTCTCTTCTATTCCTTGCAATTAATGGTATTCGAGCCGCGGGTACAGTAGCTTGAGTTCTTTTTCTAAAGGGGTAAAGAGGAGTAGCAACTAGGGCTTAAAGTGCCAAAGTACACCTAAAAAGTTTACACCTAAAAGTTGTTAGAATGGCTGACAATAGTAAAGAGAGTGAAATTAATGTTGATAACTTTGACTTTGCTCATGAGAAAGCTACTAATGATGCTTCAATGCTTGTTAACTATCTTGTTTCTAGGCTTCAACAAGCCATGGGCAATCCATCTCTCCAAAGCAAAGTGCAACGGCAGCTCCGCGCTCACGGGATTCTCCAAGCTCATCACCATGACGAGAGAACACCTAGGAAGCCTCCTTGTGAGACTACCAAAAGAGGTCTCTCTCCGATTCGGGAAGAAGAAGAGAATCCCTACGAAGGGCTCAAGAATTTACTTCTTGATGATGCATCTCCTTCCCAAAGGAGAACTCAAGAGCCTCCACCGAAGGAACAAGAAAGAAGTGAGTCTCCCACCACCTCGGCGGAGATGGCTCCACGAAGACGGCGGGCTAAATGCTCTCCATCACCACCAAAGCGGAGAAGACCATCGCACTCTTCTCCACATCATAATTCAAAGAGGGATGATAAAAAGCAAGAGAAGAAAAACGCGAGAAAGAGGACACCCTCTTCTCCATCTTCTTCATCCTCTTCCTCTTATGAAAGTGATGGTGAAGACGACGAAGATCAAGACAAGAAAAAGGCGAGAAAGAGGTCACCCTCTTCTCCACCTTCTTCAAATTCTTCACCTTCTGAAGAAAGTGATGGTGCAACCTTTGAACCATCAAAAAGAAGACGCCATAGGAAATCCTATGCCGCATGGAAGAGGTCGTCCAAGTTGAAGAAATTCAAAGAGGGAGGGAAGAGCATCTCTTTCCTTACCTATGATGGTACCTTTGGTGCTACGGACAAAGTCTTGGCCTTTATCCAGCAATTCAATGCGGCGTTTGGAGATGAGGGCTTCACGGAATCCTCTAAGCTATGCCATGTAGCTATGCACTTTCAAAAGTCCGCCAGGCAATGGTGTTCTAGCCTACGAGCCAACGGTGAAGCTCCACGAACATGGAAAGCTTTAAGAGCTTCCATTATGAAGCAGTTTTTGGCCACCGATGCCAAAGACAAAGTACTCACCGAATGGCGAAGCTTAAAGCTCTCTCCCAATGAATCCATCCACAAATATGTAGACAAGTTTTGGGACCTACAACTCAAAGCCACTGTCTTTAAAAAGTTGGATTTTGGAGAACAAAAGCAACAATTTTGTGTGGGCTTAACCGAAGAAATGGCAGAGTATGTCAACTCCCAAAGGCCACGTACAATATCGGCGGTAATACACCATACTATGGTGGCCTCTCGAATCAATTTCCAAATGGGGGCTAAAAGAAATAATAAACCCCCGGAAAACAAAGGTTCCAATGAGCCTAAGGGGAAGGACAATGTCCAAAAGTCTCCTAAGGGCAACTCCAACAAAGCTAAAGAGAAGGGAGTTTACAAAGGTAAGAACAAACTCTCTCCTGAAGAGCTTGAGCGTTATCGCAAGGATAACCGGTGTTTCAAGTGTAGCGAACAAGGGCATGCGTACCGTGCTTGTCCCCAAAAGAACAACTGCCAAGATCCTCCTAGAGCTTCCTTGGTTGAAATCCACGAGGAGGAGACTCACCAAACTCATCACAAAGGATCTCCTCTATACCATGCTTGGGGAAAGGTAAGAGAACATGATGCTTTTATTCTCTTTGACCCTGGTTCTACTCACAATTTTATATCTATAGAGTTGGCCACCAAGCTAGGCATACAATCCTACAAGATGGGAGATGTCCTACCCGCAGACAGTGCCTTCAAGGGGCAAGAAGCTTCAGTCACACCCTTAATCGGGAAATTGAGGCTTCATGTGCAAGGCTATGTGGACAAAGAGGACTTCTTTATCTCTCCTCTCAAGCATGAGGATGTAATCCTAGGGGCACCATGGTTTGACCGCCTGGCTGCCGATGTTAAATTTCCTGAAAGGAGAATCTCCTTTAAGTTCAGGGAAAAAGACATGTATATAGATGCCAAGGAAATGGGTAACACTATTCCCATTGTACATACACCAGCTTTCAACAAGTCAATAAAGAGCTCTATTTCAGTGTACATGATTTTTGTTAAAGATTTTCAAAATGAACCTAATGCTTTAGCAAAAGAAAATAAAAGCAACCAAAAGGAATTAGATTTATCCAATTTTCTCAAGGGGTTTCAAGATGTTTTTATTGACGACATCCCTTGTGAGCTACCTCCTAAACGAGGTAATGATGACCATGCAATTGAACTTCTTCCAGGAAGTTCACCACCTAACAAACCTCCTTATAGAGTTTCTCAAGCTCAACAAGACGAGATTATGCGGCAAGTGCATGAGTTAGTTGAGAAGGCCATGGTTAGGCCTAGCTCATCTCCATTTTGGTCACCTGTGCTATTAGTGCAAAATAAAGACGGCACATATCGCATGTGTGTCGACTATAGAGCACTAAATAGGATCACTATCAAAAATAGGTTCCCCGTTCCATGGGTAGAAGACCTATTTGATAAGCTACAAGGATCGACCTACTTCAGTAGGATTGACCTAAAAAGTGGCTATCGTCAAATAAGGATAGTTGATCAAGACATTGTAAAGACCGCATTTTACACCACATTTGGTCTTTACAAATACATTGTCATGCCTTTTGGCTTGAGCAATGCACTAGCCACATTCAACCGCTTGATGGAGAAGCTGTTCAAGCCTCATCGAACCTTCATTGGAGTGTTCTTTGATGATATTATCATCTACTCTAATTCATTAGACAAACACAAGCAACACCTCCAGGTAATATTTCAAGTTTTGAGAGAGAATAAACTTTATGTTAATCGAAAGAAAAGTGATTTTTTCTTGCAAGAGATTCAGTATTTAGGTCACATTATCTCTCAAGATGGCATCCAAATGGATCCATCAAAGCTAGAGGTAATAAAAGGATGGCCTAAACCAAGGAATCTTCATGAACTAAGAAGCTTTATAGGTATGTGCGCATACTATAGACGCTTCATAGAAAAGTTCTCACAAATTGCAGGACCATTACATGACCTAACAAAGAAAAGCGTTAGGTACACATGGTCTGCTAAGGAGAACAATGCTTTCGAAAAGCTTAAAGAAAAGCTTATCTCTCAACCTGTTCTCACACTATCGGATCTCTCAAAACCATTTGAGGTCCAATGTGATGCTTGTGGTGATTGCCTTGGAGCTGTTTTTTCTCCAAGAAGGGCATGCCATAGGCTATGAGAGTCAAAGGCTCGACCTTGTTGAGCAAGCTTTAGGCATATACGAAAAGAAACTCCTTGCAGTTCGACATGCCTTAGACTCATGGAAGCACTATCTATTGGGGACTCCTTTCATTCTGCGAACGGATCACCAAAGTCTTAAGTACTTCATGACGCAGACCAAGCTCTCCGACAAACAAATGAGGTGGGCAAATTTCCTTTCGCAATTTCATTTTCATATTGCTCACATTGCTGGCAAGCATAATCAAGTAGCTGATGCACTCTCAAGACGACCGAGAGTGAATGCGGTTTCCATAGCACCTCACAATGATCTATCTTCAATGATAGATGAGTACGCTATTGATCCCGATTTTAGAGATGTGATTTCAGCCCTTGCATTAGGGAAGAAAGAGGAACCATTTACTTTACAAGATGGTTATCTTCTCTATGGAAATAGACTATGTGTTATTGACTCACTACGTGAGAAAGTAATGGATGAATCTCATGCTCCACCTTATGCGGGGCATAGGGGGATTCAGTCTACCTTAAAGGGAATTGAAACATATTTCTATTGGCCTACCATGAAAGTGAACATACAAGAGTATGTTTCTAAATGTGTGGTATGCCAAAAGACAAAATTTGATAAAGGGAAGCAACTTGGATTGCTTCAACCCTTGCCAATCCCTAATTCACCATGGGAGAGCATATCCATGGATTTTATCTTTGGATTGCCTAAGTCTATCCATGGGAATACGGGAATATGGACGATAGTAGCCAGGTTCAGTAAACAAGCTCATTTTATACCTGTCAAAAAGACTATCAAAGCCCATCAAATGGCAACCCTCTTCATTTCACAAATTTTCAAGTACCATGGCTTGCCAATGTCCATAGTGTCGGATAGAGATCCTAGAATGACGAGTAATTTCTGGAAGGCTCTCTTTGAGAATTTAGGGACAAGACTAAACTTCTCTTCGGCCTATCATCCACAAACGGATGGCCAAAGTGAAATAGCTAACCTAACCATTCTCGATCTACTAAAATCCTATGTAAAGGAAGTAGATCAAAGATCCCAATGGGAGAAGTACTTACCCTTAATGGAGTATGCTTACAATAACGCTGTACATACTTCCACGGGAAAAGCACCTTTAGAGGTAATTGAGGGAAGATCAAAAAGTCCCTTGCTACTTAAGGTACATGGGAAGATCTTCGCTGCATATGAGTATAGCCGAGACCTACAAGAATCTTTTCAAAAGATTAAGGATGTCTATCTCACAGCAAAGGCAAAAGGCTACTGCTGACAAGCACAGAAGAGCCCAAGCCTTTAAAGAAAATGATTGGGTCTTGTTAAAGTTTCCCAAGGCTCGATTAAGGCACACGACGGGAAAGAATCCTACGGGCCACCAAAAGTACTATGCTAAACTAGCAAAAAGGTACTATGGTCGCTTCCAGATTCTTAGGCCAATCAATGAAATGGCCTATCAACTCAAGTTGCCCAATCATTGGCTCATACACAATGCTTTCCATGTGAGCCTATTAAAGCCTTACAAAGGAGAGCCACCTCAAGAACCAACTATTGAAGACCCACCGGAGATCGAGGACCAAGAGGAGGTGTTGCAGTCCGACTCCATTCTCCGACATGAAGACAAGGTACTAAGAGGCGGTAAGACTATCCGATGATATCTTATTAAGTTTAAGAATTATCCTTTTGAAGATGCTAGATGGATGCAAGGCATACAATTAAAGGATAACCTAAACCTTGTCAATGCTTACAATGCTTCCCAAGAGTAAGCAAATGTACAAAATGTTAAAAATGAACAAAGTTTTTTTTATCTTATAAGACTCTCTTTTTCTTTATTGTGCACAAAAATGAAGTAGTATGCATGCTTAGATCAAGTTTGCGGAGACGACGTCTCCCAAACACCAAGTAGAGCTTGTCACTCTACTATGGAAGATTGATAGGACTAATGTGCAGACATGCTTGCGGCAGCCTCAGGCTCTCAAGCACCAAATGGACTAGTCATCCATTGTGGAATGATGTCGTAGGGTAACATAGGGATCCTCTACCCGCTAAGAAAAGGACTCATGAATATGCTTTATCTTCTCTACACCATAGTCGAGGACGACTATGATTTCAAGAGAGAGGTAATGTCATAATAATAAATATCTAATTCTCTTAAATGATTTTATCATATTAAACTGATCATTTAATGTGGGGAAGTGCCAGGGGAGAAAAAGCTAGAATATTGGTTAAGCTAGCAGACCGGCCACAGTAGGGATCCAAAGGAGGGAAAATAGGGATCCAAAGGGGGGGCCATCTGCAAAAGAGCCATGTGCAACAATGGGCTAAAAAGACCCTAAGGTGCAGCCCATTAAGACTTCCAAAATGCTAAGATTCCAAAATTCAAAGGTTGTGTCCAAAGGTCAACCCTAGGGAAATTGGATGCTTTGTGTGTGACCAAAAAGTCTTTGCATATCCCTACATGGGAGGGGGCGAGCCTTGGGAGTAGGGGATGAGAGAGAAAGTCACACACACACACACACACACACACACACACACACACACACACACAGGCTCCCTTTACACAAAGGGAATTAGGGACACATGTCAGCTCCCTAGCCCAGATGCCCACAAGGTGTGCCCAATTCCTATTGGATGGCCTTGGAGGTGGACCAATGAGAATTAGGCTAGAGTAAATCTAGTTTAATTGATTTAAAAACACTTAATAAAAGAACCAATGAGAATTAAGTCTCCTAGAAGACTATTGGACAGTCTCCCAAGGGGTCCAATGAGCATTCAGAAGCCGAATGGCTTGCCTGATTCCTATTGGCCAGGAGGAAAAGGGGTCCAATGAGAGTTTAGCTTAATTATTAAATTAACTAAAGATCTCACAAAAGGGGAAAGGGGGAAACATGTCAGAAGGCTATCACTTATGATGCTTAATAACCATTGGCTTGACTTGGGGAGGTCCAATAGGGATCCTGCAAGAGAGCTCGCCCAAGAGAGAGAGGGGGCTGATTTTTGCAAGGCATTATCACACACACACTCACACAATCTCATGTGTGAAGAAAGAGAAGACTATCTCTTCCCAAGCTTTAATGGAGATCTCATCACCTACTCCAAGCTTGTGAGATAGAAGCCTACATCAACACACTCTTGGCATGTGGATGCAAATCCAACCAAGAGCCAAGCTTCAATGCATGCTCATCTCCTCTACCAAGCTAATTACTAAGCTAAAGCTATGCTAATATGAGTGATTATGTGAGGAGATGTACATATTTCTCGTAAGATACTCCTTCTTCCTCTCAATCTACTCTCATACCCTGCTAGCTCTCACCATCTTCGAAGGTGTGTGAGGTCTTGGGTCTGAGAACGGGGATAATTAAAGTTGTGTTTGCTAAGTGTTTTTCTAAGTGCATGAAGCTTTCATCTTCATTACACTAGCTAGTCTTGAAGGAACAAAAAGAATTGTATTGTACAATGTCTCTCTTGATGGGAGAAACCATAATACAAAGCCTTTTGGAGGGGGGACTGGCTCCATGCAAATCCGGTCCTCAACTGTTGTCAATAGATTAATTTATTTTTCTTTTGAAGTATTGTTGATGCTATCTAACTAGGTGTTATGATTTTGTTGCTCTCTCCACCCAAGCACCCTTGTAATTCTCATTAGGAATCTATTCTAATGAAATGCCCACTATGTTCATGCTAATTTCTGCTACACACAAGTTATTTATCCATTAAATGTTACACTAGAGCTGAGAGGCTACACCCCAAAGCACTCCCTCTCGTATGTATTCTTTCAAGAATAGTCTCCTAAGAATAGGGTAAATCTTTTTTTCTTCCACCCTTAGGGTTCTATACCAATCCCCTGCCTTCCCACTTAAGGTTAGGCTTAAAGAATTACTCTTATGTAGATCATTGTGTTCTCCTAGAGAATCGCATATTTGTTCAAAATCTTCTATATGCTTTCTCACATCCACGTCTCCACTAAATTTTTATGTGAGCTTGGCTATTTGTACTGCCTTACTTCTAGGTTCTCTATCAGGCGTGTTATTCATATTCTCAACAATACATTGACCAATAGCTTGAGCAAACATTGCCAAGTCACCTAAGTGAGCATGCACCATGGGTGAAGGTGCTCCAGAGACTACATGTAGAGTAGGTATTGGCGCATAGGAAGCCCTTGGTTCCACGTTGGGTACGGTGTTGTGCCATGTGGTGGCCCAAAGTTCATATGTGTGGCCCTAGGCATAGCAAGCATCGGATGTGACATGCTAATGCTAGCTGGTATAGTCCCATGGAGATAAGAACTTGGGTGTTGTGGTTGTGGAGCATAGATAGTTGAAACAATGGAAGGAGTAGGGACTACATGAGTACGAGGACCCATGGGTGCATATGATCGGTACACACTTGTAGGTACTATTGCAGGCATTGAGCTACCATGTAGCGATGCTTTACTAACAAATGAGGTCCATGGCATGTTTCTTGGCATGACCATCATTGGGGTAGGCATGGTAGCTGTGGTGTCATCAAGGGAAAGATGAGCTAGACTTGGAAAGGTGAAGCTATCACTTGTGGGCTCAGATTGCACTGAGACCCCTAGAGAAACAACATATGGAGGATCCATCGGACTTATCGAGGGAGTCTCCATTTGCGATAAGGTCGGTTGTTTAGCCTTTCCTGTATCTAAGAATCTCATGAGACCCGTTGAAGGCATGTTGATCCCCTTGTTCTGTCTCTCTAACTCAATGACCCTATGGATGACCTCACAAAATCTTTGTTGTTGATCCTCCACACTAGTAGCACCCATTGTGGATTGTAGGACATCTAACCAACTCACGTGATAGGTGTGACCTGTATATAGGTCGGTCAGAGTTTTCGTTTGTAGTTCGTACTCCCAGTTCTCATTTATGCTCCATATAGGATTGAGGTGCTAGGGGTGTCCTTTGAGCTAGATGCAATGTTGCTTCCTAGGGGTTAGCCCTTAGCGGTTGCTAAGTCAGGAGCACTCGATTGCTCTCTTAGCAAGCATATTGACATAGGGGCTTTCTCTTTTAACTCTCTTTGTTCCTCTGCCTTGCGTAATCTCTCGACTTCCTTTTCCCTTGCTGCAAGGATATACCGCTCAACCTCTTGCACTTCGGCAAGGATTCTACCATCGGGTAATATGACCTCGGAGGGGAATAGCTCTGAAGAGTCAGGAGGTGCAGTGAATGAAGTATTCACTTGTACATTCTCTAAGGGTATAGGGTCTACTTTTGTCATGAATGGAGAATTTACTTCCCCACCCCCCTCATTTACATCATTAGCTCCATGTTCGGAGCGAGTGGCTCTACTAAAGGTTTCTTTCAAGCAGCTAAGCACGCTCGGCCCGGACTGTGGACCCATGGCATGCATGTCTTGGCTTGAGCTATCCAGATTAGGCATTGGGAAACCCTCCATGACGTCGTAGTCATAGGAAGAGTCACTAGCCGCTATGTTCGGGTCTTGGTTTGTACTGCCTTGGGTCCCCGCTGAGGGCCCAGAACCTAAAGTAGGTGGATATTGAGAACTCGCGTAAGTCAAAATTCTCTCTAGTTGCTCCATCTCTAGCACACGACCAGAGCACAGATGCATGTGCCTTTGGCACCCTACAAGCATCGATGAATAACCTTAAAGGTTAACCACTTACGTTTTTAGGCATCCGTTTTCTCTCACTTTTTTTTAACGTTTTTAATGTTTTTTAATGATCAATTTTTTTATTATTAAAGTGTGTGATAGCTCAAAACAAGCGTATCACTCAGAGGGTCGTGGTGTGCTTTACAGCACAACGTTCGGTCACCTGAAGCTCCGTTGGTCCTCAAAAAAGTCGATTTTTAGCTACACGTGAAGCTAAAATATGTAATTTTAAAGGGCGATAGATACCTAAGCTTGAGCGTGAGCTTGGGCTTGGGTCTGGGAGATATTCCCGATCCCGGTCCTACATTTAAATTTTTTTAAACAAATATTTATTTATTTATTTTTTTTTAATTAAAAAAAAAGGATAAGGTCGTTGCGGCCTACGCGAGAGCACACACACACTCTACCTACCCACTTCCAACTAATACACCTATTGTTACACACTAACACACTCTATTAGATCTCAAAGATCTACTTCCTACTTACTGTACATTACATTACACAGAACTAACAACCTTAATACTAACACCTTACACAGAGAAAAAACACAGTACCTTTGAAAACTCCATTAACAAAAAAAATACACAGTAGTAACACAAAATCCATCTTCTCAACACACATACCCTCCTTCCTTACCTTTCCTACAATTGAAATTGCACCACAAAAGAAGCACAAAAGCCATTCAAGCACAACATTCCTTGGCAATGGCGCCAAAAATGTGCGTGTATGTCGCACGTGTCAATGCAAGGAACTTGCCGATACACTATATGCGAGCCACAAATGACTCCAAGCACACAACAAACTTAAACTAGTAAGCTCAAAGATGGAGTTGGTGTGTCACTCACCGCTCTACGCTTCCTGACATGGAGGATTCCTCACCATGAAGAAGAGGGAGACGCCACTACGCCACGCTCAACCGCCTCGTCGCTGTCGTGCAGCCGCAATGCTCGATCGCACACACTCTCTCTCTCTCTCACGCATACACACACACACACAAGGAGATGAAGAAGAAGAAGATGGAGATGGAGCAAGAGCACTCTTCAATTGCACAAATGAGAGAATGAGTGAACTTTAGGTTTAGTTGACTTTTATATGAGCTCGCCCCATTCACACTTGGGCGCCCATACTTAGCCAACTAATCCCTTGAATGTTCCAGTTAGAATGCGCCTCTCATCGGCGATCACTCTTACCCTTTTCCTGTTGGACCGACAAGCCCGGTACCTGACTCTACCAAGTAAATAATACATTGTCCGTCGTAGGTGATAGGGTGTTCGTGAGCCGTGAGGGTTAACAACTCACCTATACTAGTATGAGCAACACAATGTAATTATGCTCAACTCTTTCAGCTTGAGCAGTACCTAAAATAGCTAAGATGCTTAGACCATAGAGAATATTACTTGAAGTTTTGGGACAAACATCTCATTCATTTAGTGGCTTAGTTGCCCGACTTTGACTCTTATGCCATGTATTTTTAATGGCAACTTGGACGAACTTTGTTCATGGCCAAAAACCCAATTTCATAAGATCTTGTAAATTTAGGACTCTTTCATTGTGTTGGTTTATGATTGCCACCATTTTGTCAAATATGTTGGCATACTTCAGCTCCTCTTGACTTGCTTGTCGTATGTTCACATTGCTTTGTGAAACAAGTTCTTCGACTGTTGTAGGAGCTGATAGAGACTTTGATTTAGAAGCGGTTGTAGATGTGTGTGGGTTCTTTGTGTTTGACTTTCCATGAGTGATTTTGGAATCCACCTTGTCTTTGGTCCATGTGTAACTGTCTTTTGCATTTTCTTCTTTTGCTTGATGACTTGATGGACACTACGTTTTGGGATCTATTTCTGATGGCTACCATTTTAAAAGCCTTGCTTTTGTAGTTGAAAATGAGGTATCCATCTAGAGGTTGTATCATTCATCAATTTGGATTGGATTTTGTTGGTGCTTGGTGTTGACTTCTTGACTTTGGGTAGAGCCTTGTGCATTTTGACTGATCTTTATGGGTCCAGGTTGAGCTACAACTTTGGGTAACCATATTTGAGTGTTACCTTTGTAAAACCCTTGTGCTTCAAGTAGCTTCACTGAAATTATCCACTGCTGCACATGTTTGCATTGGGTAGCTTTGGCTGAGGTCTGACTTTGGTACCCATACTTGTCATATTGCTTGCTTCTTTGAAGATCCCTTCTTTTGTCTTTTGCTCTTGTTCTAGATCCAGGATGCTACTTTAGGCTTTTTGGCCCAAACATTGGTGTTTCCTTGAAAGTAGCCATGAGCAGTAATTGACTCATTTGATGCGACCCACCCAATGACCTTTGGTTGTTGAAGTTGAAACCGTGCTTGATGTATCCAAATTGTGTCTTTTGCTCTTTGGATACTAACACTTGGTTGATTCTCTTTGTCTTCTTCTGGATGCTTTTTTGTGATGGAAACTTTGGTTGATAGTCTTTTTGCTTCGGTTTCCATTGCATTGTCGTTAGTGTGGCTATTGATGTAGAGGCTACATTGAAAGCCGAGTGGAGGCTCGTTGAAGGTAAACTTGTCTTACAAGGTTGATATACTTTAGTGTTTACCTTAGCTTTAGCTTTTATTGTGATGGTTGGTTGTTTCTTGTTTGCATGTACCTAAAGTTCTTCTAGGGCTTTTAGTGTTGTTGTTGAAGCTTTTCTTTGTGGTTGAAAGAAGATGTTCCTCCAGCTTTCTATTAGGATTAGATTCTCTTTGATATGATAGGAGTCTATTATGTGGAAAGTATCCTTATACTCTCTAATACTTAACTTGAGTAAGACTTCTGCCACTCCAAAGCTAGGAATTCACATTTTGGAACTTGTGTACACTATCTCCTCTAGGTCGGTGATTGGCAGCTTTCCCATAATTATCCATGTTCCATAAGACATTAGATTCTTTTTTGATTTTGTATCTATCATATCTATTAAGACTTGTTTCTCCACATATGATGAATTTGATCGTCGTAGGAGACAATCAAACTTCTTCCTTATCCTTGTTCTTCCTTTGATCTTGCATTTGTTGGACATTTGACCTTGAACTTGGATTATTTTTTATTCATCTGTTTTCATTTGCGCTTTTTCTAGGGTCAACTTCTTTGAAACAACTTTTGTTGATTCTTCAAGTATGTCAATAATGACATATTCTCATGGTTGCTCTTCTTCCTTTGTTTGCACTTTGGCATCATGCTCCATGGCGTAGCTATTTATCTCACCTTTTCTGCTTTCACACTCACAAACCTCATTAGGTTCCTTCAACACCTTTATCATAAATAAGGGAGTTATGTCATAGCCACTTGAAAGTTCATTTTCAACACCATTTCCTGAATTATCGCTCCTCAAATCATAATATTTGTCCTCATCATCATGCGAAAGGTCCCGCACAGAGACTTTGTCCACTATTCTTTTACAATTGATTGCTTGTCACGTCTCAATCATTTTAAAAAGATTTTTGGCTTCCTGGACAATGGATACCATTAGAAAGGGTATGATGCCGTAACCATCTTTGTTGCAAAACGTAGTATTGGTCACCTCATTTATGTAGAAGTCAAGAGTCACAAGTATTTGATCCCATCCAAAGGGTTCAATTAACTCCCCTGGGAATGGTTCCTTCATGTAGTATTTGTCTTCTACTGCATGCTCGAGAGTGCAATCCTCCCTTCTAAGCCTCCCACATTCTGATGCTTCGCACATCCAAATGTGAGCATCCTTCACTAGCCAAGTAGGTAACCGTGTTCCATCATCCAGAGTTTATTAGACTTTGGTTTACGTCCATGTAATGTTGTCCTTGGTGTTTACCTTGGTTATGATTCCTTATGCCACAAGTAGAGGTGGTCATAGCCCCAATCTTGAACCATTTTGAGGACGCATAAACGGCCGTCCCAACATAGCTTCAAAATTGTTGCGTTTTCCAAAATCTACTATAGCAAAGGTATGTTCATATTCTATCTCACATGAGGATAATATTACTTGTTCCAGCATTCCCAAGGGTCTTTCTACATATCCGTCTGCTATTTGCAACTTCATGCACAATTTTTTGAGAGATGGTCTTTCCCATTCCTCCCAGATTCCCTTTATAACTATGGCTATTCTAGCCCCGCTATCAAGTATGGCTATCATTTTTACTCCTTTGTACTCTAGTGTTAAAGTGTTGTTTCCTTCCTTGCCTTTGTAGTAGTCACCCACCTTATTCACTTGAACCGGCTTTGTTTTGGGTTTCTCTGGTTAGTTTATCTCCATGATTTTGTCTACAAATTTATCATGTGGATAGATTTTCAATCCCATTTTTTAAAGGTTTTTTCTCCTTTGGCCCCATAGATGTGGTTTGATCTTTAGAAGAACTGTAAGAGTAATAGTGCATCTTGTAGGAGAAGACATCAATTCATGTAAGCTCTTGGTATCCATCACCTTTGGTGTGGCTTTCCACTGAGAATGTACCACTCTAACCTCATATTTTGTTTTGAATTCTCCTATAAAAGATGGCAAAGTCTGTAGAGAGTGTGGTTTTCTCTCTTTAGATGCTACAAACCTGGCATCCCCATATAGATATCATATATCTCTTGTATAGTACTCGCAATCCATGTTGATATCAGGGATAAGTGCTGACTGTAAAGTAGAATTACCGTCTTTTTGGTTTTTCATTGTTTCCCATAGGGATTGTGGCCATGGCTTGTCCACTTCAGGAATTGGTTGTATCTCCAAAGATCTACCCTTATCTGTTATGTTTGCGACAAGTCCAATAGTAAGTGGCTCCTCTTTGTCTGTTTTTGCTAGTTTGATTTTGTTCTCTAGATTATGGAAGCAATGTTTCTACAAGTCTTTTTTACACTCCCAATCTTTTAGTTTTGTCTTCAAGATGTGGATATGTCAGTAGTCTTTGTTCTAACATTTGGTTGCTATTGAACCCTACTACATAAGCTTGCAACCTAGCGTCTAGTTGCTCATTCACCTTTTCTACAAATAATGAACCACCTAAGTCAGTCTTTGACTCTTTCGGTCCCCTTGCATCTTTCTTGCTCTCTTGCTCGTGTCTAAGAAGTCCTCTTTTTTGGTT
The DNA here is from genome assembly GCF_014529385.1 of Adiantum capillus-veneris. Taxonomy (NCBI): domain Eukaryota; kingdom Viridiplantae; phylum Streptophyta; class Polypodiopsida; order Polypodiales; family Pteridaceae; genus Adiantum; species Adiantum capillus-veneris. The sequence goes on from NC_140933.1 coordinate 166,953,194, forward strand.
CAATTCCATTTCCAAAGCTATTTTTTCCTAGCATGTATGCTTTCATTTTGTCTCGTTTGGAATTCCACAATTTTCTTCCAATTCTCACTGTGATGTTCTCAATTTTTGTTTGAGGTAGCAATATGTTTTCCTCCTCAACAAGTGCATTTTTGGTGAGTCATCACGTTAAAGAAATTGGGTTCTATCTTGAATCTGCTTGAAGAAGGCATCACTACTACAACATTCGTTGTTGCTTTACCCTTGTTGTTTGGATTCTTAGCATAGTGTTGGAGTAGATGGTCTATTCCACAACCGTAAAAAAATCCAAATATTTCTATTCGTTGACCCTAGTTTGGACAACCTCATGTTCAATGGTTATCTCCAGATTCATATCTTAGACCTTCTTGTTGCATAGCTAGTGATCTAGTCATTAATTTTTCTTTGAACCATACTCTTGATTGGCTATGAACATGAGCGTGTTCCCGTCCATGGAGTACTCGTTTTTTAGGGGTTTTGGCACATATGCTGGTTGAGTGTAGCTGACTACTACTCTCCCATCATTTTCAAGAGGTTGTTGTTGCCCTAGCATAAGTTGCGGTTTTGGCTGAAGGTTACACCATGGGGTGGGATGATCCCCTCCACAAGTCTCACACCTCATCATTAGAGATTTTCATACATTTGGGTTCTGTATGCAGACTTTGTTTATCATTATAATCACCTCTCAACTCCTTAATCAAAGCTTTGCATCGTAGGAGTTTAAATATCTTGCTTTGTTGTTGTAGGTTCGCTCTTTGGAGAAGAGGCATTACTAGTCACATTATCTGTATGTTTGGTCACCTCTCCATAGGCCTTACAATTGTCAACTAGATATAGAGATTCTTTAGTGACTTGTTCAAAGGCCATGCATGCTTTTAAATGTAGGTCATTTTTGAGAGTTTTGTTCTTCAAGCCCTCAATGAAGAGAACTAATAATCTCTGATCTTGTAGTAACTCTCACATATGACATCTCTCTATGTATTGTTTGAAGCAAAGCAAAGCTTCCTTCATTCTCTTCCTTTTTCTTTTTGAAAGTGTAAATATGTGACACTGTGTTGTGTTTCATCCCCCTTTTTGAGAACTCCTCTACAAATTAATGTAAGATTTATGCTATGTTTGGAAAATCATCTTTGTTCAGTGGTTGGAACCACATCAAGGCCTTTCCTTCTGATGTCAATCCAAATCCCTCATATTGTGTATGAAAATTTGTAATCTGTTCAGCTCTCAAAACCTGTTTGAAGAGTGATACATGAGCATATGGATCCCTTGACCCATTGTATTTTTTCTTGACACATTGGGCCACTTGATATGGTCTTAGTCATTGTGGTCCAGTCACCAATCTAACCAATTTTTGGTCTCTAAGAAAGACGTCTCTCGTTCTCTCTTCTTGTCTTGGAGAAAATCCTGGTGTAATCCTCTGTGATGCGTATCTACCTATGGTACAAGTTTGGTCTCAGCCTGTGAGACAAGGGGACATGGATCACGATCCATGTACTTGTGTCAGAAAGTAATGAAGCTTGATACATAGCTTGCCCTTGGTCTCCTAATGCTAGCTATATGGTTTTTGTGTGATTTGGACTTGACTAGGTCAAACAAAAGTGAATCCACAGATTTGTTTTAGGGTTTTCACCTTGAACTATTTTTGACACTTTTCACCCACTTTGTGAACTTTTTTGCCAATGCTTCTTTGGGAAGTTTTGTTCAAAATGGTCTCTTCTACATGCTGGTATAATTTTTGTCCAAAAATTCACATGGGGGTCATGGATCATGATCCATGTTCCACCACTTTTGGATTTGAAATTTGGTGTGGTGATAGCTTATGATGTTTGTAGCTTGCTCCACATTTTTTTTAAAAATTTGGATCAGTTTTGCCCAACCAAAAGTGAATTCTATAGTCTACTACGACAGTTTTGAGAATGTTCTATTTTTTGCTCTTTTGACTACTTTTTTCAACTTTTTTGCAAATGGTTCTTTTGGGAAAAGTGATTGCCTATGTCTCAACTACCTACTGCTCAAATCTCAACCAAAAATCTTGATGGGGGTCATGGATCGCGATCCATGTTCCATAAGATTTGGACACCAAATTTTTCATGAAGATTATTGGCAAATTCAGTAGTCTACTCCACCACTTATTTTTGAATTTGGACAACTTTTTCTCAGTCAAAAGCAAGTTTTTCTGTCTGCCTTGTGGTTTTTTGACTAGTTTTTGTGTTTGGCTATTTTGACCCACTTTTTTCAATTTTTTTCCTATGGTGCCTTTTGGGAAAGTTGTTCCAAACGGTATCATCTATCTATTGGTCAAAATCTGAGCTCCAGACGGTTAAGGGGGACATGGATCGTGATCCATGTTCCACCACTTCTGAACATGAAATTTGGTGCGTAGTATGCTTGCACTCTGTAGATGTTAGATTTTCACTTATTTTTGGATTTGGATCTCAAAATCTCAAGATTTGTCCAGTTTTGTGTCTGAAATCCGTGCTTTTGCTATGTTTGACCTATCAGCCAATTTTGATGTGATTTTTGAGTCTTTCTTTCAAGAAAACTTTCTCAGAGCAATGTCCCACTGAAGCACAGTGTCCCTGATCACTTTTCTGCAGTTTTTGTATTTGGATCACTTTTCAAGTCTCTACCATCAAATTTTCAAAATTTTAGACTTATAGTTGTTTTGGCCCAAATATGGTTTTCAACAATTTTTGCCCTGATTTTCAACCCAAATTTGATGGGGTAGTTTTTACTTACCCTACTACTAAGTACTAAAATGGAACTTGAGACAAAAAGAAATAGAACGGTACAAAAGAAAGTTGAAACGAAAAACGGTATAGCACTTTGAAAGCATAGAGAAAATCAAAGAATGAAATGCTTTTGGCTATCTCACTCACAACCCTCTTTACCTCTCAAGAATAGATCTAGCAAGTCCTTGACTTCTGGACTCTACCAAGTACTAAACCCCATGTCTAGTTGCTTCACTGCTAAGGTGTAAATGAAATGGAAAGACAAATATATATATATATATAAAACATGGATACACACTAGGTCACTCACCATCTAAGGATCATTCCCCGACATAGCGGGTCGCCGCAATGGATGTTTGTAGCATAGCTATTTGACACTAACATAATGTCAATAGTCAGGGAAGTGACTCGGATGGGGCACAGAGACTCTTTGAGGTTGTCAATCTCAAGAAGTGAACTTAACAAGCAAACATACCAACTGAACAAGTAAACCACCACTCAATGATCAGGAAATCTGCCTATGTCCTTTCTTACCCTCTCGGTCATCACGCCATTTTAGCACCCAAACGGACTTGAATGCAATGAACCATAGGAGGATATTTAGGACACCTAGGGGAACTATCTTACCAAGTGTGGTTGCAATTTTACAAGGAACCAAAATCACGATCTATCATGAAAAAGGTCTTGAAAATTGCAATAGAACTATATAAAAAAGGTCTCCCTATGATCTAGGAACACTCTCATATGGTCAAAACGTCAAAAAACAGTGATTCAAGCACTCAAATATGAAGATTAGTCTCACTAACATGTAGTCACAATCCTCAAAAAAACTGATAATGCTTACACTTGATTGAAAGAGCAAAGAGAGAGGAACACAATGCAAGTTTCAAAACTCAAAATGGATTACCCAATCATTAGTTGTGATGATTATAAGTTGGAGCTATGTAGTCTCTTGAGCGTACATACAACAGAGCTCATTTTCCTCCAAAAGATAAGCCTTCCTTTCTGACCTTTATACCTAGGGATTTCTAAATGGTCAGTGGTTGGCTCACACGGATCTTTACAAGTATCATGATAGAATTACAACTGACGAAACCCAACTGCTACTCTGAAATCAGGATTAACACAAAGTATTACAACACTAGCTCAGAAAAATAATAGAGTACAAATGTGTTGTTTGGCTACGTGCCTAACCAAGTGGACGCCCGTTCAGTTAATCTGCTAACAATCATAGTTATGGGAAACCATTGCTTAAGATGCAAGTAGCAAACCTATTTCAAGATAGGCTTGATAAGGCCTCTTTTCACACTGGGATCCAACGACCCATTGACAAAAGCTTGGTTAGCCATATACGTGATTGGATCCTTGAGGTCCTCCCAAAACTCCTTGAAGAATTCTATGGCCAGGCCATCCCACCCATGGGCCTTCTCCTTGCCAAGAGATTGCAATAATGCAAGCAAGCATTCTTCTTGAAAAAGGGCCATCTCAAGTCAATTGACTTCGGGTTGGGGAATTTTCCTATTGACATTCTCAAGCAAGGTTTCTCTGAATTCTTTCACTTCTTGAGACCGATTCTCTGACTGGCCAATAATTTGGCTTAGATGATCAAGCATCATCCTAGACATTCTGTCTTGGTCCTATGTAGCATTCCCATTCTCATTTGTGAGTGAGTGGATGGAGCCCTGGCTCTTCTTGATTTTCAAGGCCCTAAAGAAATGTGCTTGATTAGCGGCCTCTAGTTGGAGGAAGGTCTCCCTAGATATCAACCTCACCCAGGCTGACCTCCTCAAGATGTTTCTCAGCTAGGTTGGATTTAGCTTCCAGCCACCTCTTGTGTTCTTCTTCATAGGCCAACCCAACAATTTTTTTGGAAGTTAGACTAGCGACCTCCTCTTTGAGCTGCTTCAAATGCTCTTCTTGGGCCTTTTTCATCCGAGGGCGCGAGATTTTGCTTGCTTTTTGTATACTTTGAGTAAATATGTCCCAAGATTTAGGTTTTTCAAGATTGATATCTTTATTGAGTTTACTCATAGATCTTCTAAACCGAGGGTCTTTGAGCATGTGTGCCCCAAAACTACAAGCAACTTCTTACTCCCTCTGGGGGAGGTGTAGAGGTATATGGTCCAACATGCTCTTCATTAGTAGCCCCTTCTTCTCAAGTACCGAGGAGATCCAATTAGCCTAGTGAGAGTAGTTAGTGAGAGCACTAGCACCTACCAAGCCAAGAAGCCATGCAAGCATACTGTAGGCTTGTGTACGTGAAGTTGGGCATGCTATTCTAGCGATCCACCTCCCATAAGTCCACCATAGCCCATTTCTCACAGAGACCCAGATTCCATTTTTCTTTTTCAAAACTTGTCAATAGATTGGATGAGCGTGTTCTATCCTTGCTCTTCTCCACCATATTAAAGTTAGCTATTAGTAGCCACTCTCCTTCAATAGGGTATCCCTAAGGTGTATCAACAACTCATACAGAATTTGGCTCTATCCTTAGTATTGCAAGGCCCAACTAATTTTCACTTCTGGAACCCTCTCAGAAGGGTGATTTAGGACCACATTGGGCTCCAACCACAATAGAGAGGATGCCACTGAACCCATCCACTCTCGATCCATAGAACACCAATTTCTTCCCCGATGTCTATTTTCTTTTGCTATGAGCATCTAGATGATGTTCTTTGGATGGCCCAAAAATTAACTTCCTTATCCTTTCTAACTTCCTCCTAGAAGAGGGTGTGCTTCTTTCGGGTCTTCAATCCTTTCATGTTCCATGATTAGATAGCTAAAGCTTCCATCATTGGGATAGAGGGATGAATTATTCAACGTCCAATCCCTGCCTCGTTTTTGCCTCCCTAATCTAAGAGAGTAAGGGGGATCTCTATCTAATCGGGGATCCTTTGTATGAAGCACTTTGAAGGGGTTGTGGAGTGTGAGTGCACAAGTCCCTCCTTTTAGTTGAGGGGGGAGAGGAGAATTTCCCTTCCAGGCTCCATTATTCTTTGATGATGTAGATTCTGTTGCCATTGCCTTCACCCTTTTGATCCTCTTTAGACCTAGACTTGCACAACTAAAGAAGTTGTCATTATCAAAAGTTTCGGTGTTGAGGCATGGAAAACAACATTGCATGGGCCTTTAGAGAATGCAATGTGTGGATTGGATTTCCCACAGAATTCTCCTTCAATCTAGTGGCTTCCCTATCACACATCATATCCTCTTTTTCCTCCTCTACTCCTATCCCCACGTCACTCTTCCTTTGATTCTCCTTTTCTTCCACAACTGCTTCCTTCACAGGGGTCTAGTTGTCGAACCCTACACTGGCATCTTGCATTGTAGAATCGGCATTCCCATTAATCTTCATGAGGAAATCCTTGTCAAAGTTCCCAAACTTGTTACATTCAAAGCACGCCCCAAAGTATGTCCCAAAATTGAGGAAAACAGTAATAAGCCCAGCTCCAACATTGATCACCATGCTCTTAGGTGGTGTCTTAGAGCTATTCCAACCTATACACACTCAGCTAGAGAATCTGCCAAGACCCCTCTTGTTAGGGAAAACCTTTCGAACTCAACCCAGACATGATGAATCCCGTGTAGAGACTCCACTGAATCAAATATTGGTTCCCATGGCACCACACACACAATGGTCCTATTAAATATAAGGGGTCCTTTTTCTAGGGTATTTGACACATCAGATACCTCCTTGAATCTAACTAAGCAGAAGCCCTTGGCTAGGTAATTGGTGTTTTCAATTGTCCCCCCCCATGACCAAGAATTTGCGGTCCTTGGATCCATTGGATCAATTCAAATTTATTAGCTCTCCCATTGAAGCCAAACACGAGTGTAAGCTTAGCTTGCATGGCTAGCTACTTTTTAATGAATGCAGGTGGAATCGCGACAGTGATAGCCTCTGTGGCCGTTACACTCTGCAGCAGCTTGTGACCTACGGTCTTTCTCCGCAGTCCACACCATGGGGGAGTTAGGGAGGGACTCCTTACATCCAGAGCCTCACACCGATGACATCTCAATCTACGGACCCTTCTTATCATCCTCCTCCCCTTCCATCGCAGGGTCCCACTCCCATGGCATCACCGGATACCTCCATTCGATGGAGGGATTGTTTGGCCGCTACACTCTGCAGCAGCTTGTGACCTATGGTCTTTCTCCTCAGTCCACACCATGGGGGAGTCATGGAGGGACTCCTTACATCTAGAGCCTCACACCGATGGCACCTCAATCTACGGCCCCTTCTTATCATCCTAATCCCCTTCCATCACAGGGTCCTATGTCACTCCATTCCACTCCTGCTTTGCTAGAACACCATCGATGAACTTCCTCTAGCGGTGCGCGTTGACGCTCATCTCAAGACAACGAGCGTCGAGAGAGACGAAGTGACGACAGATCTTGTGGCTTCCCTTTTTTTGATAGTGGCGGGGTAACGGAGTCCCCTATTTTAGAGCGTGACACCCTTGACGTAGAGGACAAGGATACTGACGCACCCATACCAAACACACATGGGTGCTACTACACGGTAAAATATGGCAGGGAGGTGGACTTCAGTATAGCAGAGGGAATGGCATTTTGACGCCATCTTCAAATTCTTATACATTCAACATGTAAGAACTGTTTTGTAAAGTTTAGAGACCAGCTGCCCGATCATGCACGCTACATTGAGGACACGCTACATGCTAGATTTACAAATGGCCCTGATCAACTTTTTTCACAACAATGGGTGGAGGGCTACATAAAAACATTTTTGAAAAACAAGCAGTCAGTGTACGACGTGCAGTAGCCAACCAGGTTAGAGATCCAGAAAAGAGCTATCGTGGTGGTAACATGGCAGACGCAGAGTGGGAGTGGGTAATGCAAGAAAAGAGCAATCAAGCTACGACTGGCTCATCCTATAGACAACAACGTGAATCTTGTACCAGAAAAACTCCCACGCACCATGGCTCAGGAGGCAAGATAGCCTGTAAGGACAAATATGTAAAATTGATTAAATTATAACCTAAATCGGTGATTATAAAGATTGTAGACAATGATTTGTTATTTTTATTGCCAACTTAGAAAAATATCACTCTTACTCGACCAACTAGATGAAAGGAACCATACCTTAGAAGCAAATTCACTTAATCCAAGCAAGCAAGAAATGTAAATATAAGCAAAAGAGCAATGTCATGGAAGGATTTCACCTATTTGTGCTCTTTTGAGCATGCCTGAGCAAGCATCCACTTTGTGTAGAGGCCCCTTGATTCCTTTTATTTGGAATCCAAGCTTCTTGAAGCTAAGTGTAGCAAACACAAACTCCAAAACCCATTTATTGAACGCCAAAAAACACACAAAAAAAACATTAATGAAATCCTAATGCTAGGGTATCAAATACCCAAATATACCAAAGGGAAAAAATCAAAGGGGAAAAAAGTGCCTTTGGTTGTGCACATGATGCTCTTTAGTAGAAATTGTATACAAAATGAGAGAGATAATGCTTCTACATAAGCTCATTTTGCATATTAAAACTTCTCATGCATAAATTAAAGTCGATTAATTTCTAGCTCAAAATAAATGTGCAATTTTTGGTCAAGCTAGAGATTATTCAAATTTTAATGCAATGAAATGGCTTTAGATAACCAAAGTTTGCAATATATTGCAATGTCGACACCTATCATGGAGTAATTGAAAGCTATTGAAAGCTCATGCTTTCCCACAATCCTTCAAAAACAAATCAATCATTAGTGCTCTTAAGAATATGATGATTCAACACAAGAATTAAAAAAATGCTCATTGCTATCTCATGGTCATCCTAAAAAAACTCAATGTTTTAGTGCTATGGAAATATTTTGCATTCAAATCAAGCACTTCAAGAATGCATAGCAATGCCCATTCCAAATTTTAGCACACTAAATGTCTCCATTTAGCATGATTGCATGTGCAATTTAACTCTCCAAAGATGCCCCAATCCATATCACAAAGGAAGTTTTTCATTGAGCCGAGCACTAGATTATGCATAAGCCAAAATAATTTGTCCATTGATATTCATTTAAGCATAGAAATGATAGCATACATGAAGTAAATGCATGGCTCTTGAATAGCCAAAAATTGCAATACAATTCATCTTTGTGCCTCTTAATAGGCAATTGGAATCTCAGATTTCTCTCAACCTGCCAATCATCATAAGGTTCAAATGTTAGTGCTATGGGCATAAGCATTGAAATGCACAATTACTAAGTCCAGTTTTAATGCATCCAATCAAATCAAGCACTCAAAGAATACATAAGAAATCCATATGCACACAAGTGATGCACATTAGTGCTTTCATGTAGCAAGTGTGGCATACATAACATAAGAGAGAGAAACCTTATGATGAAGTGGACTCCAAAGCAATCATTCAAAAACCAAAGTTAGTGTCATAGGCTTACAATCTCAAAAATTAGTTTTATGCTAGCACAATTATCTTCAACTCTTGCAATGTTTATGCATTTCAAGCAAGAAATGTTCGAGTGATCTCCAGGAAATGCACAAAATATTAATGCTCATTCTCTCATGCAACAGTGTAATACTTGTAAACAAACCATTAGTTCCATTCATTACAAAAGAACAATGATCAATTGAATTTTAAGTTGAGCAACAATGATCAATCACTATTGTTATAGATGAAGTTTCACTTTATTAGAGCCAATCACTCAACTCCCACTATTTTCTGAGGGAAGGGGTGGGAACAAGCCCCAAAGTTCTTTTATATATATTTGTAAAATTTTTAAATGTTCATTTTACTTCTTTGATCACAAGAAGATGAGAAACTAACAACGCGAGATAAGAGAGATAAGGAAGGTTTGTGTATGTGCATGAGATGGTGGGGCCCTCTGTGTGTGTGTGTGTGTGTGTGTGTGTGTGTGTGTGTGTGTGTGTGTGTGTGTGAGAGAGAGAGAGAGAGAGAGAGAGAGAGAGAGAGAGAGAGAGAGAGATTGAATTATCATCCACGGAGTTCATATATGACCTATGGGATCAAAAGCAAAACAGTACAAAGGATTCCATCTGATACATATCAGTTAAGGAGTGAGGGTCCATCGAGGGGTGGAAAAACAAAAAAAGGGTGAAAAAGATAAGGTGGGACGAACAAAACCTAAGATGAGGTAGGTGAGGAGGAGGGAGCCGGTTTGGGAGTTCTAAACTCCTGGATGATGGCTTTACCTCGATACACTGCCCATTTCCCTGTTGTGCGCGCTTCTCGCATCTTTTGGAGTTCAGCCTTCTTCTGTTTGAGTTGAGTGGGTGTAAGATCTTCAGCAAACCAAATTTTTGTGTCCTTGAGAAGCTTTGACTGCTCAAGGAGCTTGAATCGATCTGCTTTGTTCTTGAAAGTAAGAATTGCATGGTTAGTGTGGTGCTCGTGAGCAAGAGTGGTGATTGTTGTTGGATCCCATTGTATCATGGGGGTTGTTGTTCGGATGCGATCGAAGGACTTGTGGAACTTGTGGTCCTCCTTTCCTTGCCAATCACTCGGGAGCCCACCGATGCGAACATTGAGAGCAAGATCATCTTGACATTGTCGTTCCTGTAGCGTGGACGCCACACGGACTTCAACTTTGTGGAAGATGGCATCCTACACTTGCGTCTTGACCTTCTCTATGAGGGTGATGTCTACTTCCATATTGGGCTTGATTTCCTTCTCTTCCATTTCTCCCTTGCTGGAGTTCTCTATTGCGGTGAGTCGAGATTCAATGGCTGTGAGCCTTTCCTTCAAACCTTTGTTCTCCTCGCGAAGTCTGACAGACTTCATTTTGCAGCCGGGCCATTGTGTCCATCTTTGGGGGTGTTGCCACGATGCCGAAAAACGTGGGCTTCCCTCGAGATGAGGCCCGAGTGGCCATGGAAGGCACTCAGGCAAGAAAACAGGCTTATTTTGGTTTAAGGTAAGGGCTTGGGCGTAATATTCAAATAAGAAAATGAAGCAGGGCCTGTGTAGTCAGTTCAGCTCGATTTTTGTGTAGTCGGGTCAACAGAGCAGGGCTCTCGTGCAGAGTGGCAGTGGGGTATGTCAATGCAGGCAGGAGCTTCAACAGTGAAAGCAAGAGCGACAGCAGGGCGTTGAGCGGGTCAACTCGATTGTTGGGCGGCGCAGGGCACTGACGCCCCCCCACAGGGCTGCCCTCGCCCAGGGGAGACGTGCGGCCGACAAGAGAGGGAGCTTCCTTAGTGTTTCGATAGAGAGAGCTTTCGAGAGAGAGAGAGAGAGAGAGAGAGAGGAGAGAGAGAGAGAGAGAGAGAGAGAGAGAGAGAGAGAGAGAGAGAGAGAGAGAGAGAGAGAGAGAGAGAGAGAGAGAGAGAGAGACTGTGTGATTTTTGTGTGTATGGGTGTATTTGTCTTGCTCGTGAGTGGACTCTAGAGAGGAACCATTGGCGGGCTACAAAGGAATGGCATGAGCCAGTTTGGTCTGGTCTTTCGCTTGCAAAATGGCCAAGGTAGCAAGACCACTCAAGTGGGTGCTTTTGTGTGTGTGCGTTGAGGGTATGGGGCCACTACATAAATGCGGCGGGGGGCAAATGGAAGCACTTTAATTAGCACTAATAGACGGCTCTGGGAAACACTCTAGTCTCCAATTACTATGTGTGTTTGTGTATGTTCTAGAGGCTCGTTTCCAATGAGGCACACTGCGGGGTCGGTATGGGCTTAGGCTGCAAGAATGCATTGTGTATGCATGACATATTAGCGATGATAGAGCTTGAGTAAAGATGCCTACAATTATTGCATGGTTGTAGGAAAATTGTAACGGGGCCATCTACAAAAGACAAGGGTTATCCAGGTGTGTGTTGGCTGCGGGTTCCAACACATGAAAGGGTTGTGTGTGTTTCAAGTTATCACCAACAAAATTGCCAAATCAAGCACTAAAAAACATGAGGATGTATTTAATTGAGGGTGAGTGGGTGTGCAATTTGGAGTGTGGCACCCACAGAAGCCATGATCTGGCAGCACGAGGGGAGCTAATGCTAAAGAGAGAGAGTGTGTGTGTGACTCGGTGGTTTCTAGATTCTAGCGCATAAAGCGGGTAGTAGATAAAATGTATGAGCATATATTGGGCGTATGTAAATAATCAGCAGCAAACACACTCTATCACAGAGTAATTGGTAGGTTGTTGGGTCAACAACAAAAGACCACGCTTGACTGTAGGCGGTATTTGTAGGTAGCATGCCCACGATTTTTATCCGTATTGCAGGCATGGGCCAGTTGGATTCACAAGAATGGTGCGGAGCCTAGTGATGAGCTGTTGACCACATGTGGCGAGCCAAGTTGCACTCAAAGTGTGCAAACATGGGTATTTGTTTTAACTTTTTTTTTATAAAAATTTTGTAGAGAGAGTGCTCCCATGGTGGAATCATGAAGGTGTGTGTGGAGAGGCTTCGAGCGGATGCAACCTTGGAAATAGTTTCTCATGCTGACCACATGTGGCGAGCCAAGTTGCACTCAAAGTGTGCAAACATGGGTATTTGTTTTAACTTTTTTTTGGTGAAAATTTTGTAGAGAGAGTGCTCCCATGGTGGAATCATGAAGGTGTGTGTGGAGAGGCTTCGAGCGAATGCAACCATGGAAATAGTTTTTCATGCACACCAAACAACCTTGGCTGTTCAATTTCATTTCCCAAAGCTAGTAAAAACCAACGAGCTTGCATGAATTAACATATGAAAATTTTCCAATGTCATACTCCATTCATAATCAATTAGGTACCAATGCGCTATGAAATTGGTCTCAATTTTTGAGCATGACATCACAAAATCATATTTTTCTTTAAAAGGAAACATGCTTGCACTCACAAAAAGGTCAAAAAATTCATGCACATTTTCATTCACCTTCTCATTTGTGTAGCTTCAATTTGATGATTTCTTGAGCATACACTTTGAATAGATGATAGCTTATTCATGCACTAAAACCTCCCAACTTTGAATTAAAAATTGAATCAATTCACAATCAATTGCTGGGAGATGCATACACTTAATGAATGCACAAATCCTCTCAGTCACAAATCCAAAACTTATTAGCAATCAAAAATGAATTTCCAATATCCTTAATCATCCAAATCTATAGGGGCTTGTCATTTTGGATTGCATGGATAAAAGCTCATGATTATGTCAACACACAATGGTAATACATAAAATAATTTTCAATTGGGTACAAATTGAGCCATCCCAAGTCAGTCAATCGCATACACACCAGCTTTTTAGGTATTTTAATAATCACGATTGGCAACCAAGACCAATTATCATTAATCCTCAATTTGGATATTGAATGCCATTGAGAAGGCACACACACCCAAATTTAGACCAAAATTAAATGCAATTAATCCATCAATTTCTCATTGGAACGCACAAATTGCACACTTGTCCAAGAATAAACTAATGTTGCATGCTTTCTCAATTTCACAAAATCAATCTTAATTTTTTCTAATCAAGCAATACACACACTCCAAAATTAGCACAAAAATTCAAATTTAGCTCAATTGGCAATGTAATTAGGCTTACACCTAATAATTGCACACACTTTTGATGCACCTTTCACAATTAACAAGCATTTGGGTGTCCCAATTGACCATCAATCATTGAAAATCAAGTGGTCTTCAATTGGGCACACACACTCAATCTTTTTCCCGATTTTTTTTGCAATTAGGCATATCTAATGATTGGAATTTCCTATCATACATAACAATTACATGATTGAACACTCACATATCATCAATTTGTTCAATTTCTATGCATGCACACACTCAAGATTAGGTGCATACACACTTGAATTTTATGACCTTTTTTCCCTCTTTGGTGCAATACACACACATGAATTCTTGTTGTTGCAAATCAAGCTTAATCTTGACACACACATCAATCATTAGTCAAAATTGAACATCAATTTTACTCCAATACATTCAAATTAGGCACAAAATGTAGGTGACTTGATTTACACACCTAATTTTAGAAAGTGATTAGCACACATTGGAGTAACATTAAGCAATCAAGAATTCAATTGATAAAGGTAGTGAAATTACATTGTCAACGCATTCCAAGCTATTCCTTGCTCCATGCGATGATGCATCATTGCAAACACATGTGTGTGCATCTCCAATTTGGCCCAAAAATTGACCAATTAATGGCCAAAAATCAACACTCAAATCAAAAAATTAGGCATGGATTAACACAATTAACTTGATTAGAGTGATGATTCCACCTCTTATAAGGGGATTAAACATACATTGCACATCAAAGGTTAGTGAAGTAAAAATTAGTAAAGATTATCATGAAATTAGTACAATTAGCATGGAAATGAAGCAAAATTAATAATGGTTAGCGAAAAATTAGTGAAATTGGGGGTGGAAATTGTTAAGTATGGAGCCTGATTTACCCCTTGTAATTTTTTGTATTAAAAATGCACATTTGTAAGGCCCCCATTATGAGGAGAAGCCATCGTGCGTGAAGAAAAATCACTCGTCGAAAATAAAAATCACTCATCGGAAACCAAAATTTTCACGGCCCTTGGCCGAAATATTCCTTTTCGTTGGAATATTATGGCCGATGGCGGTCGGAAAGTGGTCGGAAAACGATCGAAGATCGGTTGGCCGGTTGGTCGGTAGTCAATGGCTGGTGGTCAGCGGTCGAAAGTCAATGGATGATGGTCGGTGGCCGAATTCAAAAGCAGACTTTTCCTCTCAAGGACGGACACACATGGCGGATTGGAGGGTCCGATTTGGACTTATCTACACAAGGGTGGCTACACATGGCTGCCTCTCATGAGAGAGGCCATCCCTTTTGGCCTATAAAAGGAGGCCTCTTCTACACACAAAAAACGGATTGTGAAGCATTGTGGTGCATTGTGAAGTTGGTGTTAGGTGGTGAGAGTGAAGCAAGGTGGGAGCTCTATTAAGGGTATAATCCCTTTGTAACCTACTTCTTGTTTGAAGTACTAAAGCCATTGAGTGGCTGCTTTCCCGTGGATGTAGCCCACATTTGGGTGAACCACATATATCGTGCTCTCTCTCTCTCTCTCTCTCTCTCTCTCTCTCTCTCTCTCTCTCTCTCTCTCTCTCTCTCTACTCTATAATCTCTTGTGTGTGAAAATTTCTCTCTCCCCATTAAGTAAGCTCCTCAAATATCTATTTAGCTACGTCATATTTTCTAACAGAAAGGGGGGTTTAGGGTATTCATAACTCAAAAATTATCTTCAGTTACTTGCACACACATCATCAAATCACACTAATCTGAGTTACACACATTAAAAAACCGATGAAATTAGTAGCAAAATTACTCTGTTCTAAACATCATCTTCTCACTAGCTTAGGATTTTGGTCCCCGTGCAACAGCGCCAAATGTAAGAAGGCATTGTAGCAACGTTTTAATCGCAACTCACACAAAATTATCAATCCATGGATTGGCAACCCGGCTAGCGCTTGGAGGCACGAGCATCATAGGATGCATTGAAATAGAGGATTCAAGGGATCCTTCTACCCATCATATAGAGAAGCCATGGAAAGGGTTTCCTCTAATCAACCACTTACTAATCACTTTACACACAATCATTTGATTAAAATTAACCTCTCACATCAATCACCCTAATCACAACTCCTAATCACACAACTACACAAGCATGCAATTAACATACCTACTTTGTATTAGTGTGGCCATTTCGGTCCATCCCCTCAATGCAACTACATATGCACACACACTAATCTTACACCTTGTAGGGAAAGAGAAAGAGAAGGAAGACATAGCCTTCACACACCATGGCCAATGGTGTGGTTAGAAGAGATTAACTCAAAAAGGGATGAAAGATCTAAGATCACACTAATACAATCGTACTTCACATAATCAAAACGAAGAAGACTAATAAGAAAGAAAGTGTAATTGATTATTAGAAATCAAGATCTACATGGGCATGAAAATCCCATGAGCCTCATGACCATCCACTCTACAGAGAAGAGATCTCACCCAAGAATGACTTCTCATTTAGCATAGGGTCCTTTTATTGTTTTGGGCTTCAAGCCCTTCAACTATGGGATAAAGTTGAGCCCTTTAGCCTAAGATTATACAATTTGGAACTCCTAAATGAGCCCAAGGCCTTATACAATGAACAGAAAATATTGTGCACAATAGCACATCCCTACCTTGGTGCATAATCAGTCTAGCATGTGTTAGCCGCTGCTAACAAGGGTGAGTGATACCATTCCGAGAGAGAGAGAGAGAGAGAGAGAGAGAGAGAGAGAGAGAGAGGGAGGGAGAGATACTTTTGTTTCTCTGAATTTCATCGACTCCAAAGTGACCGTTACAACCTCAACAAAACCTACCTTATCAAATTATTTTTCAGTGCCAGATTGATGTCCCTAGTATGCCCACCTACTGCTTCACCCTGCTATTTCATCATTTTTGTTGAGAGATCTCTCTCTCTCACTCACACACACACTCTCTCTCACACAAACATGTCTCTACCATTGCTCTCTCTCTCTCTCTCTCTCTCACACACACACACACACTCAATCACTCATCTCACAAACATGTATCTGCCATTGCTAATGTTGGTTTAGATACTTAGTGTTGCGTTGCAAGGTGAGCGTCTCTCTCTACTTGCTAGTCTACCTTCATCTTCTCCATCAGATAAACTTACTTGTGGTTATGGTTATCTTTTGTAGCTCAATGTTGGAAAGCCAACCGCTTATAACAAGGTAAAATATCATGTATGTAAGCCTCGGCTTGTACATGGATGTTCAAATTCAAGAACATGTCTCACATGTTGCCTGCATGATGCTGCAATGCTATGCAAAGCCCAAGCACTTTCTATATGAAGGAGGCATTTTGATAAATTTGTATTTGGATGACGGCTTGCGAGCATGGTCTGCTAATGGAACTGCGTGCTACAACTTAGAAACTCGTCTTTGTCATCTTTGCAAAAGCTCGAAGAGAAGCTCTTCTCTCTCTCTCTCTCTCTCTCTCTCTCTCTCTCTCTCTCTCACACACACACACACACACACACACACACACACACACACATGTCCAAAAGATCGTAATTTAGCTAGAGTATGGCAATGCTTTGAATGCATGCTGCCACACTAAGAGGCTTGCATGCAGAGCTAGAGATTTGGAAATCACAATGAGCTTGAGTGGGTAGGAGGTGGTGGCGAGCAGGATTAAGGAGGCAACAACCTCTGTGATGATTTTTTCCATTGGCCAATTCGACTACAATTGAGAACATCTAAAGCTTCTTGAAGCTCAAGGAGGGAGAGGAGTGATGGCTTGTGCACACACACACACACACACACACACACACACACACACACACACACACACACACACACACAGAATCTAGTTTTCTTCTATATAGATAGCTAGCCAGGGCTAGCTGGCGTTCTTGGCGTGCAGGGGTGGCTGCACAGGCACACACACACACACACAGAGAGAGAGAGAGAGAGAGAGAGAGAGAGAGAGAGAGAGAGAATCTGGTTTGCTTGTATATATATAGCACGCGCACACACACACACACACACACACACACACACACACAGAGAGAGAATCTGGTTTGCTTCTATATATATAGCATAGCACACACACACACAGAATCTGGTTTGCTTCTATATTTATAGCATACACACACACACACACACACACACACACACACACAAAGAGAATCTGATTTGCTTCTATATATATAGCACGTGCGCGCACACACACACACACATATAGAACTTGCCCCTGCGGCTCAAGAGAGAAACCTCCAATCGAGAGGGGAGAAGCTTGTTGACAACTAGAGGCGAGATGAATGCCGCTTCAAGGGCTATATTGGGCATTTTTTGCTTCAAGGAAACATGGGAAGATTGAGCCCTTGCAATTGTGGCTGCAAGGGATATCTTTTTTATATAATATATATATCCACTCACTATTATATTGAATAGTTTTCCTAATGGCTTCAAAAAAAGATATTCACTACCTATATAGTACAAGTACATGGTGCAAGGACACTTTAAAGAGAAGAAAATGCTAAATGAAAAATAAAGAAGAAGAGAAACACAAATATACCAATGTGAAGTTGACCACCTAATGTGAGATTTGGGAGACCTAATGTGAGTTTTGCTCCCCATAAAAAAAGACTAAAGAGTAGATGCATTTTATTTTTTTTATGCAAACCATGTGGCAACAAGCTAATAGGGCTCTTTGTAAATTTTTGAGTTTTAAGCATTTCAAGCTCAATGAGCACTTCAAAACAAAAAAAACTAATAGTAGGGATTATGATATCTTGAGTGTATAATTTTGAAAGCTTCAATCTCATACTACAAGTCTCAAGTAAGCACATTAAAAGCATCAAACTAGTACTGGAACACTATGATTAGAGGCCTAAAGATCAACGTTTGTTTTGATAAAATGTGTTGCATGGTTCCCATGCCACAACGTGAACGATGAGAGGAAGGGGACAGAAGAGCCCTACCTCGCCCCTCTCATGCTACGTTATGCCATGTAGTACTTATGGTTTTTGATATTTTAAATCTAGTGGTGGAATTATTTCTTCATTTTAGCACTTTCGCTAGGATTTTTAAACGTTCTAATGTACCTACCTAAAATGTGTTGAATTTTTAATCTCATTTAAAAAGAAACTTCACATCAACTAACAAAGGATTCTATGTGGTTGCGTGTCTCTTCGAGCGAACGGTGCAGGACATGGTTTTCAGAGGAGGTTTCTGAGGAGTGTCATACTTTGCATATGGAATTCCATGGATGCCTGAATGTTGTCTGGATATAGATATTATGAAATTTTGTCTGGTGTGGGTCACACTCAAGATCCTTCCTCTCTAGCTCATAGGCCATGTAGACACTATTGCTAAGCTCTTGGGTCGGGTGCTATTTATTCCCAAGCTATAGCTTGTCAAACCGGGCTTGGATGTTAAAGTATATATATTGTGGGACATTAGCAAGCCCATTCCAAAGTACTTGGATCTTAACATGGGAAACATTGGTGCCTATTGTCAAGATCTAGCCTTTGCCTCGTTTCCCAACGCATGTTACAAGTGTCAAAGAATTGGACATTATGCTAGAAACTGCCCCTAGGAAAAAATTGCTCGTAGCCTAGTGATCAAAATGACCTCAAGACGGGTATCCAAGGAGACAGGCCTCCTTCAGAATCCAGCCTACCTTTAGAGGAGGTCGGTGACACTGAAATGCAACAGGACAAGGCAAGCAGAGAGACTGAGTGCTTTGCTGATGAGGTTCAAGATAAGCCACAGACGTTAAGCATAGAGACTAGCAACCTTGGTGGGAGTAGCCAAAAAATAGAGGGCATGTCAGTGGAGGTGTAGGACATGACAGAGTTGACCACTAAGGAAGTTGGATTGCAAAACTAAAAAGTAGATCTCATTAGCCATTTGTTGAAGGTATCCGGCCTTTGACCACCACTTGAATTTGTCTAAAAGAATGACAAAAAGTAGTAATATTTGTGGAAACTTGGTTTGTCTTGGCGGTTTTCATAATAACTAATATCTAATTCTCCTAAATGATTTTCTCATGTTAAATTGATCATTTAATATGGGGAAGTGCTAGGGGAAAAAAAGCTAGAATATTGGTTAAGCTAGCAGACCGACCACAGTAGGGATCCAAAGGATTGAAAATAGGGATCCAAAGGGGGGGTCATCTGCAAAAGAGCAATGTTCAACAATGGGCTTTAAAGGCCCTAAGGTTCAGCCCATTAAGACTTCCAAAATGCTAAGGTTCCAAAATTCAAAGGTTGTGTCAAAAGGTCAAACACTAGGGAAATTGGATGTTTTGTGTGTATACCAAAAAGTCTTCAAAACTCCTACAAAGGAGGTGGCGAGCCTTGCAAGTAGGGGATGAAAGAGAAACACACACACACACACACACACACACACACACACACACAATCTTCTTTTACACAAAGGGAATGAGGGACACATGTCAGCTCCCTAGCCCAGATGCCCACAAGGTGCACTCAAATCCTATTGGATGGCCATGGAGGTGGACCAATGAGAATTAGGATAGAATAAATCTAGTTTAATTAATTTAAAAACACTTAATAAAAGAACCAATAAGAATTAAGCTCTCTAGAAGACTATTGGATAGTCTCCCACGGGGTCCAATGAGCATTCAGCAACCCAATGGCTTGCCTGATTCCTTTTGGCCAAGAGACAAAGGGGTCCAATGAGAGTTTAGTTGCATTAATTAATTACCTAAATCTATCACAAAAGGGGAAAGGGGGACATATGTCAAAATGCTCACTTCTGATACTTGATTTTCATTGGCTAAGCTGGGAGAGGTCCAATGGGGTGTCAGAATGAGTAATTTGCATGAGCGGTCGACCAAGATTCAATCCATGCTCATCTCCTCTACCATGCTAGTTATTGAGCTATGATATGCTAATATGAGTGATTATGTGAGGAGATGTACATCTTTCTTGTAAGACTACTCCTTCTTCCTCTCAATCTACTCGCATACCCCACTAGCTCTCACCATCTTCGAAGGTGTGTGAGGTCTTGGGTCTGAGACCGTGAGGGAATTGATGTTGTGTTTTATAAGTGTTTTCTAAGTGCTTGAAGATTCCATCTTTATTGAACTAGCTAGTGATTGAAGGAACACAAAGAGTTGTATTGTAAAATGTCTCCCTTGATGGGGGAAACCTATAATATAAAGCAAGGCCGCAAACACCTTCGAAGTGGAGAGAGCTAGCAGGGAATGAGGGTAGGGAAGAGGAAGAAGAATCACCCATAGGAGAAAGAAATAGTTCCTCACTTATCATCACTCTTCTTGCTTAGAATAGCATAATAGCATAGTAATAAAGATGAAGAAGATGGCAAGCTTAAGCATTGAAGTATGGCTCTTGGTTGGATTTGCATTCCATAGCCAAGAGTGTTGGTGTAGGCTCTCCACTTCTCAACAATCTTGGAGAAGGAGATGGAGCTCTTGCACTTTGTACTCCACAAAATGAGATAATGTGTGTGTGTGTGTGGGAGAGTATACCCCCCCCCCCCACCCCTCTCATGCTTGGTCCACCTCTCTCTCTCTCTCTCTCTCTCTCTCTCTCTCTCTCTCTCTCTCTCTCTCTCTCTCTCTCTCTCTCTCTCTCTCTCTCTCTCTCTATTTGGCGGCTAAGTCAACAATGGCCAAACGGACCAGTAAAAGATGCTATTTACTATTTTTAGTAAATGCTAACGAGGCCTGATGATGCGGATGCGAAGTAAAGATGAAGATGAATCAAATACAAGAAACAGATGCAGAGAAGAGTTGGAATTGATGACTATCTATGGAGTTACGATCACAATTGACGGTCACTTAAGTTTTAGGATTTTCCGTCAAATGACCACAAATGCGGGTTGTAATTATGTTTTGGGTTCATCAAGAGTTCCAAGTTGTAAACATTGAGCTATATTTAGATCCTAGGCAGTGCAGATAGCAGATTAAGTGAGTTTGGCCATTTGGGTGCCCGACCACTTCTAAAAAGCCTAGAGAGTATATAACTCAAAACACACAATGTGAAAGGGGATTCTTACTCACTTGAGATAAGCTTTGTGAAGAAGGAGATGGCTATGGAGTTCTTGAGCTTCCTACATGCGTGCATGGACAATTCGGCCTCATGCCAATAGCTAAACTCTAACCTCTTCTCTCTCATTTGCTCATGGTGTAATCAATGCTTGATTAATCAGAGATTAGTGGCTGATTTGTTGATTAATCTCTCTCTTTTTTTCGTATTTCCCTCTTGTTTAAGCATGCTACTAAGTGTGTGTAGGCTTGTGTAGAGTGTTGGTGCCCGGTGTGGTCATTCTATGCTATTCTATGCTCATTGTGTGCTTGATTAGAGTTGGATTAGTGATTGATTAGAGAGTAGTGCGTGATTAAGCTTGTGTGTGAGATATTAGGCCGAATGGTAGAGTAAGTAGTGTGCTCACTCCTTGTAGCAACATCTTACCCGCTCCATAGCTTTCTTTGTGTGTAGGTTTCACCTTCTAATCCTCCACTTGGCACACACAAGCCACTTGTGTGTTTCCATGCCCTAGCCGGATCCTACTTCTCGGATTGACATTATGTTGATGTCCTCCCTATGCTAGGATGACGTCCCAACATTGGCGCCATTGCCGGGGAGCGATTGCCTAAGCTAGAGGTGCCATTGGTGTGATTAGGAGACACTAATTTCCCTAATTTTTTGTTAATTTTGTTAGTTTTTAGATTAGGTGTGTGATTAATTGAGTGGCTTTTAGTGTGATTAGTGCTTGGGTTAACATTGATTATGCTTAGAACGTCACAAAACAACCCACAAACATCATTAGTTCTTGATTTTGATCACTAATATTGACCATCAAATTCACTAATTTTTCCTAACTTTGATGCTAATTTCCCGTTGATTGATAAGTGTTTTTTGTGCTACACACAAGTAGAAAGCGAGTTGGGTGTATGGACAACATGCCTATGTGTTCCACACACTCTTATCCTACTCCATTTGTGAGCAAATCGTAGCCGAAATCACCAATTAATCACTAATTTTCACTAATTATTTGGGTATTTTGCAAAGTGATGATTTGGATTGATTATTTGATGCATGTCCATGATGATTATGTGTTTACATTCATGCTAAACGATGCTACACATTGATATTTTTGTTGGTTGTGTGTAGGTGATTTTACGGGATCGACACACACACACACACACACACACACACACACACTAGTGTGTTGGGCACTAATCAAGTGCTGAATCGCTGAGTTTGTGGCTAATTAAGGTGCTGAAATTAATGCTAATTCTCTGATTTTATGTGCAGGTTTGGTTCATGAACCATGTGCATTCATAAAATGCAAACTAGGTGTGGTTTATGCCCGCTTGAGTGTAGACGGAAGTGCCTAATTTGGGGTAATTTGGGGCTGTTTTGGAGTCCAATTTTCTTATGAGAAGCATGTGATTGCTTATGGTTGTCAATGAGTTATGGTTATGCTTTTCTAATTCCGTTGTGATGCCGAAATGCTGTCGAAATTCGGTCAAACTTGGTTATGTATGCTTATGTGCATGATTTGAAGCAGAAAGCGTGTTAATGATTGATTAAACTTGAGATTTGGATGCTCGAATTGATGTTTAATTGATGCAAAATGTTTTTTTGAGTGCGATTAGTCATCGTGCAAGAGAGGGTGATTTTTGTGCTTATTTAAGTGCAGTTTCGAGACGATTTGTGTGCTTAAAGAATGATGTTTTGTGCTATTTGGATTAAGTAAGTGATCAATATCGGTGTTTCGATTGCTTGATTGCAAATGTTTAGGTCGGTGGGCTGATCTAGAATTTTTGGGAATTTTCACGTAATTTTTGGCAAACTTTTGGTAATTTTTGTCAATTTTTTTGTGCTAATTATGCTAAGAAAATTGATAAACCACTAAATTTGGGTGAATTGTGGAGTACCGGGGCATTTTTTTTTTTGAGCGTTTTTGCGTGCTAGTTTAAATTTTTTTACATTTTTAGGGTATTTGTTTGATAAGGTTTGATTTTTTTATTATATTTGTGTATTTTATTATTTTTTTGTGTTTCTATTTTTGTTTGTGTTTTGTGATTGTTTTGTGTTTTTTTTTAGAATTATTCTTTGTGTGTTTTGTTATTAATTTTGTCCATGTTTTGATTTTTTGAGTGTTTTTTGTATTTTTTTGTGTTTTTTATTTATTATTGGTGCTCATTTTGGTATTTTTGTAAGTATTTTTGAATTTTTGTAATTCTTTGAATTATTGTATTATTCTTGGAATTTTTAATGTGTTTTTGTATTTATTTTTGTTTTATGTGTGTTTTTTAATTTAATTGTGTGATTTTTTGTTTTTTGTTTTTTTGTTAAAACTCACCTGCCTCCCTTATCCTGCCGCGCTGAACCGCCTGTCGCGCCGTGACTCGCACTGAGCTGGCCCTGACCTACCTCCTACGCTCTCGCGCTAGTTGCATTGACCTCCTACGTGAGCCTTGCCTCGACATCCTATGCATTCACTGCTGTGGCTGGACATCCTACGCTACGTGCGCTGCACCCGCCAAGTTTTGCTACGCGTACTGGAGGCGAGACCTCCTACGCGCTCACGCTGCTGGCCCACCCCGCCTTGTTCGAGGTCCCTGGCCGAGTCGGCCCCACAGTTGGTGGACCCACCCGCCTTGGCTGTCGACGCCGGCTCTGGACACACGCTGCCCCACCCTCACAGACTGCCTGCAGTCGGCGCTGAAACACACACATACACACACACACACACACACACACACTCAGTTGGACCCACCCGCCTTGGCCTGCAGTCGGCGCATAGGGCTTGGCGTATTCGCCATCAAGACCCCACCCACACACCACACATCGTCTTTGTCTCTCTCTCGCTTTACCTGGCCCGCCATCCTGTGCAGCTCACCCTGGTGCCTGCTGCACACTTTCCTTGGCCCACACACACACACACACACACACACACACACACACACACACGCACAGACATACAACGTTGCGTTTAGCACATGCACCACACTTCGCTTTTCTCTTCCGTGAGGAGCAGGAGGAGATATCCAACATCCTATTTCCTCCTCCTCTGCTTCTGCATTGATGACGCAGATCCAGGGCGATCCTGCTAAGCCCGCAAGCCCACCCATGGCCTTGTTGACCCTACCTTGCACTGTTGATGCTAACATTCCCCTCCCTACTCTCGCCCTGGCTGATCGCTATGAGCACAAGTGAGCACGTGGCCACAATTGAGATGAGGTGAAGCATAGAGAGCATCACATTGAGAGTAATTGTGAGACCATATCTTGCAAATCTGTGACCTTCGACACTGAGCATACCCTCATTGCACATAGAGCAGGTGAGATAGCTTGATGACTGGGATTGCCGATTATCCTAGAGATCTCATTGACACGTCCGAGATCATTTTGACTCACTCTTTTGCGACATTGGATTTGAGCCATTAGATAGTGAGCGCCATTGAGACATTGACCACCCTTGCGACCTACTGGGTACATTGGAAATCCCTAGTGCACGTTTCGAGCAAGATAGCCAATTGCGACTCTGGGAATGTGACACCAATCCACCATTTTGGGCAACGTCATTTGACACCAAGAGTATCAGTCATACTAGCGAGATGCTCTAGACGAGATCATCGACTCTAGTTATTTGGAGTTTACTCTAAGTACTCTATTGCACATCACTTGAATCCTTGAGAGCACTGCATAGATGGTGTTAGAGACCTTGGCAAGCAATTGACATAAAGTCCGCAATAGATAGACTCTTACATAGCCAATTAGGGCTACATGAGAGGGCAATTAGGTCCATTATGGGACACACCTAGAGTGCATTGTTAGGCCACCTGGGAGCATACATTGCGACCCCGATTGTGCATAGCGCGGTGAGAATTTTGAATTGCACATCTAGGCCTGGACGAGAGCTTAGAATTAACAGGCTATTGCTTGTGAGATATACTCTGGGTCTTTAAACACCGTGTATTAGATCACATTGGTGATTGCATAGTAACCTTCATGCACATTGTACACGAGAGGAACCTATTACGTCCATTGGAGGAATTAGTGAGAGCCATTGAGACATTGTTGAATATTGAGATTCACATTGACATCACTAGACCTACGACATTGAGCACCTAGGAGAGGGGCTAGTGAGTCACTAATTGACGATGCCGGCTTCATTTCTTATGAGAACTCTTGCAAGCCTGCGAGAAGTGTAACATCGAAGTAAACAATAGAAATTGGACAGTTAGGCCACAAACTAGAGTCAACCCAAGCATTGGATTTCATTAAGAGCTGACACGAATGCTCGTGAGCTTTTCATCTTCGGAAAGCTGAAAATTGAAACAAAATGGGTCTCGAAGCCTTGCAAGTGATCATTTAAACTGCTAATTCTAGCATATTGAAAATATCGTTTGGAAAAAAACCACTAGTCACCCGCGTGAAGGTGTAAAATCAAACCAAGGCCTAGTATAAAATTGTGAATCCAGAGACGAATTGGTAGCGGTGAGACCGTACACAAGGAACCTCGACTTGTCATAACAGTCGCAAGTTTCTGCAAAGTTTCTGAATCAGCCATTAGCTAGCAAATCAATGCAAGTAGTGCATATATTCTTTTGTGCTAGCTTCAATCTAATTCAGCTAAAAGAAAGAGCTCAAGGCACAAGTGTGACTGTCAAGGGTACACCAAGAATTTTGTGTTCATTGTAAAATGGCAGTCCAGCTAAATAGACTTTTGTAGATTGTGTGCTAAAATAAACACAGGTTAGCTCAAACCAAGAATTTCTATGAAGGATGCAGTCGTTGCAGTACAGTGGTAAGTATCTTGCCAACTAGTGCTACAACTATACAGGTAAATCAGATCGTCGAGATCACAGCTAAGCCTAGCAGAGAGCTTTGAATTAGGAAAACCACTGGTCACCCGTGGGAGAGGCTAGAAAAAGGGTATACAAGTGCTCAGAAGGTCAGTAAGAGGGTTGAAAGAAAAATGGAGCAGCAGATGCCACAGCCACAGTCAATGGCAACATCGGCAAATCAAAGCAGTTATGATGCAGCTTCAAGCTCATTAATAACAGTCAAATGAGTTGGCATCAAGTTGGAGTTAATAGGTCATTTCAAAGGCTTTTCATGCTACATGGATGATGCAGACAATCGCTATCTAAAGTCCAAGAAAAATGCTCTGAAAAGCCCGACAATACAGGTTATGGAAGTAGACGAAGCTACCAACATGGCTAATTCACAAAAGAACCTAATGGAAGATTGTTTAGGATTGGTGTACATGAAGCTCAAACTAGGTAGTGAGTTGGACATAATAAAATTGCACAGGCAAGATCTTCCAGAGGTTAGCAGTTGTCGAGTCACTATGCACTTGATAAATTCAAATTACAAGGACAAAAACGGTAGCAGTCTCTATAGAGATATGGAGGGTAGATGGTACAAAGCAGAAACACCTCAACAAGAGATGGAAGAGCCAGATCAATGCTTCATAGCTCATGAAGATGGTTCAAAGTTGGGTTACAAATACGTGTCGACAAGTGGTAATATTTACCGCTTGATAATGAGCTTACCTTTAGCTTCCAATGCAGATACAGTGGTAGCTCAGAACAGGGAAATGACTCAAGAGATGGGGCCTACTATAATCAATCTGCCAAAAAATGAAGACACAGTCAGTAGGAAGGAATTCCTTGAAGCCATGTGTAAACGACAGTTGCCTTCAACCACTTCAGAAGTCAACAAGCACCCTGAACCAATAGCCCTTCATTGGATCCACGAAACGAGATGGAAAGATCCAATTTATGTAGATTCTGATGGACAAGATGGATTCAAGTCACGCGGGTAAGGACCTTTAGCGAGTGAGTTCCTAGGACACTATGGGCAACGCGCATTGGGGACAGGAGCTATGATATAGATGGAAGATGCTATGAATTAGATCTTATTGTCGATAAATTCTTGGAAAGAGCTGTAGCTTTCATCTCCAGAAGACCAAATTGAGCAACGGACACATGACGAAATGATATCTAACCAGGTAAATATTGGTCACAGTGCCCCCATTGCACAAAGTCAATCACTAGAAGATAGGGAAGTGGACTTTAAAAGCTCTAAACTTCCACTGACACATGATCAGACTTTGAATTTGTATGAGCACAATTCAACTCCTTTCATTACACAGATGAGTGCCACAACACAACATTCACATGTACCGAACACTACACATGCACCACAAAATGTACCAACACAAACATGCGTACAATCAATGGAAGAATCAGCTATTGAGTTAGCACGACTTCACAAAGACCTAGCTCAATCATCTGAGCTAGATGACAAAGCTAGAATATCAACATCTGGCATAAGGAAGATGCCTCTTACAGATAGGGAACACTCTCGGATGGGGGGAGTCCAATCTCCACCTTACTTACTGCAATCAGGACAACCCTATCAACTGCAAACAACAAAAGAGAGTCACAATACTCTCTTACAAATCAACGGACAACAGAAGCCAAATACAGTATCAAAGCGACAACAGAGTCCTAAGACTATACAGAAGCCATAGATAAAGGATCACATGTTCATAACAGACATAGAATTAAAGTTGGTCACAGAAGCAAGGGCTGAAACGACCATCTACCAGGGTTACAATGGAAGCTATTACAAGCTTCTTGAGAATGCCATAGTCGAAAAAGATAAGGGAAATCGGTCAAAGCCAGCGTCAGTGTTGGTTTTCAAGTATCTACATGTCATGATGATGACATATTTGATCAAAGATACTATGGGCAACGAATACCAACAATATTATGAACAGATACCTCGACCAGGTATAGAACAAATAGGAATAGATGTGCATTGCTACGGATGTGGCATTAATCATCTAATACCCAATTGCCCAGTAAAGATGCACTTAGATATGATGAAGCATCAAAACCAAGACAGTATCAGAGTGCAAGCAGCAAAATCATTAAAGCAGACGTCTCCAAATCGAAAGTCGCCAGAAAGAAAGCATATCTTGTCAAAGGATGCCAGAGACAAATTGATGACTAAAATATTGGAGGCCAAAGGCGTCAATGATATTTCGATTGAAAATCAAGCTGCAAAAAAAGATCATCTACAAAAGATGGTCTCAAATAGCTTGGAATTTTTCAGGCCTGAAGTTGAAAGATCCGACAAAGATGCAGCGGACGATCCAATGTCAGAGGAAGTGGATGAAGAAATTATATGTGACCTAGAACCAAAGTGGGTACGGGCAGTCAAGGACTTGCCACTGAAGATTTCAACAAGCAGAAATGTGGAATCAAAGATTCTACATAATAATGCTAATAGCACAGATAGTTCAGCGCTAATGAATGTACATCAGAATTCAACAAAACCAGAGATCAAGTCTCAAAGCCAAGAAATAGACATCTCAATGTGTTCAAAGGCAAACTTGAGTCAAAAGGCAGAGGTAGTCATCAAGTCAGATCCTAATATTGTCTCGCCAATGGAAGATGCCACAGAACCAAAGGTGACACAAATCACAATTAACTTGAACAATTAGAAGCAAATGGTGCATCAAGCACATGAAGCCTATCAAAAGACTTACAAACAGATCAATAAAGAGCAATGTGAACCAAAGGCCACGGTAAGCATTGCATCTGGAGAAAAGAGTCAACATACTTCTGTCCAGCTGGCAGAGGAAATTGAAGACTTAAACAGAGTGTCAAAAATAGAGGCACAAAGGACTGTTCAAGTCAGTTTAGATGCAGAACTCACCAAAGCATGCCATCCACAAGCAAAGAAGTCCAACAAGGAAGTCACAAATGCAACTAAACAATCAACGCGAGCAGTTGTGGATTCAACACCCCAGGGAAAGATAGACCAACAATCTAGACTAAAGTATAAGAAGGTCTTTCAGCCAAAATACCCAACCAGGAATAAACAAAAACACAAGCAGCACATCAAAACCTATGTTGCGGCCAATGACATCAATGTCGAAGATCCAGTTTGGGTAAATGATCATAGTCCAAACAATTCAGATAAACAAATGGGATGGATTGCCTCCCAGTACAGCTTAGAAGAGCAAGGCTACTACAGTGGTCAACCAAATGTTTGGTTACCTAAATCGAAGATATCAGGCTATACAGTAGCAAATGGCTTCAAAACAAAAAAACAAACAGGAAAATCAAGATCAAATTCAACTCAAAATAGGATATCGAACAACAGGGCTAGAAACAGGATCAAAAACGATTCGCAATCTAGAAAGCCTACATATCTTCGAGGGAATTTACCAACCGTGATTCCCAAAAAGGGCAAGGAACATATACAGTTGAATAAAAAAGTACATACAAAAATATTTGTGCCATCAAATATACTGAAAGCGCAGGGATATTACAAAGGACAAAAAAAAATCTGGCTACCCAAGGCACCAAGACCAGATTTTACACAACTTGAAGATAATTACGGCTACAAACACCGACAAATCAAGGATACGGGTCCAAAAAGTCAGTATGTTGTCTGTAAAAACAAGCCAACAACAAATAGCAGATACAAATGGGTGCCAAAGCAGACAAACGTGCAGAAGAAGATTGAAGTCAGCTCCCACTTCCAACAAAATGAAACTCGCCAATCTTCTCAGATAATGGACCAAAAGTTAAAGCAAGCAATTTTAACAACCAAGGTCACCCAGGTATGGCAGAAAAAACCTACTTTGCCAATATGGTCCTTTAATAACCCTCTTTTTGAGGATCTGAGCTCTAAATGTCTAGATATATACTTTGCTAATAGCTCAAGACAGTAGTCAAGTCGAGAAAATGTCAAGAGTCAGGCAGCTGAGCGGATAAATGAGAAAAGCGTTAGACCTACGCTTCAAGTCCTAATATTTTTCTGTGGTCTATGAGTCTAGCTAATTAGGCTAGAGCTCAAGCTGGAAGAGTTGAGCGTAATTATATCGAGTCGCTCATTCTGAATAGGTGAGCATAGTCAATGTATTATTTTAATCATGGTGGCGAGGCGAAGTGTTCCAACCAAAACACACACGCACTTGTGCACATTAGGAGAGTACAAACCATTGCATCAAACGCCCTTCTCAAGAGTAGTGAAAGCTAGTAAAGTGATTTTTTTAATTTTTTTTTTGCTGCATTAACTCTGAGGAGCACCCATCAATACACTTTTCTCGCACACCATAATCTTACCCATGCATAAATCTGTGCAAGCATATATAATTTCCCATAATTGGACATTTGCATTATGCACTCTTTATTGTTCCACCCATGCACTCACCTTGCAGGTACACGCAACGACAAAGCAACTCCAGACTCAAGGCAGATCATCGACCCTTTTCAAGGGACAAAAGGCTTAAACAATTCACTTTCACATTATTTATATAAGCCCACTAAATTCAATCCCTAGACACCCATCATTGTATATTCCCATAATAAAATCACATACCTTTGGGCACTTTTTCCCATGAGGTTTTTCCCCATTGGTAATCCAAGGTTTCCAAACCCTAAAGCACTATACATAGCCTTTTATTTTTCTTTGTTCCCATAATAAATCAAGCCAATTGCTTTTACTTGAACCCAAATGCCTAATCTCATATTCACCAACAAGTCAACCCAACAGCTTACAGCTCTTCAGAACAACATTCACCACCAATTTCAAATCTCTCAAGGGCAAGCCAACCAGGCAGCGCACGAGGACGTGCACTGAAATCGGATGGGGGGAGTGTTTGGCGGCTAAGTCAACAATGGCCAAACGGACCAGTAAAAGATGCTATTTACTATCTTTAGTAAATGCTAACGAGGCCTGATGATGCAGATGCGAATTAAAGATGAAGATGAAGCAAATACAAGCAACAGATGCAGAGAAGAGTTGGAATTGATGACTATCTATGGAGTTACGGTCACAATTGACGGTCACTTAAGTTTTAGGATTTTTCGTCAAATGACCTCAAATGCGGGTTGTAATTATGTTTTGGACTCATCAAGAGTTCCAAGTTGTAAACATTGAGCTATATTTAGATCCTAGGCAATGCAGATAGCAGATTAAGTGAGTTTGGCCATTTGGGTGCCCGACCACTTCTAAAAAGCCTAGAGAGTATATAACTCAAAACACACAATGTGAAAAGGGATTCTTACTCACTTGAGATAAGCTTTGTGAAGAAGGAGATGGATATGGAGTTCTTGAGCTTCCTACACGCGTGCATGGACGATTCGGCCTCATGCCAATAGCTAAACTCTAACCTCTTCTCTCTCATTTGCTCATGGTGTAATCAATGCTTGATTAATCAGAGATTAGTGGCTGATTTGTTGATTAATCTTTTTTTTTCTCATATTTTCCTCTTGTTTAATCATGCTACTAAGTGTGTGTAGGCTTGTGTAGAGTGTTGGTGCCCGATGTGATCATTCTATGCTATTCTATGCTCATTGTGTGCTTGATTAGAGTTGGATTAGTGTTTGATTAGAGAGTAGTGCATGATTAAGCTTGTGTGTGAGAGATTAGGCCGAATGGTAGAGTAAGTAGTGTGCTCACTCCTTGTAGCAACATCTTACCCGCTCCATAGCTTTCTTTGTGTGTAGGTTTCACCTTCTAATCCTCCATTTGGCACGCACAAGCCACTTGTGTGTTTCCATGCCCTAGCCGGATCCTACTCCTCGGATTGACATTATGTTGATGTCCTCCCTATGCTAGGATGACGTCCCAACACTCTCTCTTGTATTATTTTATTATTTCATTTGGACATGTGTCCTCTTTTTCCTCTTTGAGAGAAAGAACTTAATTATTTATTTTTATGTATCTAAATTCTCATTGGACCCCTTTAAAACCCATCCAATAGCATTCAAACACATCATGAGGGCCACATGTGGAGGATCATTTGAACATGTGTCTTTTATGATTATTAAGTCATTTGGTTGAATTGAATACTTCAACGACTTAGTCAATCAAGTATGAAAATGTTGATGCCTTTTGAGAGGTTTCTTTGAATTGAATACTTCAAGAACTTTAGTCATTTAAGCATGTGAGAAACACCTCAAGCTTTTGGGTAAGGTTCCCACTAACAATTAGCAAGCCAGCAAGCACCTCATGCTTGGGTAGGATTCCCACCTCAAGGTCATCCCTAGCTTCCCTAAGGTCAAAGGACTTTTGAACACTAACTTTTGGAGGTCTTAATGAAGCTAACCCTACTGTCTTTAAGCTCTATTAGGTAGCATTGCTCTTTAACATACCATCTCTCATTTGGACCCCTTTTAACCTTGGTCCCATGTTGAGACAGATCCATAAAGACATGTCTATATTCTAATCTAACCCTTGTTCCCATTTATTCTCCCACATTAAATGATCAGTTTAATATGAGAAAATCAATTGGGTCGGTTAGATATTAGATTTTATGACATTACCTCTGTCTTGAAATCATAGTCGTCCTTGACTATGAGGTAGAAGAGATAAAGTCTTAGTCATTATTCTACATTTCTTAGCGGGTAGAGGATCCCTTTTCACCCTGCGACATCATTCTAGAATGGATGACTAGTCCATTTGGTTCTTGGGAGACGTATACGTACCTCCCATCAGCATGTCTGCTCTTTAGGCCATATCATACTCCCAAAGTAGAGTGAAAAATTCTACTTGGTGTTTGAGTGACGTCGTCATCACAAACATGATTCTAAGAATGCATACTATTTAAATTTGTGCACAAAAGAGGATTAGTCTTATAAGACAAAAGCATTGTTCATTTAGAAAGCATTTACATTTGCTTACTCTTGTGAAGCATTGTAAGCATTGACAAAGTTCATACTATCCTTAAGTTGTATTCCTTGCATCCATCTAGCATCTTCAAATGGACAATTTTTGAACTTAATAAGATACCGTCAGATAATCTTACCATGCCGTAGTACCTTGTCTTCATGCCGAAGGATAGATTCGGGTTGTAGCACCTCTTCTTGGTCTTCGATATCTGGAGGGTCTTCAATAACTGGTTCTATTGGTGGCTCTCCTTTGTAGGGATTAAGTAGGCTCACATGAAAATCATTGTGTATGAGCCAAATATTGGGCTACTTGAGTTAATAAGCCATGTCATTGATTGGCTTCAAGATTTGAAAAGGACCATAGTATCTTTTTGCTAATTTAGCATAATACTTTTGATGGCCCATAGGATTTTTGCCCGTCGTTTGCCTCAATCAAGCCTGGGGAAACTTACGTAAGACCCAATCATTTTCTTTGAACGTTAAGGCAACAACTTTTCTCTTTTGTTGAGAGATGAAAATAACCTCCTTAACATTTTGAAAAGATTCTTGTAGGTTACGGCTATACTCATTAGCAGCAAAGATCTTCCCATGTACTTTAAGTAGCAAGGGACTTTTAGGTCTTCCCTCTATGATCTCAAGAGGTTCTTTTCTTGTATTAGTATGGATAGTATTATCGTAGGTATACTCTACAAGGGGTAAGTACTTCTCTCATTGTGATCGTTGATCTACTCCTGTAACATAAGTCTTTAGTAAATCGAGTAAGATTGGCTATCTCAATTTGGCCATCCGTTTGTGGATGATAGGCCAAAGAGAGATTCAATCTTGTACCTAGATTTTCAAAGAGACCTTTCTAGAAATTACTGGTCATTCTAAGATCTCTATCCGACACGATGGATGTTGGTAATCCATGGTGTTTGAAAATCTCAGATATGAAGATGGTTACCATTTGGTGTGCCTTAATAGTCTTTTTGACAGGAATAAAGTGTGCTTGCTTGCTAAACCTGTAGACTATTGTCCATATTCCCGTATTCCCATGGATAGACTTGGGTAATCCAAAGATAAAATCCATGGATATACTCTCCCATGGTGAATTAGGGATTGGCAATGACTAGAGTAATCCAGGTTTCTTCCCTCTATCATACTTAGTCTTTTGGCATACCACACATTTTGAAACATACTCTTGTATGTCCACTTTCATGGTAGGCCAATAGAAGTATGTCTCTACTCCTCGAAGAGTAGGTTGAATGTCTCTATGCCCCGCATAGGGAGAAGCAAGGGATTCATACATGACTTTCTCCACGAAGGGAGTGGGTAACACATAGCCTATTGCCATGGAGAAGATAACCATCCTGCAAGGTGAATGATTCCTCTTTCTTTCCCAAAGCAAGGGCTGACATTACATCTTTGAAGTCAGGGTCAATAGCATACTCATCTATCATGGAAGATAGATCATTGTGAGTTGCTATAGACACCGCATTTACTTTTGGTCATCGTGAAAGTGCATCGGCCACTTGATTGTGCTTACCAGCAATGTGAGCAATATGAAAATAAAATTGCAAAAGAAAAATTTTCCACCTCATTTGTTTGTCGGAAAGCTTGGTTTGCATCATGAATTACTTGAGACTTTGGTGGTCTGTTTGTAAAATGAAGGGAGTCCCCAATAAATAGTGCTTCCATGTGTCTAGGGCATGTAGAATAGCTAAAAGCTCTTTCTCATAAATGCCCAAGACCTGTTCATCCGTATTGAGCCTTCGCCTCTCATATGCTATGGCATGCCCTTCTTGAAGCAAAACTGCTCCAAGGAAATCACCACAAGCATCACATTGGACCTCAAATGGCTTTGAGAGATCCGGAAGCATGAGGACTGGTTGAGAGGTAAGCTTCTCTTTGAGCATGTCAAAAGCTTGTTTCTCCTTAGCAGTCCATAAATACATAATGTTCTTCTTTGTTAAGTCTTGTAATGGTCCTACTATTTGAGAAAATTTTGCTATGAAGCGTCTATAGTATGCACACATACCAATAAAGCTTCTTAGCTCATGTAGATTCCTTGGATTAGGCCATGCTTTTATTACCTCTAACGTCGATGGATCCGTACGCATACCATCTTGAGAGATAATATGACCTAAGTATTGAATCTCTTGAAGGAAAAATTCACTTTTCTTTTGGTTGAGAAAAAGCTTGTTCTCCCTCAATGCTTGAAAAATCACTTGGAGATGTTGCTTGTGTTCCTCCAAGGACTTGGAGTAGATGATGATATCATCAAAAAACACTCCAAAAAACTTTTGGTAGGGTCTAAATATTTTCTCCATCAAACGAATGAATATGGCTGGTGCATTGGTCAAGGCAAAAGGCATGACTAGATATTCATACAGACCAAACATTGTACGAAACACGGTCTTTAGGATATCTTCATCCACTATCCTTATTTGATGATAGCCACTTTTAAGGTCAATCCTACTGAAGTAGGTAGAGCCTTGTAGCTTATCAAATAGATCTTCTATCGATGGCACAAGAAATTTGTTTTTGATAGTGATATGGTTTAGTGCTCAATAGTCCACACACATACAGTATGTACCATCTTTCTTTTACACTAAAAGGACTGGTGAACAAAAGGGATAGGAGCTAGGCCTCACCATCCCTTTGTCTACCAATTCTTGTACTTGCCTCATGATCTCATCTTGTTGAGCTTGGGAAACTCGATAAGGAGGCTTGTTAGGCGGTGAGCTTCCTGGTAGGAGTTCAATTCGATGTTCATCATCCCCTCATTTTGGAGGTAATTCCATAGGGATATCATCGATGAAAACATCTTGGAATCCATTTAGAAAAGTAGACAAGTCTAACTCTTCTTGATTCCTACCATTTTCATTTGATAAACCATTAGCGTCATTAGTGGATTCTTTGACAAAAATCACGTACGCAGAAATCGAACTTTTCATTGACTCATCAAAAGATGGTGAATTTACAAGTGGTATAGTATGATTAGACTCATTAGCATATATATACATGTTCTTTCCCCTCTAGGTGAAGTAGATTCTCCTTTTAGGGAACTTCATGTTGGCAGTCATGCAATCAAACCATGGCGCCCCTAGGATAACATCCTCATGTTAGAGAGGAGAGATGAAAAAGTCTTCTTTGTCAACATAGCTTTCGAAATGAAGCCTCAACTTCCCAATCAAGGGAGTAACGGAGGCTTGTTGTCCCTTGAAAGCTATGTCATCCACTACAATATCTCCCATCTCAAAGGCTTGAATGCCCAACTTGGTGGCCAACTCCGTTGATATGAAGTTGTGAGTAGAGCCAGGGTCAAACAAGATGAAGGCATCATGCTCCCTTACCTTTCCCCAAGCATAGGAGAGAGATGATCCTTTGCAACAATGAGCATCCTCTTTTGGAGCTTCGATGGTGAAAGCCCTAGGAGTCTCATTGCAAGCATTTTTCTTGGGGCAAGAATGATAACCATGTCCTTGATCCCCACACTTAAAACACTTATGGTCCTTGTGAAAAACTTCAAGCTCTTCATGAGTGAGTTTGTTTTTACCTTTGTAAACTCCCTTCTCCTTGGACCTATTGTTGTTGTTGTAGGAAGTGCCTTGGGAAGAATTTTGGACATTGGTTTTTCCCTTTGCATCATTTTTGTCTTTGTTTTCCATGGGTTTGACATTCCGTCAGCCCCTTGTTGGAAATTGATGTGGGAAGCAAGGTGGATTACTTCGGTGATAGAACCAAGCCATTGCGAGTTGACATACTTGGCCATTTCTCCAGGTAATCCTGCACAAAATTGTTGCTTTTGCTTGGCAAAGTCTATCTTTTGGAAGACAGTAGCCTTGAGATGTAAATCCCAAAACTTGTCCACATATTTGTGAATAGACTCATGAGAGAGAAGCTTCAAACTGCGCCATTCGGTAAGTACTTTTTCCTTTGGGTTGCTTGCAAGGAATTTCTTCATAATGGAAACTCGTAGATTTTTCCATGTCTTTGGGGCTTCACCATTGCCACGAAGGCTATCCCACCATTGACGAGTTGATTTCTGGAAGTGCATAGCTACATGGTGTAGCTTGGAGGACTACATGAAGCCCTCGTATCCAAAGGCCACATCAAATTGTTGGATGAAGGCCAATACTTTGTCGGT
Source organism: Adiantum capillus-veneris (assembly GCF_014529385.1). Taxonomy (NCBI): domain Eukaryota; kingdom Viridiplantae; phylum Streptophyta; class Polypodiopsida; order Polypodiales; family Pteridaceae; genus Adiantum; species Adiantum capillus-veneris. The sequence goes on from NC_140933.1 coordinate 166,990,237, forward strand.
GGCACCAAAGGTGCCATCATAGGTGAGAAAAGAGATACTCTTTCCTCCCTCTTTCAAATTCTTGAGATTTTGTGATCTTTGCCATGCAGGGTATGATTTGCGATGTCCTCCCCTCTTGTATTCTCTAAGAGGATAACCATAGCTTTTGTCGGGAGAGGAGGAAGGTGAAGAAGAAGGAGAAGAGGGTGACCTTTTCTTTCTTTGTTTCCTCTCTTCCCTTTTTGGAGTGATGAGGATAAGGACTGTGTGTTGCCATTTCCTCATGGGAGGAGTTGACGATCATCTAGACCGCCGTCTCCGTGGAGCCACATCTCAGAGGAACTTAGGGATTCATTACTTTCTTGTTCTTTGGATTCCTCCTCTCGTATGGAAGAGAGTCTTATTTTGGGGTCCTCATCAAGAGGCCTCCTAAGCTCTCTCTCCTCTTGGAGAGGAAGGGAAATCCATAAGCATGAAGTTGTTGAGTAACTTCGGCTTGCAAAGTAGGGTTGCCCATAGCTTGATGCAACCTAGTAACAAGATAATTGATAAACATGGGGGAATCATCAAATTTAGCACCTTCATGTGCAAAATCAAAGTTATCAATGTTCATTCTACTCTCTTGGTTATTGTCAGCCATGCTAATTATACTTATGTATTTACTTAGTGTATTCTTTAGAAGCTCAAAACCTTAGTTGCTACTCCTCTTAGCCTTTGAAAATAAGCAATTAAGTATATAAACCCACCACTCAAATTGGTTAATTATAGAGAATAGTGGGGTGGGTCTAACATAGAAAAATTTCTAAGGGATAGATCCTTTCGGACTTCTTATGGCTCAATAATGGTAAATCCGTAGGCAAATCTAAAAAGACCCCATTATTAAGACCAAAGCTCCTGAGGTGTGCACCATATCCCACATAGTGCGCTCAACAAAACCGATAATAGATCCCAATCCCACTTATCAACAAAATTTACCATTAATAGGCTACTTAAGGACCTCTCTTATTAAGCAAAAAAAGAGAAACCAAATGCTCTGGTACCAATGTAATGGAAATGGCCTATGAACTTTGAGAATAGCATAATTAAGAGAATTAGAGTGAGCATTTTTGTGAGATTACTTTGAGAACATAGAGAGTGAACTTAATTGATGGTAGCAACATGAACATAGTACTTAATTAACTTGTCATGAACAATACTTTTGCAAGAGAGAGAGAGAGTATTACAGAACATGACAACAGTTGAGGACCGGATTTACTTGGAGCCGGTCCCCCCTCCAAAAGGAGTTTGTATTATAGATTCTCCCATAAAGAGAGACTTGTTACAATACAATATTTGTGTTTCTTGTGACCTTGGTGATGCTATGAAGATGGAAAGCTTCATGCATCACAAGCTTAACATAAACTTTGCAAAAAGCATTAACTATCCTAAGGCCTCAAACACCTTCAAAGGTGGAGAGAGCTAGCATGGAATGAGTGTAGGGAAGAGGAAGAAGAATCACCTATAGGAGAAAGACTCTAGTTCCTCACTTATCATATCTCTTCTTGCTAAGTATAGCATAATAGCATAGTAATGAAGATGAAGAAGGTGGCAAGCTTAAGCATTGAAGCATGGCTCTTGGTTGGATTTTCATTCCATAGCCAAGAGTGTTGGTGTAGGCTCTCCACTTCTCAACAAGCTTGGAGAAGGAGATGGAGCTCTTGCACTTTGCACTCCACACAATGAGAGAATGTGTGTGGGGTGGGGAGAGTATACCCCCCCTCTCATTCTTGGTCCACACCTCTCTCTCTCTCTCTCTCTCTCTCTCTCTCTCTCTCTCTCTCTCTCTCTCTCTCTCTCTCTCTCTCTCGTATTATTTTATTATTTCATTTGGACATGTATCCTCTTTTTCCTCTTTGAGAGAAAGAACTTAATTATTTATTTTTATGTATCCAAATTCTCATTGGACCCCTTTAAAACCTATCCAATAGCATTCAAACACATCATGAGAGCCACATGTGGAGGATCATTTGAACATGTGTCTTTTATGCTTACTAAGTCATTTGGTTAAATTAAATACTTCAAGGACTTAGTCAATCAAGTATGGAAACTTTGATGCCTCTTGAGAGATATCTTTGAATTGAATACTTCAAGAACTTTAGTCATTTAAGCATGTGAGAAACACCTCAAGCTTTTGGGTAAGGTTCCCACTAACACTTAGCAAGCCAACAAGCACCTCATGCTTGGGTAGGATTCCCACCTCAAGGTCAGCCCTAGCTTGCCTAAGGTCAAAGGACTTTTGAACACTAACTTTTGGAGGTCTTTAATGAAGCTAACCCTACGGTCTTTAATTTCCATTAGGTAGCATTTCTCTTTAACATAGCATCTCTCATTTGGACCCCTTTTAACCTTGGCCCTGTGTTGAGAAGATCCATAAGCACACGTCTATATTCTAATCCTTGTTCCTGTTTATTCTCCCACATTAAATGATCAGTTTAATGTGAGAAAATCATTTGGGTAGGTTAGATATTAGATTTTATGACAAGAGACCAAAACTGACCAGCCCAAAATAAGCTTTTATCTTTGGCATGATTTTTCCCAAGTGTCAGAAATAACTTGTGAGCACATGAGGATGCTAAAGATACTCTGCACATTCTAGGTAGCAAGTTTTGTTTCATTTGGAGCACTATAGCTATACAAAATCATCGTGTTAAGCTTGCAATAAGAAAGTTATCTTTTGGTGTTTGACACACACCTAAGACGGATCTAGGTGAGAGCACACAAGACTTGGAGTTTTTGAGAGATTATCTAGCTCTTATAGACTCCATGCACTAGTCGAGTCAGCTTCATCCCATGGATTGACATTTTATGTCTATGGTTCTCGCTTTGCTAGCATCAATATGGTGAGGTTTGGCAGTCGACCAATATTTTGGCGTAGTTGTCGGGGACAAGGCAACCTAGACTAGAGAAAAACCCAAAGCATTCACTACAATTTCCATCTCTTTTTCTAGTTTCAACTTAAGTAAAGCACTTTTGACTTTGTTACTGTTGAGAGGTGCTTGAGAGTAAAGATACTCGGTAAGGACCTCAAGAGCATTAGGTTAGTAGGACAAACTAGGTGAAGGATCCTTGAGACTAGGTAGTAGTTGGGAAAAGTATCACCTATTCGAGATTTGGTAAATAAAGTTGAATTTTTTCACATTCAGCACTCTTTTTCAAGTGTAGTAGGAGTAGGGTAAGTAGAAAATAGTCAGGACTGCATCTAATATGAGGTGCACTGGAAAATCCCAAAAAATTATCAAATTTAGCTTTGGCACGCCAAAGATAGACCAGGGACTTCTAGGGCTAAAACTGGGAAACTAAACATATAAGGTGAATAAATAACTTGTTTAGATAATCCCCATTGATTTTGGTATCATTTGGACCACTAAAAACCTGGTCACGCCCAAATCTGGTAAAAAATTACCAATTGTGAGGAAATTAACGAAAGTCTAGAAATTTTTGGACCAAACATTGCAACAAGAGGAGGTATAAACCTCAAACCAAGGGAGAAATCAATATGTGAAACCAAATCTGCAAAAAATTACAATTCTGGAGAAATTTATCTTTGGCACCATGCCTAAGATAGATTCCCAACCAGAAGCTGATTTTGGAAAATTTTTGAATTCACATACCTTTATTGGAACATTATACAGATCTCGAGCAAGTATGAACAAGTTCGGAGTTGTGCAAGGGTAAAAAACACCAAAATTTTTTAAAACCTTTACATCAGGACCAAAAGGAGTGGCAAAACACCGGTAGACAGTCCAAACTTTGTGAAACTCATTGGACAAGCTTGAAATCACATATGGAAACCCAAGCCAGTCACATTGGGCAAAAATATCTTGAAATAAGAAAAAATTATCTTTGGCATGCTAAAGATAAAAGTTTCACCAGAAGGGTAATTTTCTTGATTTGACACTAAGATTATCTTTGCCAGGCTATGTGGACCCCATCCAAGTGATCAAAGTTAGATTCACTCTCTCACATTAAGTTCTAGCCATCTTTGGCATGCCAAAGATAGCCTGCACAGAGTTACAAAGTTTTGGACACATTGAGTGTAACAAGTGATTGGTTGCACGAATTATATATTTTATGATTTCAAATTAACAATTGTGGAATTACATACGGTTTGAAGTGTTGATGTGCAAGAAATCGCATCTTGGTAGAAAAAGGACGACACGAAACGAAAGGTATTTTTCCAAGTTTGAAGTATCTATTCAATTAAGTTGTTTGAGTCCATGTATGAACTTAAGATCTGGTAGAGTGTTGGGAAATATAAACACATTGGGAGAAAATAGGATTAGAGCATCCACGAAAGAGAGCGTAAACCAAGGGAGACCTTTAGAGACTATAGCAAAAGAGGTGCCAGACACTTACTCTAACTCAAGCTTCGAGATGTCTTCTTTTTAGACTCAATCAAGAACTAGGACCTCACTCAAGTTCAAGCATATTATGACCTTATTTAAGACTAACAAGTACGTTGAATCCTAACAAGGAATTTGTCGTAAGGGTAGATGACCATACTGTCGATTTTGAAGATGAGGTTAGGGAGAACAAACAAGATACTTTCTACACGGATCAAACTGAGGTGCAATACCTCAAGATACAAGATCTTGATTTGGTAGACATATGGGGATTGGAAGTTGACACTCTAATTCCAAACAAGGCTGTGAAGGAAGGACCACCGGTATTAGAGTTAGAAGGATATAATTTGATTGACACGAAGCCTCTAAAGCATAAACCAACTAACAATCCTAGACATGGAGTCTATTGCTGGAAAGACAAAAGTGTCACGGACTTGATCTAGACTGCTCATGTCAAACCAGGGTTGTTGACACCTTTGAAAATCGTGTATATTTTCAAGTTAAAAGAGAAGGGTTTAGCAAAGCTTCCCATTCACCTCTTTAGAGATTTTTTTATAACAACAGTTTTGTTATGACGACTCCAAAGGAAATTGAAAAAACAGGATACCAAGGACATTCAATCGAAGAAATCATAATGGGAACAATATCTGAAACTGAACTAAACATGGGGCAAAATGAAAGAGCCTAATATAGCATGGTCAATCAGAGAGGAAGCACATCCAGACACAATCACCTTAATGATGGAAGCACATCCAGACACAATCACCTTAATGATGGAAATATCTAGATACAAAAACCACATTTACCAAGGAAAGAATGAGTGACACTAGGACAAGAAGAGGTTCACATGGGTCACACCTACCAAGCCTCTAGTTTGAAGGCTTAATGGGGGAAACACCAGCTAGAAGAGCGGGTGTGGAACATCACCGTAGAGTCAAACTAGCACATTTCCAAAAATGGGTCAAAAATACAGCAGGTCATCCGCATGACCACTTAGTAAGCTTCAAACAAGTTATGAGAGCTGAACCCAAAACAAACTTCTACACACAATTTGAGGGGTTTGGAATAACCTCAGAAGGCAAGGCTTTGACTTGGTTCCAGACCATACCTCTTGGATCAATAACCAATCTACCATATTTGGTAATGATATTTGTTGTCGTTTGCTCAAAAATGGGAATCAAGCACAACAATGTGGCACAAATCAACAATTTTAAATAGAAACAAGGAGAAAAGGTAAGAGATTGTGTGAGTCGAATGAGACAATATATCAACAGATATCGAGAGTTGAGAATCCCAACCAAGGAGAGAATTGTCTCACTATTTTTTAAGGGATTACTAAACAAGGACTTGCATGCTATTTTGTATAGCAAAAAACACACCACTTGAGAAGCATGCAACCTCAACGCAATTGATTTGGGAGAAAATTGTGAGTTTTTTAATGAGGATAGCATTGTTAAGGATGCACAAAGTGAGCAAACAACATATTTTGTGCCAGCACAAGTGGGACCAACTGTGGAAGCTCGTGTCAACACTATAGAAGACATGCTCAATCGCATGAAGGACATGATGACTAGCATGCAAAGGATGCCAATGAGAGGGTTAGGACATGGTCCATCTCAGCGAAAACCTATGGGAAAACACACGCCATTGAAATGGTGTGCTATAGAAGGAAAATGGACAAATCATGAGACAAACAAGTGCTGTTATAAACCCAAATATGATGGAAACATTTAGTATGTGCCAATGAGTCCTCAAGGACAAACCCATGTATAGATATCCGTCAAACGTGACATCAATTTAGCGACCACTCATGACCCCCGGGGGATTCACTCTATATACAAAACGGGACGCCACCTGCGAGCGGACAACTTTGATAAAACCCCTATATACGACTCATATTAGAGAATATGACCCCCCTTTCTACGCTTATATGACAATCAATGAAAAAAATATCATACCCCTATCTTACATATAAAATTTAGATCTCACATGATCTAACTGAGTAAAACTAGTCAAAGAGTGTGCAACATAGTGACTGACAACATACTAAGGAACCAGTTTTGTTGATAATGTACTAAGGAACCACTTTTGTCCAATTCTCACCCATCCAAAGCTAGCATAAATCAACCCTTGACTTGCTCCAAATCAGCCCTTATCTACCGGCTTGATGCAAAATTTGATGTGTGACCTGAGAAAATCCTTCCCCAAAATTTATCTGAGTTCTAGTTCACACCAGTGACTAATCGCTACAAGTAATCAAACCAAGTTAGGTCCCCCCCCCCCCCTAAGTATGATACCCCTCTCCCTTATTTTTAATCTTGAAAGATAAATTATTGGGGGCCTACCCCTAACTTATACACTTATGTAACTTGTAAAAAAAACCCCTCCCTTGCACTTACGTGGTGCGGTAAGTTTTCCATGGTGAATCCCCCGGGTCATGACCATGGAGAGACCACAACTAGTATTATGCTAGTATCCACCACTTCCAAGGAATAATGATGTACCTCCCAAGTATATGCTTCCAGAAGAGCACGTGAGCGAGCATGCTATAGCATCAATCACACCATATGATGAAGCGAGTTCTACAACGATGGGAGTAGAGGGCAAATGGTACTCTCGGCCAACACCTGTCATAGTAGAACAAGTTTATCAGATACTCTTAGAGACGACACTAGTTTACTTCATTGCAAACCAAGGGGCTAGACCATCCATGATGAAACCAATACCTAAATTGAAAATCAAGAATTTCCATAATTGTAGAGCGGATGATCATTGGAAAAATGATTGTCTTGAACTAGATAAGAATGCTAGACCTATAGAGGCATATTGTGGAGTGTGGTCCACAAGGTCGTACATTTTCTAGAAGACTATCCTAGGAATCCAACAAACAAAGGGAAAGACACCATAAACAGAGTTCAAGTTGTGCCAAAAGCAGCTCCAGCTTCTCAAAGTGGGAACCCACAGTTCCAATTTGGGTAGTGACTAGGGAAGAAACTAAGGGAATTAAATGGAAAAATGCAAGTGGATTGGACTTACCCAACAAATCGTCCAAAAACTCCAAAAAAGAACACGCAAATGATACAAACTCAAGAGACAGAAACGACGAAGGGAGATCAAAGAGAAAGTGAAAAACAAGGTAGAGAAAGAGATGCAAATTATTTCATCAGATTTCAAAGAATCGGAACCAAAATCGACAAGATCTGTACTTGTGGACAAAATCTACGAACCAATCAATGTAGGCTTGGAAACCTTACAAGCTAAAATGAAAGTAGACAGACACTAGAAGCCAAATGGAAAAACTATCCAGCACCTGATATAAAAGTTACTAATCTAAAAGCGTACAAAAACTTAGGGCAATTACACACTCTATATTAGAGAAATAGAAACCCCAATTGGAAGTTATCGGAAAAGCAGCAAAAATTGTGACCAAAATTGACAAAGAAAAATTGCAAGAGGATGAGGGGTTGAAGAAAAATCTAGGATACACTGACACACCTTCACCTGCACTAATAGTTATAGATAGTGAGTAGGGTTTAGATGGAGTGCCCATACCTGAGGGAGTTTACTAAACCACCTCTAAGAACGAGTCGAAGAAGCAAATGAAGGGAGTCTGACTCTAAAATCGACTCCAATTGAAGAAGTATGGCTAGATATACCACATGGAATTAGATGAATAGTCTTTGAATGGGTATTGGAGATTAGAGCAGTCAGGTTCATCAAAAGCTGAAACCCTGTGGACACTGCCTTCATACTTGGGAGGAAACAAAGAGAAATCATTGGTTTGTAAAACGATGAAACTAAATACACCAAAGCAAACTTTGGATGTGAAATCCATTATGTCGACTCCAATCCAATGCCTTATCACATTGGGTGAATTGCTTAAGATATGACCACATCTATGGAAGGATTTTCCATCTGCCATGGAGAAGATTGGCTTAAAGGGAGTAACTCTAGAAAAGTTTAGACGAATTGCAAAACATACAGACATGAGCTAAATTTTCAACTCTATCCCTATGAATAAGTAATAGACTACTGTGAGGGGAATGAAGAAAATACGACCCTTCCAATACAATACAATGATGTAACAACCATGGTTGTTTTGGACAGTGGAGCAGACATAGCCATAGCAACAAAAGTTGCCTTAGAATCCTGGGGAAAGCCAACCGTTAGACAAACACATATAGAACTACAAATGGAAGATGGACACATTGAGAAACTGTTGGGCTTACTAGAAAATGTGATAGTCAACTCCTGTGGATTGACTACCAACACACTTTTGACGTTGTAGGTTTTGGAAAGAAACTCAATTATGAAATCATCCAAGGAAGACCATTCGTGAGACAAATAATCTGATCTAGCATTGGGGAAATGATTACTTGTACCTAAAACAAGGTGGATCAATTATTTGAGTGAATTTAAAGGATCATTCTTACAAGGATGTCCTGAGGAGTTGGATTCAAAAACCTCAGCAGGAACTAAACTATTGTCATGGATACGAAGAGACACTCCAAGTTGGATGTGTAGTGCGCACTTTACAACAAGAAAACTATGTTCTAGACAAAGATATAAAATATCCAAAATCCATACACATGAACCATTTTCTGAACATTTCTTTGAACTATTTAAATGGACTCAAATTCTAGCCACTATGGATGTGTGTGTTAACGAATTCACACTCACACACTTTTGGCTATCACATAGTTTTGATCCAAATGGAATTTATTGACATGAGGAGCAACAAGTGTTCTTTGATCACTACTATGATGCCATGGATGAGTTGGAGGAAAAAACACTTACACCAAAGGAATCGGACTCTGAAAAGGAACACATACGAGCAAAACTTCTACTCAAGGGAGGTGAAGAAAAAAAAACAGAAATCTCAAACCAACATCATAGACATCAACAAAGATATCAAAGAAAATGGAACAAAAATAAATAAAAAGGAAAACATCAACACCAGTAATGGAAAACAAAACTCAATTCTTGATGAAAATGGATGCATCGGATTGCATCGAGGACAAAATGACACGACGATATCCAACTAGGAAAAACATGGATCGACGCACGAAAACAAAACAAAAATTGAGCGGACCTGGTGAAACTAAAGGAAAAGAACCTCCAATGTTAAAAACCAAGTGCAAAGAAAAATACAAAGAGTTGAAACAGACATTGAAAGAAGTCTAGACCACGAAGATGGAATTAGAATACAATAAACCCAGAGCAATCATTGTTCCATCTCATTACAAAAAGTACACTTTGCAAGATTGACAAATCATTGTAGAGAAACCCTTGGGACAACCAAAAGAACCATAAAAATCCAATGAGGGACCTGAAAATCCAAAACGAATTGACCTAGCAGAGCCAAGAGAAGATTCAAAACCAACATACATAGCTACAAATTTGTCTCAAGAAGAGGAAGAAAGGTGCCTCTCTTGGTTCAAAGAAAACTGGGTAGTTTAGCCATGTGGGGTGAGAGACAAGCAAGGCTGGTCTTGCAGTGGATAGCAAACGGCAGATTCCATCTTCCTTAGGCTTTTTGTCCCAGCTGATGACAGTAGGAGATATGAAAAAGAAGCTTGTGCATGATGCTAATTGGAAAGAAGAGAAACAATAGAAAAGAAGTGGAGATGTTAGAGTTTACTATAATTGCGTGCTTGTTCTCCTCCATGAATTTTATTTTCCATTCTAGTCTGGCTTCTTTTGATCCGTTTTGTGGTCCATTCTGAAAGATCTAGTTCTTTGTAACTCCCCTCAGCATCTGGTAGAACTGTTGGTAGTGGTCCTTTCTTCTTCTCTATTGTCAGCCATTTGAGTAGTGGATAGGGAAGTTCTGGCTCAGGAACCTCCTCTCGTAGCTGCTCTGGATTGATGTACTTTAATAAATTTGATTTCAATAAATGGTGCTCGTAGCGGAGTTTCCTGGTCACAACTTCCCTAGTGACTTCCCAATGTCCCTCCGGTAGATGCAAATACTCTTGAGATAATTTGTGGGGTTCAGTTGAAGTACCGACATCTACCGAGCCTTCGAATTGCATGTCCTCTTGCTCTGTCTCTTCTTCTGCTTGCTCAAAATCGGGCCCTTTCTTCAAGGGCCCTTTCTCTCTTGGTGGGAGGTTCTGGAAATGCTGGATTGTTGATAATTGTTTTCTTAATTTCTCCACTTCCTTCATAAGAATTTTGATTCTTTTGTATTTTGCTTTTCCTTCCTCTGTCATGGCCTTGCTCTTGGTGTGTAGAGCTTCATTCAATGTGATTCTTTTTGTCTGACCGATCTCTAGGGCCTGGTTGCAGCTTGGTGATCTGCTACTTATAAATTTTGGTCTTCTCAAAACTACTTGGTGGGATGATCAAGGGATCTTCTATAAATACCTCTAGCTATCTGTTCTGATCACATATCCGGCCCTTAAGCACATCTATTGAGATATGTTGCTTCTGAGAAAGTGATGTTGATTCTTTGGCACTTTGGTGGGCTTGTTGATATTGCTTTTCCTTCTGGTCCACGGCAAGTTTAATGCTTTGAGTTGTGCCTTCTTGCACTTGCTTGGCCATCTTTTCTTTCTTGTACATCTTCTTGTACTTTTCCAGCTCCCTGTTGATATGCTCTAACTGTGTATGTCTTCTTTGGAGGTCTTCTACTAAAATAGTGTTGGTCTCGACCAACTCTTTGTTTTCACTCCTTGTCTTGTCCATCTCTTGTTATATACTAACCACCACTAAGTTGAGATTGGCATTTTTTTTCTTCTTCTCTCTCATATTTGAGAGTTATCTGCATGATCTCCTTGTTTAGATCATCAGCTAGCTTGGATATCAGTGCTACCTTGGCCATACTAGTAGACATTCTCTTTGATCAATGGCCCTTGAACATCATCTTGTGTTGTTTCTGTGGCGATTTCTAGTACGGACTCCTTGCTTTCATCTTTCTTGATAAGCGTGATTTTTGGTGGAGCGATTTTCTCAATATGATGCTCTTGTTTATCTTTTAAGAGAATGCATGGGCAAGGATCTCAGTCTTTCCCTTTAGTGCTTTCTCCACAAGTTTCCTGGATCTTATTGATTGCATGGATGACTTGTTGTTGTTGAGCTTCTGATAAAGTTTGTAAACCAACCATCTTGAGGTTTTCTTGTATTTTTGACAAGCCTTCAAACTGATTTACTCCTTGTACCTATTCATTTTCTATTTCTTGTTCTTGATCAGTTGCCATGGGGTTTTCTTGCGCTTTTTGCAAGCCCTCTTATTGATCATCTGTTCATGTTGCCTGTTCGGGTGTTCTTGACTCTGGGCTGGGCTCTTTTAGGAAGGACCGTGGTAATTCCACCGTATCCTAGGCTTCTTCTAAATTTCTTGTAGATAACAAATCTTGGATTGTCCTTTTTGCTTGCTCCTCTTCTGTGAGTGATCCATATGGGACCTCTACCTTTGTATCTTCTATCGGGATTTGGCTGGCCTGCTCACACTGAAGGCTTACATTACTGGGTGGGGACTCCATGTGAATTAAATTTCTAGGCACATGGCTAGGTATTTTTGGTTCTTATTGTTGTTGGGTTTCCGATTGTTGCCCTTGCCTTGCCTTTTCTTCCTACTGGTAGATATTGTCCATCATTTATATGACATTGTCTGGATCAAGAGTCTCTTCTTTCATAGTGGTTGTAACGGTTTGTTGGCGATCCAATCTTCTTTTTGTCATTAATTCTTTGGTGGAGACACTTTCTTCAGGCTACTCCTGGGTCTTCATTCTTCTAAGCTCCTCCCCTTCTATTCCTTCTTCTGATGGTCTCTTTGATGGTTGGATCGTTTTCTCTTTGATCTTGGCCCTCATCATATCTGACAAAACTCTGGGCTTGCTCTCCCTTTTTAATCTTTTATGTAGCTTCCCTTTGTTTTTTATTCCTATCTTCATCAACATTTTCCTTTTTTTCTTGTTCATCTTTAGCTCTTTGCTCTCTTTGCTCCACTCTCTTGGCATATGCCGATAGTGACTTTCTTTCTTGAGTGGTGGGATCCAACTGTTGGAGCTCTATTTTTTCTTTGTTGTCAGTCTCTAATCCAACTGACTCAACGTTGGTTGCCCCTTTATCCCCTAATGTATTTTGGTTGTGTTATTTTCTTGCCTCTCATGGTCCTTGCAGATGTAGAAGGTGTTGCCACCTTCTTTGCATTGGGTTGTCGTGCTCTTTCTGCCCATTCATTTGAATTTGGGGCATCCTCCAATGAATCTCGTTCTCCAACTAGACATGCCACAATATTCATCAAAATTTTGGCTCCCCCGAGGTGTGGGATCCCGGACTGCTTGGCCCATTGCTTTTTCTTGATAGCCTCTATAAGCCACTCAAAGCCCCATTTGGCTAGATCAATAGGAACATGCATGTGTTGCGGTACTATCTTGTGTAAGGTCGATGCCAAATTTTTGTCTAGCCTTGTGTATGAGGTTTTCTTGTCAAAAGGTAGGTGCTAATGAAAAACCCTCATAAAGTGCTCTATCCTTCTTTCCTTGATGCTCCTAAATTTCGGAAAATTCATGTTATTGAAATCTGCATCAGCATAGCCTTGAGGATTTATCGGTTCTCCCCTTGGTAACTTTGTGATCTCTCCTATGGCATTTTGGGTGATCTCTACGATTACCTTCTCTCCTTCGGCCTTTGTAAGAGTTGCCATAATCTTCTCTTTGTCTACCTTTTGTAGAGTGGTGATCAACTCATGAGCCCATCTGTAATCATCTCGTACTATTGGCTCAGATAGAAAATCCTTGACTCCTAGCCTTGAGATGGTTCTATCAGCATTTTGCAGTATATTGGCAATTGTGTTGAAATCTTTGGGCATCTATGGTGCCTCCCATCTCTTTCCTTGATTGTCTTTCTATACATTTGAAAACTCTGAGGCCATGTTGTGCTTGGATAGCCTTGTCAACAAAACAGGACTTGGACCCTATAATATGGTCTATGTCATCCTGATAGCTTTCCTTTTCTTCAAGATTGTAGATGCTTTTGTGGCGCATTTTTCTAGGAGTATTTGATCTTGTGGAAAACAAATGACAAAAATCCAATTTTTAGCTGGATAATCATCAAGTGTCAGTCATTTGTACAGTTAGTACTCTGAAAGATAGTTTGGGCAATATCTTGAGCTTAGAGCACTACATACACAATCGGGGTGCCTAAAAATTTGGTTTCAACGTTATTATGGAGAACTCAAGATTTTTAAGAGTTTTGCACGATAAAGAATTCAAGATAGAGTTCAAGCAACAAGATTTACTTGAGTTAAGGAGCCCAAAAAATACGTAGTTTCTTGGTTTAAACATATAAAGTCATTTGTAGTTCCCAAATTGCACTAGAATAGTACCAATTTCATGAGGGGACCTTCGGAAGACCAAAATTATGCTCTTATTCAGTACGTGCTCAAGTATGAAATTATGTCTATAGCTTACATGTGACTTGAAAACTTATCTTTGAAGAGCATTCCATTGTTTTTTAACACTGAATGCTAACACTTGGCTTTTATAAACATAAAAAAGGCCATCTCTACAAAAAGATATAATAATTTTATGATTTGTTTGGAAAAACATCTTGAAATTTTACTAAAATTTATGTCTTAGAGCTTATGAGAATTCTCTCCATACAGATTGTATTTTCATATGGAGAAAAATCCAGTGTTTTCTTTCCCTCATAACCAATCTATGGTAGAAGCAAGGTGTAAAAAAAACTTATTTCTAGCTTGACAAATAAATTGCCAAAACATGGTAGAAAAACAAGACACTTAAGTGTCACAGGACACTTAAGTGTCCAATTACAAAACTAGTGTTAAGGAGGTAACCACTAGTCTACAGAACTCCACCTCATTTGCTCAAAGAGTACACGATAGAATCATTTACTCAATAAGCTCAGAATCAACCCCACCATGGCTACACTACAAAGGACGGATGAGGCTTACAAAGCTCTTGAGCAGTGAATTAAAGATCTTGAGATGGAGGAAAACTGGAACAAATACGAAGTCGAGAACTATGAATCAGATTCATGCAGAAATAAGAAAGCTACCAAAAGGTGATTGCACAGCTTAAAGAGAAACTTAGCAAAACTCAAGAGGCTGCTAGGTCTCAAGCCTTTACATCAAGAGAAGATCAACCTGAAACGGACATGGGAGATACAGATGCTCTACAATTTTTGAATTTTGAAGAAGCAATCACTACAAAATTAAATCTCCCTGAGCTCGTGATCATTCAAGAGGAAGCCGAACCCTCTGCACCAGCAACAATTTCAACTGCGGATGAGGAAGCCTTACTTACAAAGCAAGCAAAAGATGAAACTGAGAAAATTTAGAAAGAGACCGTGCAGTGGGAGGAAAGAATCCTTCATTCTAACAATGTCAACCTCCTCACATCAGCAAATGTCAACGAGGAATGGCATCAACAAGCTCTTCCCTACCCACTTATCAAATTTGAAGTATTGCAGATTAAGGAAAGAATACTCAAGAATCTTGCCACCAACCCTACAATGGTACATCCCAAGTGGCGGGAAATTTGGTTGAATCGGCACCCCAGGTATCTTATCTTGTACACAAATGCACCACCCATCCATCAAGCAAGATCCGGTGTAGTGCCCAGTTCCAAGAGTCTGCAATTGGCAGCAGCACTCCATCATACAACAGAAGAGGCCAACATGGATCAATTACCCATGATTCCCACCACCACCCCATGGCAAACCCAATGAATTTCATCAACAATCAAGATTTTTCGTGGGATACCAGACTTGGACTGCATTATGCTGGTCAAGATCTCAAAGATGCTACTCACTTGCCTACAAAATTTCCATAGAGCTGAGCAAACGGATGTTGTCTGGATGTCATTCCTTGAAGGCAACCACGGTCTGTTCTATGATCTATATGGACAGCCGTCAGAAGAGGTGCTCCATGGATTCTATGCTAGGGTTATTTTCTTACCCTCCTACTACATGCAGACATTCGAGGAAGCATGCCACACAAAAAAATCACTTGCAAAAGCAAGATATTCGGGCCATTCATCACAAATTTGCGAGATCACTTTGTGATCTATTATACCATTGAGAAAAAGAAAAGATCAGCATGCAGTTTATGTTTACAGAAGACAAGGAACTTTGGTTCAAGTATCAATAAGGAATCAGAGCAACACGTCAAGCGGACGGAAGCACGGACGCTCGACCACTACTTAGTGCCTTGCATAGTCATTTCATGGATGAAACAGTCAAGGAGGGGGAGAATGTTAGCTGCCCAGCTCTAACAGAAGCATCAAAAGGACACCATCATCTTTTTTTTATTCCCACTTATTGTATAAAAACCTCCTTTATTAATGAGAAATCCCGTAAAAATCAAAATCTGTTGTATTGTAATTGATTTTCAAAGAGTGTAAAGGGGCCAAGGGCTTCCAAAGTTGTCATTAATTGCGGTTTCTACGCCTTATCACTGAGCCAAACTAGCTAGGGATCCATTTCTTAAATCTTGACTAAGGTATAGAATCCATTTTTTTGTAACTTTTGACCCAAGTTTTTGGATAATGAAAGTGAGCATACGCTGGAGTACAGTACTATGAGTTCTCTGTTATTTCAATCATTCATGTCTCCCTCGTGCGGTGTTGCATTGTGATTCCGAGCATACCAACAAGCTTGCAAGTGAAAGCTCTTCCTTTCTATGTAAGTCTCTTGCAATGAAGTTCTGTTTTTAGTTATGCCTATCTATCCAAATTGTTTTTTACCATAGGAATAGATAGAGCATGTCCTAAGGAAGATATAGAGTGCTTCAGAGGCCAAAACTAACCTGCCCAAAATAGGTTGTTTATCTTTGGCGCGATTTTTTTCAAGTGTTAGTTTTGTTCGTGCTTATTTTCTGTACATGGTTAGAACATTGGGCTGTCAACGCGGAGGTTCTGAGTTCTAATCACAGGCGGGTGCAACATGGGTCAACTCGTTGATATTTTTAAAACCCTCCTCCTTCCTCGAGATCCTTGCAAAAGTCTAGGCATCGTCGATCCCGCCACCCTGGGTCATTAAGACCTAGTGGTATATAGTGTTCATGATAATCATTCGAAGCACTAGATACTCACTTTTGATGAAACTCAATCATGTGGTTATAGTCATGTGGCTATAAATTTACAAGCGCTACTTTTCAAAATGGGGAATAAAAGTTTATATCACTTTTCCCATCTTTGCAAGAAGGTGTCCAATAGAGAACGCCTTTGATAATTGCTTCAAGCACATACGAAAGAGGAAGATATCCTCACTCACCAACCAAGGGCTAACATTAAAAATTAGACTCTTGTTGAAGGTGGTAGCACCACCTTGGAACGGTCCTACTCCCACCTAATTGTAGGCTGCCAATGTGGTAGAGAGCCCAAGATCAACACTAGCTTGCTTGTCCCAGTTGGTTGCAAAATGCGCCCCCTCCCCAACTGCATATGCAAAAAGTGCTCGCATTTGCTCCTTTTGTTTACATAAATTTGAAAATATTTGGTAACCCCATCGTTATCTCTCTCTCTCTCTCTCTCTCTCTCTCTCTCTCTCTCTCTCTCTCTCTCTCTCTCTCTCTCTCTCTCTCTCTCTCTCTCTCTCTCTCTCTCTCTCTCTCTCTCTCTCTCTCTCTCTCTCTCTCTCTCTCTCACTCAGGCACGCACGCATACACACACACTGTTTTAGTAAATCTTGTTACTGGAATTTACAAGTGGGAAACCTCAAAGCAACAAGGAAAACCCACAAAAAATAAGAGATACAGAAAGTGGAGCACCATGATGCTCTGAGAACTAGAAACAATCAAAGTAAATCATATAGGCATCAAGAGTGATGTCCTCAGTATCATAAGAGAAACGCAACGCTTGACCAAGTGAAAAATTGAAATAGGGAAACGGGTCATCATCACTGCCTTGAAACATTAATGAGTTTTGTTGATGAAAAGGGCCCACAGAACCCAAAATTTGACCCAATTAAAAAAAATCGTAAACTGAGACTACAAAGACTAGAGCACCTCAAAAAGCCAAAATCGTCTGTGAAAAATATCAGAAGGAAAAAGTAGCGGAAGAGCAGCCAATACTTGCCAAATAAAGGATCTAGAGCAGCGACAATCCAACAATAAGTTTGGCACAGCGGAAGAACAGCCAATACTTGACAAATAAAGGATCTAGAGCAGCGACAATCCCACAATAAGTGTGGCACAGTCTCCTCAGCTTCATGGCATCTGAGACAATGAAAAGGCTCAATATATTCTGCATGCAATAAGCTGCCAATAGGTAGAGCTCCCTCTAAGCAGCACCACAAGAAAGTACGTACCTTCGAAGGTAGATGATTTTTTGTTGCCACCACAAGGATGACTTGGAGAGTGACCACAATTGATTACCATGTCGCACAATCCACGCACCAGATTGCAAGAGGAAATAAACATTTCCGGTTGTAATGCATTCGAGTATGGTAGTAGCAAGATTCCAATTAGAGAAGCGAGAGTACACAACCAAAGGAGGAATGGGTAATCTCCCGCCAAAGAGGAGAATAGTGGAGTCTCAATCGAAAATGGGACGCCACATCAACGAACAAAAGAACATGACCCGTGTCATCCACCACATCATGTACCTAATAGATTCCTCTTTGAGAAATAAAATACGCACGGCAAGGAGACCAGTGGACCAAAGTTGAAGAGAATGCCCTGCTCCAATGCAGACTCTCCAATCGAAGGGAGTTTCCTAGAGAGGAATGCCGACCATGCCATGCCAAATATGACGTGACACCCTTCCAATCAACAATGAGAGAAGAAGTAAAGAGAAATCCTAGAATGTTTCCTTCAAGATTCCCCAAAATGACATCCCAATATGTTGGTTGTTAATGACCAAAGGATGGCGTGACAATATGCGCACACAAATGTGATACCATGAGTGTCTAGGGTTATTGCTGATTCACCAAGATTGGCAATAGCATAGCTTTTCAAGCCAGAACATGACTTCGCAAATCCAAAATATTTAGCCCTCCAAGGTGCTTGAGAACACAATTTGTCCATGGATAAAATCCAAAGAGCCTTCCTGTTGCTAGACGAAGAGCACTAGAAATGCTCCAAAATACTATACATAAGGGACTGCAAGCGCAATTGAGACCAAGATAACAAAGGTAAATAGAATTGTACATAAACCATAAGAATGCATTGGAAAATCTTGAGACGCACATGTAGTGTCCAAGTGGACATTTCCAATAATTTAACCACGAATGTAGACGTTGAAGTACCCAGTCCAGTTTCTACGTAGCTGATGCATCCCAAGCTAGCTAATAACCAAAATGGTGAACTATGGTGTGGGAAGGAAAAATCTTCCTTGGCCACAATATCTTGTGCCAGTCAATCAATCAGAGGTAATAGCTTGGTTTATGAAAATTAACTTAAAGGCTTGCAGCCAATCCAAACAAGTGAAGAGTATGCATAATTTTCTCCGCATCATCATAGTGATTGCAAGGCATAAATAAAGAGTCTCAAAGGCCTTTTCAATGTCAATATGCATGACCAAGACATCTTGTCGAGTGTACTTTGCATATTCCAATCCAATGATGGCATTCGAGAGGTTATCAATAATTTGACGTCTTGGAATGAACCTATATTGATATTGATGCAAGAATTCATGCAGAAATCACTTGAGTCGATTAACAAGCATTTTGGTCATCAATTTCTATACTACAGGAATGAGCGTAATTGGCCGTCAATGAGAGAATTCTTCACATAGTTCACATTTGGGTATCAACTTGAGCAAGCATTCTTTCCAATAGGAGGGTAGTTCCTACTGCTCCCATGCCGTATTCATCATGATCAGCAATGTCACCTTTAGGTAATCCCAAAAAGACAAGAAAAATTCCACAATAATACAAGAGCTTTCCAACGGCCCAAATCAAGCAAGTTGGCATACAATTCCATCTCATTGAAAGCAACTTCCAACCATAGTGAGAGCAGAGAGCAACTCAGCCATGTGAGTCTCAGCAAGAGAGGAATTTTAGTCAAGTGCATTAATTTGATGTGAGTATCCTTTGCCTGTTTACCATGTTCTCTCAATTGTGAGAAATAATACCCACCATAATCTTGGATAACACATTGAACACGCATAACAAAGCCAAACCATGTTGTGCCTATATCAACATGCATCTAAGATGTCAAAAGCAGAATGTTTTCCACAATCATAGTGAAAAATAGTTCATGCTTGAGGTAAGCATTATTGACATGCAAAAGTCTCTTCTTGGGTAGGGAGTCATTGGCAGAAAAGGAGCCAAAATGATGTTTTAAGCATATGGGAGCATATGACAAAAGGTATAATCAATCCTCGTATCGCATACGAAATCATCATACTGCTGCATGTGGAAAAGATACCAGTGATCCAATCACGCATGATAGATAGATCGAGCATTATGTTGAGATGTGACTCCGGGATCATCCGCATGCAAAAGAGACCACAAATCCAATCCATGACAAGTCAACCTAAATTGATCCCATGATTGTTGTTCCACATGAAGCATGTGAGAGTGCCCAGTAGTGTTATCCACAAGGTTTGGTGCATAGATAAAATCCCCATAGAGAAATTCATTGGAACACCAAAAATATGAGGAGATGGCACGCCACTGTCGTGCCTTATAAACAGATGCTATGTATGCATATAATCCTCCAAATTCAAAGACTTTCCCATTAACAATACATTGGATGACCATCCATCTCCCAACCGGGTCATTAAAAACCAAGGTCAAGAAGATCTCATGTCGAACAAGAATAAGCACTCTAGAATAGCCAATTGGTCTTGCATAAGCTATCCAATAGCCCTCAAAGTAATTAGTTTGTCCGGAAAATTGATGATGGTTATGTCTTTGAAGAACAACTATGTCTGCTTTACATGTATGTACATAGTGTCAGGTAAGTCATCACTTGTCGTGATTGCATAACCCACGCACATTATATGAGATGCAATTTTAAGAACTATGCATCCTATATGGTATATACAATGGGCGAAGAAACAGGAAAAAAGAGACTTAAATACTAGTGCCCATTGGCACATCCTCATCAATTGTGGGTACATGACGAGACAAATCAAAACCTAAACCAGGAGGGCTGAAGAGAGGGTCACCTTGCGATGAAGAGACTTCTCATGTAACTACTTCCTTGTAAGAGTGAACTAGCTTGTCCCATACCTCAACCAAAGAAGTGTTGTCATTACAAGGGAGTTTTTTTTAAATAACATTTTTCAATGGGGACACCTAGTTGCGAGAAGATTCCAAAATGTGGGCTTTTACCGGTTTCGTGGGCACTATCCAAGCCTGAGAGGTTGAAACTTGTTCTTTCCCTTCATCTTTTGCATTCGGAGAAGCAGTAAGTGTAGGAAATTGTAATTGCTTTCCTTTGCCTTTATTCACACTAGCCGTCAAGGTGGAAATTGAGCACCTTTGGTTTGTACCTCTGGAGAAGATTTTGGTTTCGGACATTTGGAATGCATATGACTGAATTCGCCACAGCGAAAGCAAGAGTTTGCAAATATACCCCATTTAAGTTTGAATGCGCGCTTTTCAACCACTGTATCCCCAAAATCAACCAAAAAATACATGTTGGTGTAGGAATGTTAGTGTTCCACAGAATGCAAAAACAATTTTGTTTGCATCCAGCTTAGGAGGGCAAATGACCTTGTCCAACTGAGCAACCAACAAGGGAAGAAAGTGATGCCAAGTGCGAGGAACTTCCACCACCTCAACCCAGACGAGGCATTTATAACTAATAAGCTTTTATAATCCTTGGTGAGAGCCCAGGGCAAAACATGAGTCATTTGTGTATTGAAGAAGAGAAAGGACATTTCAAGCAAAGCATCTCTAGCAGCCATGTCTACTAATAAGACCTCATAAAATCCTATCGCACCAAAGTAACCCCCCCGGACTGCTTGTCGCTTGAGCAGGAAATAAACCCATTGGCCTACATCTTGAGCAGTGGGCATTTTGACCGGAAAGAAGCGAATCACCACATTTAGGGCATATTGAGCAACCAGATCCGTAAATTCTTGCACAAGAACGCACACTTCCATGAAAAGAGTAGGCCCTTCCAACCTCTACGTGCATCTTCAAAATCCTCATGTAAACATCCGTTGATGAGAGTCAAGGCATCCATAGCTGAATTCTCCATGGCTTTTCGATGCTTGTAAATGCACTCTTCTAGAAAATTCATCAGACAACGTAATCACACACCCAATCCTGCGGCTAATTCGGGTGCACCACACACTCACATACCCCACATGATTCACATAGACTAAGTAAACCTTTGGGCACATTGTACACCTAACACTCACACACACATACAAGGCGACAGAAGCAAGAGTGTACAAGACAAAGGTAACACGACATCGCTTTGCCTTGAAACTTAAAAGAAAAATTTTAATCCCAACCTTGGGAACAACTTTAACCCACTATACATCTTAATGTCTCTCTGAGCATCTTCTGCATTGGAATTTATACACATGGCAGTTTGCGACAAATGCACAAATTTGTCCATTCGATCACAAAGCCCGCAAGTTGCCCAAAGAGCCATTTAGAAAAAAAGCCTTTCTCGGATACTATTATAAGGTGACATTGGCTAACATACACGTGGATAATCTAGCGCCCATTGATAAGAGCGAGCGTTTTTCGAAGATAGACCAACAAGGTGTGCCTTCCAAAAACTGACACGATGTCATGAGTATGTTTGTGTGCGAGGATACAACAATGCGATTACATTTTCTAAAGACAGACCAACAAGGTGTGTCTTCCAAAAAATGACACAATGTCATGATTGTATGTTTGTTTGCGAGGATATGATCAATAAGGTAGCATTGTGGATGTTTCTTTCATTAAAAGCACCCATTTTGACATGTGATTGACGATTTGCGGTGCTTGCATGCATAGAGAGTGTAAAATCTAATAATTGCGAACTTGTAATCGATTCAATTATTGTGCATTCATGGAGGTTTGTGTATTAGAGCATGTGCTCAATCTCATGGGGTGATTGTGCATGCAAGGACACGTTCACTCTAACGATCAATCTAATTATTGTCCATTCATGGGGACTTGTCCGTGGGAGCATATGCTCACTCTCATGTGGTGATTGTACATGCAATGGACTAGAAATCTAATCAATTTTCACCTTTTTTATCAATCTAATGATTGTGCATGCAAGCGTATGCACACTCTAATATGCATATGAAATCTCACAATCAATCCTAGGATTCTGCATGCAAGGACATGTACAATGTAATGAACGTACACTCTTATGAATGTGCAATCTAACAATCATTTTTATGATTGTGGATGTGCATGCAGAAACATGTGTCATCTAATGAACGTACACTCCAATTATCACTGTAATGATCGTGTATGTTCAATCCTATAGTTATGCATCATACAAGGCATGTCCAGTCTAATCAATGTCTAATCTAGTGATCACTCCAATGATTGTGAATGCACAAGCATGTATAGTCTAATGATCAATACTAATATTGGACATAAAAAGATCTACAATTCAATGAATTAATGAATCTGTACTATAACAATCAATTCAATCATTATTTATTCGTACGCTCGACCACTTTCAAGCTTTGTGTGCCAACGTGTGCTCAATCTCATAAGTAGATGTGTAGGCACTACTGTAGACCATGCATGGGATTGTTCCTATCATACACTATGCTTCACCTTTCATGGGATCACAATCCTAGAATCATGCACTCACTACGAACGGTCTATTACATGTGCAAGTGGGTAGTTTTAATGAAAAATACACGATGCTACCCTATTGATTGTACCTTAAACAACAGCTCCACACACAAACATACGATCATGACATCGTGTCAATTTTAGGGATTTTGGACAGCGGAATCGCCTCGTTAAAGAGCCGCAACGGTTGGGGTATTCCATGGAAAACTTCACCTTGCCACCCGAACTTCATACCTGATCAAAGAAGCCTTGTTGCCCAAACCAATACAAATGGAAGCAACATTAATACTCGTCCTCAATCAACCAGTTCCTGATGTTAATGCAGCTTGCTTTAGCAAAAGAGAGCCTATAGTCTAGTAATCTCCACTCGTGTAAGAGACAACGAAAGGGAGTATTGGAAGGGAGGCAACATGTCCGTGCTGGAGCCATGTATTCGCAGATCTGTCTCTAGTAGTATCACATAAGTTGTGCATAAAGGAAATTGATCTGATGATCACCTCCATCTCCATGGGGGGGCTGCTAACTCCACTCTAATGATCTCGTGTCACACAAAGGCCTTGGATTGATCAACCGGGAGATCATAGATACCAAGGGCCTTTGCATACCTCTCCATCTATCTTGACCCACATATACCAAGGGCCTCTGCATACCTCTCCAACTGAGAGATCATAGATACCGAGGGCCTCTTCATACCTCTCCATCCATCTTGACCCACGGAGGGTCCCAAAACCTAAAGCCCATAGAGCATAGTTGAATCTACCAAGGTACCAAAGAGCTAGAGCTTTGTTCAGGGTTCCTAGACCTAAACCTACTAGCGCATTCTTTGCAATCCTCCCAAGCTCGCAGGAACCCTAACCTACGAATACATCCTCTCCAATCCTCCCAAGGCCACATATGCTCAAGTCAGTCTAGTCTGTGCTGCTCTTTTCCAAAGAAATCCTTGGCCCAATGAAGATAACCTAGTTAACTGTATGCATCTATGGAGTAGGTGTTGATCCCCAAATACACTGTGGTGTGGTGTTGAAAGACAATAATCTTGGTTTTACCAAGGTTTACAGACAAGCCACTATCCTCTGCAAAGCTATGTAATGCATCCAAATGTCGTTGCATACCCTCCGATGAGTCAAAGATCAACACAATAGCATCAACATATAACAACTATGAAATCCATGTCTCTGCTAGCTAGGCACCTCTGTCACCATCTGTCAATGTAATCAGAAACCTCATCTATATGCATACCAAATAGAGTAGGAGACAATGGACAACCTTGTTTCACTATAGTGGAGTGAACTAAATCAAATATCCCCTCGGGAGTGCATACATGTCCCACCACTGATCTATATAGAGCCATGATCCCCCAAATCAACTCAATGGACACTCGCTCTGGGCAACAAGTTAAGTACTTTGCGGAAATCCACAAAGGTACAATAAATCTGTCTCCTATGTCCTACCCTTCTCAATGATGGCTCTGAGTGTCGGAATACGATCAAGAGTGAAAAAGCCTCTCCTGAAACCTGCATGTCCCGCTGCCAATGTGCGTCCAATCATAATATTATGGTAGTTTCCAAGCTTCATAGGATCACCTGCCTTGTAGCTAGGCACAATAGTAAACAGTCTTTAAGTCTCCGGTAGACCCTCACACACGACATGATTGAACAGAACATCATGATCATATGCCCTCCTGGTCCCTCAATGGTGGTCTTTACCATCTCACTAGCAAAGACGGTACTAGTAAACAGTCTCCAAGTCTCCGGTAGACCCTCACACACGACATGATTGAACAAAACATCATGATCATATGCCCTCCTGGTCCCGCAATGATCGTCTTTACTATCTCACTAGCAAAGATGGTAGTCATAGATGGGCATTGCTAAGGAGCATCTGGAAGGGGTGTCTGTCGAGGGACCATCCAAGGATCATACTGACCCACATATCAAGGAAGCAATCACTCGGGGAGGGGAGTACTTGTGAAATAAACGCCATGCCTCTCTCGAGTCTCTACTCAAGAACAATAGGTATAAGTCTCGCTCCATCTGAGCTAGGAATGCTTGTTCCTCCCATCGCACAAGGGGCAGGTTATCCACGTGTTAGGTGCAGCGAAATGAATGTTTGCGCTTTGCTCAAGATGAGTGCTCCGAATTGTGCTCAAGGTTCCTTTTGTTCTTATGGAAGGTAGAGCCTTCCGTTCTTAGTGAGCGAATGCTATGATCACAAACAAAGTGAATGGACACTGAGCGTGCAAGTGAATGAGACTGAGAGATAGAGAGAAAAGAGATATGACACCCGAGAGGTTGTAAAACCCTCCTCCGAAGGCCCCACTCTCGTCGGCGAGAGTGGTCTAACTTTGATTGCACAAAGGTGTACAATGATGATGCATGGACTAATGCAAATGGGGGCTATGTCGATGACGACGATGATGACTTAGGGCTGTTTTTTGTCTTCTTCTATCTGCTATCCAGAAAGGGAAAAATGCTGAGAATCTGAAAGGTCTTGGACTGTTTTCGTATGGCTGAAAATCCATGTTTTATTGTTGTGTTGATGGCTGAAATTCTCTGATTTGTAGAGGCTCATATAGCTGACAAAAACGCTAGGGTCTTGCACTGTTCAATCTGCGTTTTTGGGCTGAGGTCGCGGACTGAAAACGCTGCCTTGCTATGGGCTGAAGCTGCGTTTTGGTGGCTGTAAAACGCTGAGATTCTGCAAGTATCCAATGCTCGAAAAATGCTAAAGTTTGCAGGCCTGCTAGCGTTAGTAATTTGATGAGTCAATAACGCTATTGGCTGGGCTTAATGGCGATAGGCTGAGGTGGGTAACACTAGAGCTTGAAGGAAGGTAGGCGATCCAAAAAACGCTAGGGCATGAAAGGGGTGGGCCTCACCAAGGTGGCTTGACGAGGTTCTTACTAAGAGAGGGAGGGAGCACCTGTTGCTTGGGGAAACCTGCTGTGCCCTTTGCTCATCCGCCAAATTGTGCTAACTTCGGTTTGCTTATATATTAACTTACCCAATTTGCCCTACTGAGTTCCCAACAAAAGTCACTTAATAAATAAGTGAAAAATGTCAAAAACAGGATAAAGTCACTTGAAAAATCCCCAAACTGACTCTGATGGAAATGCTTATGCTTGTGCAGTGTGCAACCAGAGGATATGCATCTATGCTAAGTGACTGGGCATACACGGTCTACGAATAGACTCACATAAGTGCCAGACACTGCTAATCTAAACTGACTTGACTTACGGGAATCCTGTTATGGTGTAGCTTGTCCACGGACACATAGGGTTGGGATGTGTCACGTGACATCCCCTCCTTTTCAAAGTGAGGTACTGGTACCGAACTGTATGGCGTCGAGAAAGATCGCCAACAGCATCCGGAATCCTGGAAGGGACTCGTCGCCGGCCCACTCTGATGTGTGGGTCGTGCGGTACTTGAACTTCATAAAGGTCTGCAACGCTTGCTTCTTTGGGCCGCGCCGAAAGCGACACAAAGTCTTCTGTGGCTCCTTCGATGCTTCAACTTTGTCTAGAGTCCTGCTTCTTTCTTCTTCAAGAATCTCCATGGCTGAAAATTCCTGAAACCATTTCCAACACAAAACCATGAACATACCCATTCCATGTAAAGTGAAGGAAAAAAATATTGTCTTCTCTAAAGACTGTGTATGTAATGTAGATGAACAAATAGATGGAGTGACAACCCGTTCATCAAACACATGCAAACAATGAAATCGAATCTTTTCTGTTTCATCGAAATCAATCAATTGTGGCAAATCACAATGGAAATGCCCATGCTTGATGCTTATACTATCATGTGCTCGTTCAGAAAATGTGTCATGCCAAGGAGGAGACATGGAATGTGACTTCCTTACATACATACTTTTCAGCTTTTCACAAAAAATCCACATACATTCGTGCTCATCCATGAGAGAAAAGTGCTGAACATACAGTATGTCATGCTTAGGAAAAGGGATCACATAACGATGTTGACTAAAATACAGGAAACTCCTACGAATGAAACACTCGAACAATACGTGCGTATCAATCATGCGAACACATAATACTTCCTGTGAGGGTTCCTTGGGCCTAGGCTCGAGAGCCAAGATCAATCCTTCGTAATTGATCGAATCTACAACGAGGTTAGCTTCGCTAGGAAAAGCATCCACTAACACATCATCCTTGTGAATAATCACATCATCTTCATGCAATTCATCATGCTTGTCTTTTTCATCCAAATCATCATTCAAATCATCATGCTTCTCATAATCATGCAAATCCTGTGTCATGTTCTGGAGAAAAAGAGACCGAGAGAGTCTCCTCCTCGTGAATCCTTTCAATCTTGTCCTGCAGATTAGCAATGAGAGATGGAGAATGAGCAATGTCCTCTCCATGAAAGAGAGTAGGAGAATCACTTTTGGCATTGAGAGTTAAAGTGTTAGCCTCGAAATCAATGAGAGCGTTAGCCTCACGAAACCATCGAATGCCCAAAATCATCACATCCTGAGAGAGGAGAAACAACAAATCTTTTAGTGAAGACAGTCCGTTGAATTGCAAACAACGCATCAAGGCACTCCTCCGTGATGAGAGCGTTCATACCGGGACAAAAGCAAAAGACCTCGATAGGAGATCTCGGACTAACTTCAAGGCGGGCTCTCTCAAAAAGAGAGGAATTGATCACATTATGCATACTACCTGGGTCAAACAATATGACAAAATGGTGCCCTAACGTACGACCATAACATTTAATGAGAGATTCATCAATGGGAGGGTCCTGAGAAACTTGGAGCATACTCGAGTTATCATTCATTGGATTGACAAATTTAGTGGGTGCTATGGATTCTTTAGATTCATTCGATTCAAGCTTAGGACATGTTCTTTTTATGTGACCCTTAATGTGATAATGAAAACAACGACCTTTCTTAGAATACGTGCTTTGTTCTTCCGACGTGATGTATCCTCCTACAATTCCTTGTGCTACCTTTTCATTTGGAGTAAGCTTAGGTTTAGCAATTGTGTTAGCCTTACCCTTAGATTCATTGGAAGAATTCTTTGATGAGAGACTATTGGAAGATTGGTTTGAAGAGTTATCATTCTTACCGTTCTTACCGTTCTGCAAGTTCTGAGAAGTCTGCGAGATACTTGTGGAAGTCTTATTCTCCTTAGGCTTTCCCTTGTGCTTCATCTCCTATGCGAGAGCAATCGCTACCACTTTGTTGAGATCGATTGGATCGAAGACTTCTACATCAAACTTGATATAGTCGTCTAATCCAAAAAGGAATGCCTCTTTGTGTTCATCACCCGAAATGCGTAATTGGGTACCTAGCTGCAAAACATGATTAGAAAAAGACATAACCGGCATACCATTTTTCTTGAGAGCGCGCCAATCGTACTTCAATCGTACGAGGTACTGAGGTGGCATAAACCGCGCCTTGAGCTTGTCTTGGAAATCAGCCAACTCGAAGGAAAGGGACGTGAATCCGTCGACTACCTCTAGGTGCGCGGCTAGCTGTGCCTCTTGCCATGTGTGGTACCAATTGATGGCATCACCAGCAAGGTACATAGCTGCCATCAAAACTTTGCTATTTCATGTCTTCTTAGTTGTCGCAGAATAAGCATTAAATTGATGCAACCAAGAATGAATAACCGTATCATCCATCTAACCGTCATACTTACTGAAAGTCAACTTCTCTGTGACTGGATGGTTGGAATCCGCATCGTGGCTTGCACCACTTGATGAACTCCCACGATCTTTGGGTGGTTCGGTCTTCGAGGCTAGCACGTGGGAAATAAATTCTTGAGTGCGTAGCTCCCTTTGAGCTTCCTGCTCGGCGTACCTTTCTAGCTTTTCGTTCATTTCATTCATCGCGCTCGCGTTTGAAAGCAAGGCGATTGGTTTCTTGTTGTGCCAACGCAACGCGATTCGCTTCCAAAGTGACGCGAGTCGCTTCTTGTTGTGCCAGCATCATGTCCATCATTGACTTGACCATCATCTCCATAGGAGTTAGAACAACTCGTGGCGCAGATGGCGAAAGGGGAGGGTTGGAAAAATCTCCTCGTGCGGAGAATCCTTCATCGCCTCTCTCATGCTCATCACCTGTATGCGAAGTATCCATTCCTCTTCGGGTGACGACCATGCACTAGGATCTTTCACAAGGAACTTGAGTTCTTGAGGTTCTTGAGGTGTTCTTTCGCTTGTAAATCACGTTGGAGAAGGATCTTCTCTTCACCCGAGGTCTACTCTTTTCTGCGGGCGCACCCCTTGACGGCCTTGCGCTCACACCAAGGTTGCTTTTTCCCACATCACGTCAATTGGCCGGCCGCTAAGTGCACGATCCGCTCTCAATGAGTGAAAAGAGACACAAGGGGAGGCTGGACAAGCCCTTCTTTCTTGGGATTCATGTCACTCTTCAACAAAACACAATTAGGAATCGACACGCCCAAGTAAACTGGGGTTCATGCGATCGCAACAAGCAAGAAAATTCTTGTGGTTCTTTCCTTGAGTAATGCAGAATACTTACAAAGCTCTGATACCAATGTTAGGTGCAGCGGAATGAATGTTTGCGCTTTGCTCATGATGAGTGCTCCGAACTGTGCTCAAGGTTCCTTTTGTTCTTATGGAAGGTAGAGCCTTCTGTTCTTAGTGAGAGAATGCTATGATCACAAACAAAGTGAATGGACACTGTGCGTGCAAGTGAATGAGACTGAGACAGAGAAAGAAAAGAGATACGACACCCGAGAGGTAAAACCCTCCTCCGAAGGCCCCACTCGTCAGCAAGAGTGATCTAACTTTGATTGCACAAAGGTGTACAATGATGATGCATGGACTAATGCAAATGGGGACTATGTCAATGACGACGATGATGACTTAGGGCTGTTTTTGGTCTTCTATCTGCTATCCAAAAAGGGGAAAATGTTGAGGATCTCGAAGGTCTTGGGCTGTTTTCGTATGGCTGCAAATCCCTATCTTACTGTTGTGTTGATGGCTAAAATTCTCTGATTTGTAGAGGCTCGTATAGCTGACAAAAATGATGGGGTCTTGCACTGTTCAATCTGCGTTTTTGGGGCCGAGGTCGAGGGCTGAAAACGCTGCCTTGTTGTGGGCAAAGCTGCGTTTTGGTAACTGTAAAACGCTGAGATTCTGCAAGTATCCAATGCTGGAAAAACGCTGAAGTTTACAAGCCTGCTAGCGTTAGTAATTTGCTGAGTCAAAAACGCTATTGGCTGGGCTTGATGGCGATAGGCTGAGGTGGGGAACGCCAGAGCTTGAAGGAAAGTAGGCAATCCAAAAAACGTAAGGCACGAATGGGGTGGACCTCACCAAGGTGGCTTGACGAGGTTCTTACTAAGAGAGGGAGGAAGCACCTGTTGCTTGGGGAAGCCTGCTGTGCCCTTTGCTCATCTGCCAAATTGTGTTAACTTGAGTTTGCTTATATATTAACTTCCCCAATTTGCCCTACTGAGTTTCCAGCAAAAGTCACTTAATAAATAAGTGAAAAATGTCAAAAATAGAAAAAAAATAGGATAAAGTCATTTGAAAATCCCCAAACAGACTCTGATGGAAATGCTTATGCTTATGCAATGTGCAACCAAAAGATATGCATCTATGCTAAGTAACTGGGCATGCACGGTCTACGAATAGACTCACAAAAGTGCCAGATCACTGCTAATCTAAACTGACTTGACTTATGGAAACCCTGTTATGGTGTAGCTTGTCCAAGACACATAGGGTTGGGATATGTCACATGACACCAAGATTGTCTGTGATTGACGATCCCTAGGAGAAGATCCCTCTGAAGTTGTGCTCTTGTCTCTCTACACTCCCATCATACAAGTTGTTCTAAGACATGCTCCCGAAATAGCATTTCTCATTAGGTTGAGTGTGGGTATGCCTATGCTACTACATCATGCACTGTCTCGATCAATAAAGTGGTGATCTCCTCCACTGTTACACCCACTGGTCTCGATCTAGGTCTTGTTGTGAAATCCTAAATGCAGGGACGAAGCTCGATTGTGCCATGACATAGTCCACTATGTTAGCCCCATGCCTATGTGGAAAGCATGTGAAACCGATCGCTCTAGGAAAACATTGCAAGCCATTAAGTATGGCTAGACCATGTGTAGTCGACATCTTCGTGAGATGTCTCCTATACTCTACCATGCTCTTTGTCTAGAGAATGGCAATCCCCAAATCTCCTACATCCAACTCTCTAAGCATCTCCTCTAAAGTGCCATGGAAGATTGTCTGAGCATTGCCCATCAAGGCATTGAAGTCCCCTAGGAGGAGGATATCACCGTCCCTAGAAAACTCCCATAGGTCTAGAACAAAGAAAGGTGACTGCCCTCTAAGCCCAACATAGACTGATATAATTGGGGGAAAGTAGCACATGGCAATGTATAAAAATCAATCTGTGTCAGCCCTTAACCTCACCCATATGTATCTGGCCATCTCTTCGTACAATGTGTAGAAGTGGTTGTAGCTCCACTATGAATAGCATTGCTACTCCCCCTAAACCTCTGCTCCCATGCTCAGTTCTTGTGTAAGTCCAGCAAGCTGTCTCCCATCTATATCTCATCACATGTGGCATCATCTGTCCAAGGACCTGATGAGTCTCTGAGAAGAATATAATGTTTGTGTCTTGAAAGCTATTTTCAAAGGCACCCACATCTAGCCTATAAGATCCACTATAATTCGAGGTTGCGATCTTTAGTACGGTCCCATAGGTCTCATGCCATCATGTAGAGCTTCGCACTACAATCACCACCCGACCATCGCTGTAGAAGGCTATCTTTCCCTTCTCCCTTGCTGCTGTAATCTATGGCATCACCCTCTCTCATGTGAGCCAACTGCGAGAGGGTGAGATCATCACGGAGAAAAATACATGTCTTCTTGAGGGTTGGCTTCTTCTTCAAGAACTCCTCCAAGTAGGGGAAACGTAGTATGAGTCCTCTATCCTTTGAGGACTCTCTCGGGCCTTCACTCCTCTTGCCCACCCTGCATGCCTTTGTGTAAAGAGAGAGAGAGAGAGAGAGAGAGAGAGAGAGAGAGAGAAGCCCCTTGCTTGTGCCTCCATAGTGATTTTTGGTTACTTTCAAACTCGAGCAGTTGCATGTTGCCATACGTCATGTGGCACTTGAGAGAAATTCCATGCTGGCGCCCAGCATGGACAAAGAGTCCAATAAGTAGTGCACGCCCCAAAGAGATGGATGGTTTACTTTACTACAGTCCAAGGACTAGCCCTGGTAAAACCGACACAAAACACAGTCATACTTTCAAGGGTAGTTCACCCAGAATCAAGAGGTCAATAGGCAAAGGCCTCAATAGCTTCATGGTATAATTTAAATTCCGGTATTTATAGAATTTGATAGAATTTGAAAACTGCTATGTGCACATGAAGGGATGTGTAGCAAAACCAACAAATAAAGAATGGCATCATGTTTCAGCAAACAAAGATTATCGCTGTGGCTTCGTCTACACCTACTCGCACAGAGGCTTGCACCTGTATTTTCTCCTGTTGCTCCTGTACACGCGCGCGCATGCACGCACAAATGACTGCCTATAAGATTTAATCAATTATAAAATACAACATTCTGACAGTATTTCTGAGCGTTTGCTTTGGGATGTGATGACTCAATAAGCCATACACAAGCCCATTGAGGAAAATTCAATGAATGACAATAAGAAACAATTTGACTGTTTGGTGCGTCAGAGCTTCACCACCACCATAGACCTCTACTACCAGAGAGGTTTGAGATTGGTGTGCATGGCACTTTGCCAAGACTCTTTGATGGATCAAAGGTGTGTCATTCCATTTTGACCACCCACAACCTAAATCAGCTCAATTTGTTTAATTGCCTCTTTTTCTGAATGGCTTTGTGTCCATGGTAAACGAAGGCATCAATAATACCAGAAACGGTAAAAACCCCTGTAAGTTTTCATGAAGGAAGAGATTAAGATACCTTCATTTTGCAGCAATTGGAATTCTAGCACAAGTACATTTACCTCCAACAATTGCACAAACATTGGTGAGAAAGTGCAGGAATGGTGTTTTGGTTTGATCAAAATTCACCTGCACATAATGATTGCTGAGACTAATACATGGGGCCATCCATGCCTTGTGTGCATGATGCACATAATGATTACTGAGACTAATACATGGGGCCATCCATGCCTTGTATGCAAGATGGATATACCAAAAAGTCTTAATGTGTGCACCTTTATGGGGGACAGATCATAGAAAAAGAAGACCCCAGGGAGAGCTCTGGCTGTACCAAATTCTACTGGTCGAAAGTATTCTGTCACTGAAAACTGAGAGAAGAGAGTCAGCAAGACATCATACAAGAGCATGGAGTTGCAGAGGTCACTTGAAGCTTCAGTTTACAACACGTGGAACGGCTTTACCTGGTTTGTTTGAATCTTATTTCCACGAAAATCTGTATATACAGTAGGAACCACCTAAACAAAGTGTCAACAGAAGAAGCATAAAAAAACATTGCTTCAGTATTTAAGGGGGAAAAAAACTCAAGCTTCCTGGAAAAATGCCAACTACATGTCTAAATTTTATGCTGCCTTCGGACAGAAAATTCTTTTCAGATAAATCTCTCTCTATGGACAACAATTCCACATGAGACCAACGACATGCTTTGAAACAAAAGGAGATGATAACAGCAAAAATTTGTGAATTTGTTCGCTTGAAAATAGAGATTTGTGAATACATCCCTATTTTTGTGATAAACAGAGCACCCAAATCTTTAGTAGGCCATGAAGTGCGGCTTTCTAATCCTACTGCATCCGAAACTGGATGGGGACTTCGTAATCAAATGATTCCTCCAACATCAAGGTCATATCTGTAATGGTAAGACAATTTCCCATACATCACTTTTGAGCATACTTTTAAGGTTTCTTTATGAGAAAGGATGGGTAGCCCATTAAACTTTTCTTCGTATATTTTAAAAAGAAAGAAAGACTACATGTGGCCTATGAAACCAGAACAGAGAAGCAGATTAATGAGAACCAGAAGCCTACAAAGAGCCGCAAGCTTGTCACAATAGAGTGTTACACCCACCCAAAGATGAGAGAAAATCAACACAAGAATATCCTTTCTTTTGACAACCATTTGAAACAATTGAAACACAATCACTGCAGAATCCATACCTTTACAAAGTATTGATACATGCCAGTTGGAGAGATTTGTGCACGTTGGGCCCTGCAAGCAATGAAAAACAGAAGGGCCAAACTGTCAAAGTAGAAATAATAATAAAGCTAGTTAATGCCAAAGCCGTTATATGCCGTGTAGACTGATCACAGTAAACAAGGCTAATTCAATTTTATTTTTTTTAAATAAAAAAATTTCATGTGCCCCTGAAGGATGGCACCAAGCTCCACTAATGATGAGTCCTGTGCGTTTTTAATTTGGAAAGAACGAAAATTCAAAACAATGAGAACAGCACATAAAGTGCTAGAGGAGTACAATTCTCCTTGTAAGACATGGAGTCTATACAATCATCAAAAGGAGAGGATGGAGACGACACAATCATCAAATGTGAGAGTAAAGCCACCTTGACCACATAGCCTCCCTACTCTTCATGTCACAAACAGGTCATCTAAATTCAACACATAGATATATGACACATTCTGTATGCTAAGAAGGATACTTGAAATTAAGCATCTTACAGAAATTGGAGCAAAGGCATATTGATTGTTATTATGTAAGAAAGACTAGACCAATGATTTCCACTGTCTTTAAACTAGCTAACGTGTCTACCTTCTGCCATAATGATGCTTACAACTACGCAAAAGAAAACGAGGTTTGATCCTTCACCTTGCTCTGTTGCAAGAAATCATCTTGATAGTAGAGACTCCTACACTCAAATTATCAACCATCTGTGCTTAAGGCAGGCTAAATTCTGTAGGTCTCACCTTACCCCTACTTCAAGCTCGTACTCGACATTCGTTTTTGTTTTACATAAAAAAACTAAACTTAGAATAAAAAAAAGAAAGCAATCCAAAAAAAGGTCAAAATGAAAGCACGTGATGCTGGTACTATGAAATAACAGGCTTACTCACCCATCCAATGGATTCACAACTCCTGGGAAGGCGGGACCGAAGCTAAGCTCCTTGATCTTGTGGCTCACCTGAAATCAAGAAAACTTTCGGAGATTGGAGAACATCAATGAATAATTATAAGCAACTGTTTTTTGTCACTATGCAGCCACCTATAAAGCCGCTCAGCTCATGAAACAACAAAAGAATTAACTCTAAATCTTTCTTATGCATATACGGTCATCTATGGAGCACGTCACCCCACAGATTACGCTACTAATATATTATTTAACTAGTGAGGCCTTCCCATACTCACTCACAACCTCCCTTTCTTCTGAAGGGCTACTTCAGTGCCACAATTGAAGGTATCTGTTTTTACTCCTTGCTAAGGAGATATAGAGAAAGTGCACCTCATCTGCTTCAAAGTTTTGTTGTTTCGATGTATTCTTTCGCTAATTAAGATATGTCTAATATCCTTGTAGATATACAGACAGCTACAATTAAAGGGGTGGGGAATCCTGAAACATGAAAAAAATTAAGAAATTCTGGACACAAAATGCGATGTTTCATTCATGAAAACATTGTACGTGGCCTTTTCATTTTTGTCTGAAGATTGATTTCTATATCTGATGGCTTAAGCTCAGTTTTTGCTACTTGATCTTAACAGAACTAGCCTCAGACTCTCAAATTAACTATACAGACACTTTAGACATTAGAATTCTCATTTCTTATAAGATACGAAGACAGTCACCTATGCCAAAGAAGAGGTATTAGATTGTTTTCAGGTATTGTTTACTCCTCACATGAACAATATACACTGGAGTTTGAAGGCATAATAAACAAGAGTTCAGACAGTCTAGACAGATTACTGCCTCACATCATCCATCGCACAATGTGGTTTTATCAAGGTCACTAATTTCTTGCAAAATATTGCTGATGTGCAGTTGGTATTGAGCATGCATGTGCTTCTGAATTGCAGTACTTATCATTTAAAGGTTGTTTCAGAAAAGCATTAAGCATCTTAGTTGGACTTTTGTGGGAGATCAAGCACACGGCGGTGCTTGGTCTATGGATGCCCAACTTTTCACATCGTCGCAAATTGGCAGCTCACTGAGGCTTAACAGTCAGCTGATCAAAATTTGCTTATGCCCCTTTGCTCTTTCAGCTTGACATGCATTCAACGTTTACCATGCTTTGACATCTAGCAATACAGTGTAGAGTTACAGAATTGGCTACCCAAGCTCTTATAGGCAATTGTTGAGTCTCAAGGTTGAGAGACTAGTTATCCAAATATAATTGATTATGTGCTGGTTTGCTTGGGCTTCTGAAATATTGTTGCGGTCTACCCAAGAAATACAATGATACTGTCTAAAGCAGAAATCTGCGAGTATCCAACAACTTATGGATCATGCTCTGAACATTTTCTCTATGATGTCGCAATCATTGACTTATGCTATGGACGAGTCACTGTCCAAGGCTACAGAAAAAGACACTTCAAAAGATCAGAGAATCACACCATAGAATTGATCCCTTCCAATACTCCTTCAAACTGACCACTTTACAAAGTGAACCGAGCTCAAAAGGCAGAAATCATGAGCCAAGTACACGACCTTTTGGAAAAGGGTTAGACGAAACAAAGTACCTCACCTTTTTGTTCTCTAGTATTGCTTGTTCAAAAGAAAGACGGATCTTGCAGGATGTGTATTGACTACGGGGCT
This sequence comes from Adiantum capillus-veneris, assembly GCF_014529385.1. Taxonomy (NCBI): domain Eukaryota; kingdom Viridiplantae; phylum Streptophyta; class Polypodiopsida; order Polypodiales; family Pteridaceae; genus Adiantum; species Adiantum capillus-veneris. The sequence continues at coordinate 167,027,029 of NC_140933.1, forward strand.
CGCAATAAGATTACCATCAAGAACACATTTCCAATACCTAGGATTGATGATATACTTGATAGTTTGTAGGGTTCTACTTGCTTCCATAGAATCGATCTTAAAAGTGGTTATCATCAAATCAGGATTGCTCTAGGAGATGTATACAAGACCACGTTCAAGATATCCCTTGGATTGTATGAGTAATTGGTGATGCCTTTTGCTTTTATGAATGCTCTTGCAATGCTCAACAGGATGATGGATTGGATCTTTAGAGAGTATCGTCAGTTTGTGGGAAAAATTTTTGACAACATAATTGTTTTCTCCAAGTCTGACGAAGAACCTTGAGAGCACATTGTCAAGCATTCAAAGGGCCATGATAACTTCATGGTGACTTGGAATTTGTAGGACTACCAGAATTTGGTGAAAGCCAGCAGAATGCTTTCCAAGTTACATGCAGGATGGCCTCGTGCTTTTATGAGATGTCTGGGAGCTTGACAAAGAGAAAAACTCCAACTAAGATAAACTATTTAACACATTGGGTAGTACACAAAAAAATCCACCACCTAATAAGGGTGGAATCTAGACGATCCTTATCCACACTTTGGGATATTGTTCACTCTTTCATAGAGTTCGATCACGGAGGAGAGAACACTTTAAACGTTCACGAATCATATTCTTGGTAAAGGAAGAATTGGTTGGGGGCTAGATGGGAGCATGAATCACCTCTGTGGCTCTGAGCTCGTATATTATACTCTACTCTCTCTTTGATGACAGTATACTTTTGCTCAATTATATCTGTACTTAGCCCTTGGGGATGTTTTGAAAAATGTTAGATAAGTTTATTATAAAAAGAAAAGCCTTCAGGCAACGTTGTGCAAGCAAGAATATGATGCACAACTTACATTGAAACTCTCTTTCTGGAACGCCAAGAGGTCATGAACATGCATGTTTGCCTGCTGAAAGCTTTTACCCGGAGCAAAGTGGAAGTTCCCAGCTACTTTATTCACTTCCAATGTGCCATACATGTTGCATCCTTCACCCTCTTCATCTTTGATTTTTTGAAGCCATCCCTCCCTTTTGCACTGCAAACCACAAAGAAAGGCAGAGATTCATTAAACTATAAGGATAATGGTTTAATTTATCATGTTTAACCGTTGCATTATCAAACACACACAATTGTTGCTCCAAATGTTCGAAGAGTCCTTTCATAACACATATCACATTATTCCACTGCCTCAACAAGTTGATTGCCTAATCAGGACAACACAAGCTCTTGAGCCACTAACCACACTTTAATGAGGCGGCGGCGTTTGACAGCTTCAATATTTCATACTCATCTCCATGCTCTGCATGAATGTGCCACATGGGTATAGTTGCTAGTCCACGAAATAATCACCCTCACTAGCCTTATTATTAGGCCTTTATTCAAAAATCAAATAATTTTCATTCTTCTACAAAATTGAATAAAAAGTTGTTCCACAACATCTGGGAAAAGAAACAAGTACAAATAAACAGAGTAATATGGATAACATTAGACCTGATCGATCAAATCTGGATTGGTGAGGCCCCATCCTTTCCGCCTATATGCTTCTCTAACGTCTTCACAAGTGTTGCAACACTCCTCATCTGCCTGCAGAAATAACGAACTAACCAAATTACTCTGCAAAAGAACATTCCTCTTACATGGTATTAACTCCAACATGAAGTTATCCTTTAAGTTACAAAAGTGTTGCAACACTCATCATCTGCCTGCAGCAATAACGAACTAACCAAATTACTCTGCGAAAGAACATTCCTCTTACATGGTATTAACTCCAACATGAAGTTATCCTTTAAACTACTTTGAAGATAAAATGGAAGAGAAAATCTCGATTGTTTTAATGCATACATTGGTTTATGTATTTTTCTAATGGAGATATATCACAAAAGAACCAGATTAGTCCCCACACATTCCTCGTATATCGTTTTAACTCCAACATGAAGTTATCCTTTAAAAATCTGGGCTACTTGAAGATGGAATGAAAAAGAGCAAAAAATTGGTTCTAATTGCTTTTAATGTATAAGTTGGCTTTGTATTTTTCTTGCGAAGACACATCCTTGAGCAAGTCTTAACCTCAACCACAAGCTATGCATGGCCATGTGTATGCATGCATCATTATGGGTGAATCTTAACTAGCAGAAAGCCATCAGAAGTTTCCATTTCTGAGCCAAATGAGGCTCGCAACTTTTTCCCAGATGTACAATAGCTGCAATAAAATCTGACTTATGCACAATCTCACCATGCATTCATGAAGTAGTGCTTCTTCATTTGAAACCATGCAAAACCATATTCTGAGCCAGAACATTGCAACAACATTTTGATAGCAGACTGCAACCATCTCATGTGGATTACCTCTATATTATTGTGAGAATCCTTGTTCATCATATGAATATACTAAGATTGACATTGTTCATGCTAAGCATACACTATTACTTCTTGTTGGTAAAGTAAAAGCTAGGGAGCATGGCCGGTAAGAAAATCTTAGGAGGCATGGTTGATCCAGTGATCAAGGAAGCCTTGTCAACCAAAATACATGACAATACAATTTGCAAGGGTACCCTAGACTAACGTGGATTTTGTGAGAAAATAAAATGGAGGGAAATGTTATATCAATGTCTTCGAAAGGCCAAAATGACCTATGAGACCAAAAGTTACAACCGTATCAGATGTGATACAATCATCTGAGATTATGAATGAAAGGAAACATCCTAGATCTTAAAACAATCCCAGTAGGAAACGTAATGAAGCTTGTAGGCAAGTAGGATACAATCTCATGTTACGGGGGTATGGCAATGAGGAGGACACACTAATTAGGGGGCCAAAAATGATGAGTCATCCATGAACTCTCACATAGGCCGTTGCAGCATAGCATCAATCTCCTCCATGGTGAAAATCCTGGGAGGTCTCACCTGAGCAATGATACCCTGTATCCTCATGTGTGCATGCCACCTATGCATAGATCTCCGAGGCCTTGGGTGTCTTGAACGACCAAGCTGGACTGTTTGATGAAGCAAAATACCCTATCGAGGGGTTCTATGGTAATGCCCGTCACCACCATCCTGAACGGTGCTTTAAAGAAATCCCTAAACTCTCTTTGGGCTAGTGCTTTGCATGTCGACTCTCTAAACCGGTGTATCTCTAGAAGAAAGAGCCATGAGCATCTCTAATCCGTATAGTCCATGATCTAAGATAGTGGTGCAAATCTCTCTTTAAAGAGAGAATGAAATCGTCCTCAGATCTCATAATAAGCAGTGCAACGACAAATGTAATTTTTAATCAAGCTCTCGCTGACATACCTGACATATCCTCTTCTCTTGAGGTGTACCTCTGTATCTTCCAGTCTCTATCTCTACCTGATGTGATGAGGTGCGTATCACACCAATGGTATTTCTCAAACCATGTGAGAGATGGGTATCCATGTATCTCAATCGCATGATGAAGCCTTCCTCCGTACTTAGGGTTTCTGCGTCGAGGTCATACATGCATCCGATCACTGCGCTTGTTTGGCTCAAACTCTCTCTCCTTAGAAAGGCGGTCCATGTCAATCTCTTTGTCAGAGCTAGAATCCTCTTATGTTGTGCCCAGATTCTTTTCTCTTTATGTCCTATACTTGCATTTGTGTGATTCTGTGATCTTTCGTGTTGCATGATTGATTCTCGGAATGACCTTCGGGTTCTGAACTAACTTGATTGAGTTTTGTAGATCCTAGCAGAGGGCCTAAAATCTAAAAGAAGAAGAAGAAGAAACAGATGATCTACCAACTTATGAAGATCGGTCGAGTGGCCTAAAACCCAAAATGGGTTAGGATTAAAAATCCTAACCCTACCCAACTTAATAGGCATCGTCCGAGGGGCCTAAAAACCCTAAAAATGAAGCAAGTCACTCACACTGCTACATGCACATCTAACCCTATGTCCATGTGGACAAGCTAACTCCTATCTCTAGGGTTTGGGACAGCCTAGGTAGTGTTATGGCACCCTTGTGAGCCTATACATTTGGCGTGCATGTCCACACACTTTACATCACATGAGCACAGTCAGTGTCTGCTAGGTGTATGCTTTGGGGAGTGTTTCCTTATATTTGCATTAGCACCCAGCATGTGAAGCATCTCTTATAAGTGAGCTTATTAACTTATTTATCAGTGACATCGTGGGATTCTTGTTGGCATTGCCCGACCCCGCTTTGATCCCATATATAAGTGACCCTAGGGGTCGCTTCTCAAGCATAAGTCAGTGCCCTCAGTGCGGGAGCTCGAGGACTTGCTACTGATGCGACCGGCACGTGAAACGGAGCCCGAAACAGTAAATTACAGCCTGCTGTGTATTTTTGCAGGTTTAGGGTTTTGGCCCTAAACGGTCCCTAATACCCCCAAGAGGTTCGGGGACGCGAGGGGACCGCTGTACAGGTGATCTGGCGCATTTTCGGGGCTGAAAACAGAGAATTCAGCGTGCTGCAGATTCTCGCCAGGTTTTGCAAAGTGCCCGTATGCGTCGGGAGAGTCAATCAATGCGTGGGAATACTGACTGTGAAGTGTCCTAGTACAGTCATGCTACCGAAATCGGGCCGGAACAATTGAAATTCAGCCAAGCTTGTGCGGGGTAGCTTGTAGGGAACCACAGCGTTTTTTCCCTCTTTTAAACAATAAAGAAATACCGAAAGGGGTGCTTAAGTTAGGGGCCAATCTGGTGTCCGTCTTCTCATACAGGTGCAATCTAGCAGCCTGTATCCCTTTCCCCTTTGTTGTGTCTTGAAAGTACAGGTAAAGTGGGCGACAAATTAAATGGGTGAAAGCAAATAAGGTTTAAGTCTAAAGTCTACCGCCCTTTTTGAAAGTGCAGGCCGGTTACATGGTTCCATCGTCGGGATTAAATCACTTTTTCCCATAGAAGTGAGCCTTGGTCAGTTTGGGCTTGAAGACACAGGGGATCATAGACCAGACACAAGGAATTGCAATTATGGCTGACAAACCAGATGATGTGACTGAAGAGGTTTCCTCTTCGCAGGGTCAACAGACACATGAAGTGGGTGAGTCTTCAAGACCACCACAGACGGATGATGATATATTCAGGACCCAGTTGGCTACTGCTATGGGGCTATGTTCACACAAGTAATGCAGAACCCGAGGTTTTTAGCCTTTCTGCAACCTCCTCTTCCGTCTCAGCAAGTTGGGTCACTGGATCATATTCAAAAGCCTATTAAGGCTCGAACACAGGTGATTCATACTGCAGAGTCAATGGAAACACCTGTATACTTAACGGAGAACATGTAGTCTCCAATACATGTGCCTAAGGTGCAAGAACAAGTGGCTGAGATGCCAGTCTTTCAAGCTGTACCAGTTCAGCCAGCCACTTTTCAGCACCCTATAGCTGGTTCTAATGGGCAGGGAAGCAACCTACAGGCTATGCAACAGGTCTTCCCACCACCTTCAATACACCCTGGCTATTTTGGAGGTGGATCGGTATTCCAGAACATGGCTAGTCATGCACCTGGAAATCAGTTTTACACGCCAGGAACAGTGTTTGGGGGTGCTCAAACGATGATGCCTAACCCCGTGTATGCTGTCACGGGCATGCTACCAGGGTTTCAAAGCACTCAGGGCCAATTTGGGATGCCACAGGCAAATTTTGGTATGGCTTGAATTACAAATCAGCAACCAAATATGCATTTCCAGGTCAACTTAATTGCAGTCAGGGAACACAAATGAACCCTAACAGTGTTCCCATGTTTCAGTCACTTCCATATGACAATTTAACGCCGCTGGAGAGGCCAACTCCGTACAAAGAAGGTAGCAAAGGTGTGACATTCACGACCTTTACAGGGTTTGATGACAGGAAAAGGGCTCTCACATTCCTCCAGCAGTTTGACAAGGCCTACGCCGGGGGAAACTTTACAGAGGCTTCAAAGGTCCGCAAGGCAGCCACTTTCTTGACAGGGAATGCGGGACAATGGTGGACAACTTTATTGCTTCATGGGCAAGCTCCATCCACATGGATTTATTTCAAGCAGATTTTTGCAGCAGCATGGTTATGTGATGACTTTGAAGCAGATGTCATGACAGAATGGCACCAGCTTAATGCTGCCAGTTGCAAGAATCTGGATGACTACAATCGGAAGTTTTGAAAAACTCTACTTCCAGTAACTTCCTATAGGTTTGTGCCATTGACAGGACAGATTGAAAAATACTGTTGTGGCCTACCCAAAGGACTGAGAAAGTACTGTACAAAGACCAAAGTCACTACTTTGACGCAGCTCATCAAGGTAGCAAACACTGGCAATGGTTTGCTCAAGGGAGAAGATTGTGAATTCAATACTGGCGTCAAGGAAGGATAAGCCAAGAAAAATTCAGCGAAGAAGCACGTTCTCAATGAGGTTCCTAAAGGGACTCAGGAGCCAGCCAACACAGGGAAAGGCAAAGCTACGACTGAATCAGAAAAGGGGCCAGCAAAGAAATGGAAAAGACGTTTTCCTCGCAAGTCGGAAGAGCAAAAGAAGGTCCTGAGGTCAGAGAACAAATGCTTCATCTGTGGGCAGCCTGGCCACATTGCTTACAATTGTCCTACAAAGAAAAAGCCAACTGATTCTGAAGACAAGGAGGACAGGAAAGGAAAGAAGCCCATGGCTGGTCTAGTGCCAGATATGGTGGGCGATAAGCCAAATTCAGATGCAAGTGAGCTTTGCAGAGCATGGGGAAAGGTCAAGGATCAAACAGTTCTTATCTTCTTTGATCCAGGTGCCAAAGCCAACATCATTTCCCCAGAATTGGCTTCAAAGTTGGGAATCAGACCTGAAGAGATGGGGTATACAACAGAGGCAGGTTTGGCATGTCCTCGCCATACAGAGGCTATGACACCCATCATCGAAAAGTTGCGCCTACATATCCGATCCTATGTAGACGCTGAAGAATTTTACATCATGCAACTGGACGGATGTGATGTGTTGTTAGGTATTCCTTGGTTATTTCATGTATGGGGAATCATGGATGCCTACAACAAAAAGATCACTATACAGAGCAGGGGAAAGACTCACATTCTGGATGTAAAGCTTAAAGAGGAGTCTATTCCCACTGTATCAGCTTCTGCTATTACTTCTGTAATGAAAAAGCATCTTTCTGCGTACTTGGTTTTTGCACGTGAAGTGTCAGATTGTGATAAATCAAATTTATTTGTGCTAGATAAAGAAAGGTCAATGTTTTTGCAACAGTATAGTGACTGTTTTTCCGATTCATTACCGTCTCAATTACCGCCAGAGACCCGAGGACCATGCGATAGATTTGGTGCCAGGCATAGCCCACCAAATAAGCCTCTGTACAAGGTTAGTGCGGCTCAGCAGAAAGAGATAATGAGCCAAGTACAGGAGCTGTTACAAAAGGGGCTGACTCAGCCCAGTTCATCCCCATTCTATTCTCCAATGTTGTTGGTGCAGAAAAAGGATGGCTCATGGCGTATGTGCATCGACTACCGTGCACTGAACAAGAATACCATCAAGAATAGGTTCCCTATACCTAGAATTGATGATATTCTGGAAAATTAGAAGGAGCAACTATGTTTAGCACGATAGATCTAAAGAGTGGGTACCATCAGATCCGCATTAGATCAGAGGATGTGCACAAGACTGCTTTTAGAACGACGTTTGGCCTTTACGAATTTTTAGTGATGCCCTTTGGTCTCACAAATGCTCCTGCTACGTTCAATAGGATGATGGACAGAATTTTCCGTCCACACCAGCAGTTTGTTGGTACATTCTTTGATGACATGATAGTCTACTCAGAGAATGAAGAGGAGCATAGGCATCACTTGGCCATTGTGTTCAAAGAACTACACAGTCATAGGTTGCTCATCAATGCAAAGAAAAGTGAATTTTTTCTGGAAGAGATTCACTTTCTGGGACACATTGTCTCAAAGGATGGTGTCAGAATGGATCCTGCAAAAGTTGAAGCGATCAGGTCATGGCCAGATTTGAAGACGGTGCACGATGTCCGAAGTTTCTTGGGACTATGCTCCAATTACAGAAGGTTTTGAGATTGCTTCACCTTTACATGCTCTTCAAAAGAAGGCAGTCACCTTTAGATGGACACAGAAAGAGATTTCAGCTTTTAATCTCTTAAAGGAAAAGATGACTTCAGATCCAGTCATTGTGTTGCCAGATCTTAGGAAGTCATTTGTGGTCCAGTGTGACGCCTGCGGTAGTAGCATTGGTGCAGTGCTAATGCAAGATGGCAGGGTAGTAGCCTATGAGAGTAGAATCTTGCAAGGGCCAGAAAAGACTATGCAAGTCTATGAAAAAGAACTGCAGGCCGTGATTCATGCGCTCTTAAGTTGGAAACACTACCTGCTAGGTGCAGACTTTGTTGTCCAAACAGACCATCAGACCTTGCGATACTTTTTGACACAGGCAACGTTATCTGAGAAGCATATGCGATGGGCAAATATCTTCTCCATGTTCCACTTTCAGACTGTGCATGTGGAAGGCAAGAAGAACGTTGTGGGTGATGCCTTGTCAAGGAAGCCACAAATTTCAGCTGTGTCAATTCCTTATCATCATGAACTTGATCATATGAGGGAACAGTATGCAAATGATGAAGATTTTGCAAGGGTCTTCGAGCAGCTAATGGATGGACAACGTCATGAACACTATCTTCTCAAAGATGGGTTCATGATGATGCATGGCAGATTGTGTGTCACAAAGCCATTGCGACGCAAAGTTATGGAAGAGAGTCATGTCCCACCGTATGCAGGGCATCGTGGTATCGATGCTACAGTTAAAGCGGTTGAGACATTCTTCTACTCGCCTACATTGAGAAGAGATGTGGATGCCTTTGTGCGAGAATGCCTAATATGCCAGAAGGTCAAGTTTGACAGGCAATAGGCACCAGGGCTATTGCAACCACTACCTATTCCAGATAAACCATGGGAAAGTATTGCTATGGATTTTATCTTTGATCTTCCGAGAACGCAGACAGGAAACGATGGTATTTGGACCATCATTTGCAGATTCAGCAAGTAGGCTCATTTTATTCCTGTCAGGAAGAAGATAAAGCTAGATCAGATGGCACGCTTGTTTATGAGCAATATTTTCAAGTATCATGGCATGCCACAGTCGATTGTTAGCGACCGTGATCCACGCATGACAAGTTTGTTCTGGAGACTCTTGTTTGAGAATATGGGCACCACGCTCAAATTCTCTTCGTCATTTCATCCTCAAACAGATGGGCAATCAGAAGAGGCAAATTCTATTGTCCTAGATCTGCTGAAGTGCTATGTGTCAGAGAATAAAGGAAAGTGGGAGGAATATTTGCCATTGGTGGAGTATGCATACAATAATACAGTGCATTCATCAACTGGCAAGGCACCTTTTGAGATAGTTGAAAGTGGCAAGAAAGTTCCTCCCATACTGCATACAAAGGACAAGATATTTGAAGCAGATATCACGCTGAGGTGGCTGAGCAATCGGATCAGCGCCACAAAGACCTGGGCAACCGGTCGGGAGACTTTTAGGCGGCAACCCCGAAACGGGAAATAGCTTGTAAATGCGCCAAGTGGCACATTCTTGTGCACTTTCCTCATGCAACAAGAAGTGGCGCTGAATTTATAGCTCGGAGGCTCATTTGCAGTTTCCTGTCACCCACAGGTTAAGAGCTACGGAGTGCTTCCTTTCCCTCCTATGTACAGTGCGGTGCAAGAAGTGATGCCCTACATGCTACGCACTGCCCTCTCTCTCCCCTACGGCAGTATGTTATGCCCCTCTAGTGGGCTTTTCAATTGACCAATGTACAGTTGTGTGGGTTCATGCGCGATTGCCGAGGCAAGAGCCTCTTGCACAAGTACTAGATTAGCTAGCGGCTAATCCCCCGCAGATACAGGTGAATTCGGAGAGGTTTCACGCCAGAAATCTCGTCCGATTCAAAGGGCAAGTAGCCCTACAGGTGCGGGAGCTCGAGGACTTGCTACTAATGCGACCGGCACGCGAAACGGAGCCCGAAACAGTAAATTACAGCCTGCTGTGTATTTTTGCAGGTTTAGGGTTTTGGCCCTAAACGGTCCCTAATACCCCCAGGAGGTTCGGGGACGCAAGGGGACCGCTGTACAGGTGATCTCGCCCATTTTCGGGGCTGAAAACAGAGAATTCAGCATGCTGCAGATTCTCGCCAGGTTTTGCAAAGTGCCCGTATGCGTCGGGAGAGTCAGTCAATGCATGGGAATACTGACTGTGAAGTGTCCTAGTACAGTTATGCTGCCGAAATCGGGCCGTAACAGTTGAAATTCAGCCAAGCTTGTGCGGGGCAGCTTGTAGGGAACCACAACGTTTATTCCCTCTTTTAAACAATAAAGAAATACCGAAAGGGGCACCTAAGTTAGGGGCCAATCTGGTGTCGGTCTTCTCATACAGGTGCAATCTAGGAGCCTGTATCCCTTTCCCCTTTGTTGTGTCTTGAAAGTACAGGTAAAGTGGGCGACAAATTAAATGGGTGAAAGCAAATAAGGTTTAAGTCTAAAGTCTACCGCCCTTTTTGAAAGTACAGGCCGGTTACATGTAGCTTCCAAAGTACCACTACCGTTGCCTTCTGCACCTCCACCCTATGTTCCACCACCACCAACTACTGCTTCTCCTCCACCCTCCTATTCATCATATGGGCACCATCATCACTGTTATTCTTACTAAGCACCCTCGGTGGAAAATTCTGGTCCAAAACCCTTTAGGTGCTACAATTAAATTTTTCACCTTCTCAAGCGTCCCAAGATTCTCACAATGCTCTCAAGTTTGTACAACAGTTCGACGTCCTCTTCCTTAAAAGTAACTTTACAAAATAACCCAAGTTGCTGCGAGTCACCTCTTTCCTCAAAAATAGTGCCTTGACAGATAGTCGAGACGGAAAGGCGGAAGCAGGCCCCAACAAGCTGCCTTTGTGGTGTTAAATTTGCTGACGGAAGGATTCGAACCTCCGAGTGACGGGACCAAAACCCAAGAATAGCGAAACGCTATACCGAAAGAGACGAATCACGTCCGTGTATCAGTCTAAGCCGCCACTTCCTACCCCTCCTTCTTCTCTATCCCGTAAGACTATTCTTTGAGTACCGCATTGGGGCGAGACCCAATATCTTCTTTGCCGCCCCACTAGTCCTATTTTACCACACCACTTGAGCACCCTGGGGAAGGCCCACTAAATGTGGATTTTGAGGGTGGGCTGCCCTAGCTGAGAAACGTGACAGTCCCAGAATTTGGCATGACTTTAAACTCTCCTTCTAGCCGAGCTTCCTTAATGAAACATTTGCAGTAGACATACTTGCAACTAGATCAGGCCTCAAGATGTACCCCTCGACCCCCCTTCCAGCATACAATCAAAGATTTTGAGATGCTTATCAACCAGTTTTCACTTTCCTGGACATTACTTTTGCATACGATTGAGAAGTACAAAGTGGGCTTACCTTTTTCATTGCGGGATTACTGTATAGGAAAAGTTGTCTCAAATATGCGTCAGCTTATGTCACATAGCAAAGTGGGTTATAGCATCATGAAGAAAGAACTAGTATTTACTGACACTACTACTCCTTCAAAGAAAAGAAACCAAAGTTCACGAAGGTCGATTGAGGATACCTCACAACCGCGAAGTAGCACATCCTTTGATATTTCTTCCCGATGACTAACTCCCAAAGAGATGACACAGTATCAATTAGAAGGAAAGTGTTACGAGTGTGGCATTCATGGTTATATTTCCGAGACTGTCCGACAAAGTCGAATATCAAACGACCATTGCCATATGAAAACAAAGAAACCAAGAAACCCAGACCTTCGGTGATGTAACGAGAAGGTGACCTCCTAGGTCCACATGCTACACGTGTCTAAAAGAAAGTCTAGAAAAGCCTACTGGAAACTAGCTTCTTGAATGCCCTTGTCCCCTTAACCCTACACAACATTAGCCTTAATCCTAAACATTAGGATTCCTTACAAGGCCCTTGCAAGGTCCATATTTCTCCTAATGCAACCAAAGGATGCTGCCATAGCAAAAGCAGTCAATTTAGACATGAATCGTGAGATGATCAAGTGCAACTTTCTTGTCCTTCATTGAAAAAATTCCAGCAAATTATGCTTCAAGAAACAACAATGACGAAGTTTTTACAACTCAGGTTAGCAAAATACCTTGCAGCAAACACTTTTATTGATCATACCTGCTCTGCTCCATAGCATGACCCGCAGTACGTTTCATTGTGGTCTAATCTACCACCATGTTTTTGCAAAGGCTTCTCCATCTGTAAAGCAAGCAAGCAATCCAAATATGAACATCTTGCACATTCCAAACATGCACATCAGAAAAGTATTCCCTTTCAACAGACGGACTAGAAATACAATGCAATTTTCAAAAACGCAAAAACAAGGAGCTTTAAGGCTAAGTCAGCAGGCTTCTTGAAAGATTCAATTGCACTATCTAAGCTTTATGAAGGCATCAAGACAGATACAGGTATAGAACAGTGACTGCACAATGTAATGTTTCCAAGATGGACAAAGATATTGAATCCATAGACTCTTTCAACAAGTGCTCGTCACCTACCATCTTATGAAAAGTTGAGACCTCATGGTATCCATACAAGACTATAACCAGCAATTCATCGCGCTTGTTTTTACTTAAAATACTACCACATCCCCACTAATGTAATCTGTGGTGTTTTATTGGTAGAATACTACCACATTAGTGGTTGTAAAATTGAGAATTGAGTATCAAGATGCTGAAATTTGGCCAGTTGGCCCCCACCAAAATTCATACACATGTTTATTTACATGCATGTTTACTGATTTTTCAATGAAGGCAAAAAACCAGGTAAAACAATGAGAAACAGAGAAGCATTGTACAAAATTAACAACATGCTTGTCGATTCTCTCTCAAAAACGTGCTGATTTTCTGTTAAATGCCTTTCTTCGATGAGAATCAGCAGTTTTCATTGAAAGATAGAAATCAGCCATCCCATTAATTAACTCGTGTGACTATAGTTAGCGTCTGGGGAACATAAAGATAAAAATAGATGAAGTTACCTAAAGTGGGTAGGTATGTAAGCCTAACCTACATCCTCATCGTCATCAACATCCTCATCATTTAATACAGCACTCAAAACATATGGAGAGAGAGAGAGAGAGAGAGAGAGAGAGAGAGAGAGAGAGAGAGAGAGAGAGAGAGATGAAATGAAATGTTATATTAACGTCTTCTAAAGGCCATATTGACCTATGAGACAGGAGTTACATCATGGTGAATATGATACAAGGTTTGGATAAAAAGAGAAAGAAACTAAGTAAACACAAACACTACTAGAGCTGAGACAGAGAGAGAGAGAGATGTACTATTAACGTTTGCAAACGAAAAAATGACCTATGAGACCAAAAGTTACAATCATCATATGTGTGATACTTTTAGAACAAAGCGGAACAAAAGGTGACCTAATTCTAGGAAATTGAAATATATGAAAACTCGGACGAGTAATGAAACTAGGGCCAAAAGTTACCTAAGAGACCAAAAGTTACAATTACCATGTGTGTGATACTTCCGGAACAAAGCTGAACAAAAGGTGGCCTAAATCTAGAAAATTGAAATATAGGAAGACTCAGACGAGTAATGAAACTAGGGCGAGTTGAGGGTAAGAAAATGAAACTTGCCCTTGATACACCACAGGCTTACTACTGCCAATTAACACTTTGCACAAGAGATAAATACCAATCTCCAGCTAGAGCTTGAGAGAGAGGGACGTATGTGTAGAGATATAGCATAATAGATGCGTAGAGATATGGATAACTTGAAAGACTGAGAGAGACACATTAAAGAGTTAAGGAGAGAAGATTGAGAGTGACGCAACGCTGACCCAGAACGGCCGGGCCCCTTCATAGGAATATGTTTATTCCTCAGAATTACAAGTGTATAGGCTAAAAGTTCAGCATGGAACCACTCACACAAGTAAGAAAGCAATATTGTTGGTTTCCCCTCGTTGGCATGTGTTGCCCTTACAAGCACATACAAGAGTTGGAGAAATGCATCCATCTGTGTGCTATCCCAAAGGCCTACCAATAGGTCACACAACCGGTTGTGTTCTCTCGCATGTTGAATGCACGAGACCTTCGATGATGAAAATTTCAGCAATGGCTTCCTCATTTGTTCCTTCTTCATGCGATCACTTTGGCAACATCTCCTTCAATGTCTTCCTTCCTCACATCCGAAGCCCCCTCGCCCGACCCCGCTGAGCCCACCATTCGACTTCCTCTTTCGCCGACAGAGCAAGCGAGCCTTGCCGCAGAGGTAGAGCGCTTGCAGGCGACTTCTGTGATCTGCAAGGTTCTCGGCACTCGTCCTAGCAAAGGAGAGCTGCGAGACCTTCTCCAGGCCCGCCTTCTTGCAGAGGTGGGCAAGATTTTGGATGTCCATATCGTCGGACGAGGGTACTACCAGATTGAGTTCGAGACGTCCGAGATGGCCTCCAAGGTCATAGCTATGAGTCCACTGGCCATCCGAGCATCACGCACCCACTTTCGACAGTGGCGACATGGTTTTGACCCAACTTCGGATGTGCTAGTAGAGGAGGCAGACATCCCCATCTCAGTCTGCTTTCCGGGTTTACGGAGGGAGTACCTTCCACTTCTCTCCAGGATTGGCTCCGCCATCGGGACTGTCCTGGAGACACCTCGTACGGCAGCATCAGTAGCTGCCAAGGTGGCTGGCATCCCTTCGGTTCGAGTTTTGGTCAGAGATACCCACACGCTCCCGAAGGTCATCCTTCTGCCTCGGGTGAGTGGGGGTTGGTTTAGACAGAGTGTGGAGTACTCGGGTCTCCCGAACCAGTGCTTCATTTGCAGACAGATGGGCAATCTAGCAAAGGCCTGTCCACAGAGAAGGCCACGTCCTGCACCTCAGCCTCAGCCTCAGCCTCAGCCTCAGCCCCAGCCTGCCAAGGCTGGGCTGCAGCCACAGCCAGCGGCACAGCACACAGATTCTGAGCCACCCTCCGAGCCTGGGGCTCCAGCGGAGGAGGGATGGCAGCAGGCCCGTGGCCGTCGACGCCAGGGGCCACAGCGGCAGCCTGGCACTCAGAGTGGCCCTCAGGTGCCTACTCAGCAGCATTGGGTTCCCACGGGGAACCGTTTTGGTCCTCTTGAGCAGGAGGAGCCCCCTACGCTAGCCTCCACTTCCGCTTCACCCTCGCCAGCCACCCCACCTTCAGATTTCCCCTCTTCCTCCTCATCCCCTCCCCCGCCCTTTGCTCCCGCCCTTTGCTCCCCTCCTCGCCCCCCTGTCTTTGTCGCCCCACCCCGCTTCGCTTCTCCTCCGCCTCCCCCAGCTCCTCCTCCCTCTCCTCCTGCTTCAGTGCCACAGTCGACTCAGGAGACTGGTCCCTCACCGGCGGCTAGGAGATCTCTTGGCAGCGCCTTTGCCACGAGTCGCCTAGCGAGAGAGGGTCAGCCCTTCTTGCGGCCCCCTCTGCAGATTCAGACTTCTTCCCTTGCAGCTATCCCTCGCGGTCTGACGAGCATTGACCTCCGACGCCGCTGGGATTTCTTCGATTACGGATTCACTCGGTTTCTTGACGATTCCGCAGCAGACCACGAGGCAGCCTGCTTCAGGGTCCACGCTTTGTTCCTCGCCGCTAGGGGGACAGAGGCCTTGGACTCAGCAGTTGGTTTCTCTTTTCCCCTCTGTGGTCGGACCGAGACAGTGTGGTCCCTAGACTCAGTGGAGGGATGGTTGCATACACAGGTTCTCGAGTTCTCTCACCACATGGGAGAGCTTGGAGTTACAGATTTGCTGCAGACTTTGTGGCCATTGGCCAAGTTTGCGGTGACACCCCCAGACTCAGCAGGATGTAGGCACATTGTGGTGTACTTTTTTGCTGATTTTTTTACTTTTTACTTTTTTGGGCTAGAGCCGGCAAGCCAGCAAGGAACTGCCTTTGCTTCGCGTGCACGCAAACGAGTCAAAGACAAGTTATCTTGCGGACTTGCCGACAAGGGGAAAAGCGCCTCCATGCCGTATCGTGGCATGTCAACGGGGAATGGAAGCAGGTTTCCCCCTCGGGGGAGTAAAAAGTCTTTTCATGCCATGTTAGTCAGTCCATGTTCCCTTGTTAGTCACGCCACCCGAGGGTAACGTCGGGAAATCACCAAACGAATTCAATGATGCATTTAAGGACCAAGGCTGAGAGAGAGGGACAGACCCTTGTAACTCACAGACCGTGTTGAATCCTGCCCAGGTACTCCAGGATTTTCGTCTGGTAGAAAAAGGCCCCCGTCCAACGGATGTCCGGTAGGACTGCCATACCCAAAGTGGGCGTCGGCTCAAAGGAGGCATCCCGATCCGGCCAACCATGGTCACCAAGGCCCGCTCGGAAAGCCCCACGACCATGTTAGGCGAGACCGCACCGTACGCAATAACTGCAAGCCCTACGAGCTTCAAACACCCTCATGGGCCAAAGCATTGTAGTATCGCGATACGGCCCCGCAGAGGAATGCTGCAACGTTATCCGCATAGGCACTCCTCAGCTGCGGTCCACGACGACCATTATGGGCCCCACGAGGGACAACCCAACCTGGCAATCGCTTTCCGCTAATCTCCCCTCCCAGGAGTAACACTTCGGTATCTTCACCGCTAGGATTGTTTAACAGCCGTCTAGCATGTTCCAAACAGGGTCGTATTGAGCTTCTGAGATTGTCCAGCTCAGGGCACTGTACCAACAGGTGCGTAAGTGACCTTGAACCTTCTTCCATTCCGCACAACGGGCAAGTCCTCGACTGTGTCCATTCAATCTTATCCTTAAGCATTAAGCCATCCACTCTTGCTAGTAACAAGACTTTCTCCTCCATCCCACCGGGGTTCTTCCCAATGCTCTGCCTAAAGAGGTATCCACGCGTGTCCTCATACTTCCTCTCGATATAAGGATCAAGGGAGACACATTGATGTGAGTGTTCCCAAAGCTTCCAGCTCTCCTGTCTTGCGGTTTCAACAGAAGCGCCGTTGATATACCTCTCCCCCCCAAAACTTTGTCCTTTTACACCAAGTCCACTTCTTGAATTGGTTCCAGTCTGGTATATTGTTAACCAAATCTGCAATCCAAGTCTTTAGACCTGCGTATTTGGTAAAAGCTCGTACCCTCTGTCCTGCACAGTAAGCTGGTACGGGGGGGAGCCCTAACTCCCGGTGAAGAGTTGCTACTGCCACAGAACTCGACTTCGCGGCCTTACCGACTACCCACCTCATTCCAGTTGCTATAAGCGTCTCTAATGGGTTCAACTTCCTCATGTCATGTGAACCCATAATCTCCGCTCCATAAGTCGCCACTAGGAAGACGCACGCCTTGAGAAAGGCCAACCTTGACCACATCAGAATTTTCTTAGAGCACAGAAGATGTTTATGGGCATACAGAGACTTACGTGCACTTTCAATCCTATCTTTAAGGATAGTATCGATCGAGACTTCGCTGTCTATTAATATGCCCAAGTATCTATACTCCGAAGCTACCTGAATCTCCTCAGGTCCGATGTGAGGCTTGAAGGCAATAAGTTCCTCAAGGTCCCCGTTGAACACGGTCGCCTGGCATTTCTTTATGCCGAACTTCATCCCCCACTTCTCCGCCCAACTATGCAATCTATCTAAACTAGCCTGCAACTCCTCCTCAAACTCCACAAATAAAACTAAATCATTTGCAAAAAGCAGGCCTTGGTTCTTCAGGAGTAGGCCTGGAATAGCCACCCCAAGGTCAGTCGCACTCTCATCCAGGATGTCATTAATGAATATATTAAAGAGAGTAGGCGACACGGGACACCCTTGACGCACGCCACGGGCGATTTGGACCTCCTCACTCAACTTCGCTCCCACCCGCGCTCTGACCTTGGAAGATTGGTACAAGGCTCGAAAGAAATTCAAGCAACGACCTCCAATCCCTATGGCTTCCATCTTTAAAAAGAGCGCCTCATGTGGCACTGTATCATACGCCTTTTCAAAGTCAATATATGCCGCAAGCGTCGGTTTCTTAACAACCTTCCGTCTGAGCACAATCTCCTTCAAGGCAATCACTTGTGCCACACACTCCTCCTGAGTCCGAAATCTGGCTTGACCACGCAAGAAGAAGTTTCTTTCCTCAAGTTTCACTGAGATCCTATTGATCACTAGTGAGGTCAAGAGCTTCAGAGAGATTGGAATAAGAGATATCCCTCTGTAGTTGTCCGGATTAGAAAGATCACCCTTCTTCGGGATATACACCACTACCGAGGTAGATGATGCCTCCGGCAACTTCCCTGAATCAAACCAAGTACATAGCAATTTGAAGACTGCTCTTCCCATGTCTGTATTTGGTTTAAATCGATCCGATCTAGTTCCCTTATCTTGCATAAGGATCTTGAAAAATTCAGGGGGAATGCCATCTATCCCAGCTGCTTTATGTCGCTTGATCTTGCGACATACCTCCCGAACTTCGGTCCACCTAATAGAGTCATTGATGCCCTCTATTCTAGGCCAAAGTCACACAGCATGGTTATGCCAGTGTTCTGGGTCCTTGCTGTGCCCGGAGGGATCGGCGAAGACGCGAGAAGCATGATCCTTCCAAATGTCTCGGATCTTCTCTTCGTCCGCCTGCAGCTCGCCGTTCTGGTCTCTTAGGGGTTGAGCGGGCCCTCTTTTTCTGCTCCCCCCTAGAACGGCTTTTGAAACCGGCCTGTTCAATCCAAAAAGGGCGGTAGACTTTACTTTAAACCTTGATTTAGCTTTCACCCATTATTAGTCGTCTATTTTACCTGTACTTTCAAGACACAACAAAGGGGAGAGGGATACAGGCTGCTAGATTGCACCTGTATGAGTAGACAGACACCAGATTGGCCCCTAACTTAGGCGCCCCTTTCGGTATTTCTTTATTGTTCAAAAGAGGGAATAAACGCTGTGGTTCCTACAAGCTGCCCCGCACAAACTCGGCTGAATTTCCACTGTTCCAGCCTGATTTCGGCAGCATAACTGTACTAGAACCCTTCACGGTCAGTATTCCCACGCATTGACTGACTTTCCCGACGCATACGGGCACTTTGCAAAACCTGGCGAGAATCTGCAGCACGCTGAATTCTCTGTTTTCAGCCCTGAAAATGCGCCAGATCGCCTGTACAGCGGTCCCCTTGCGTCCCCGAACCTCCTGGGGGTATTAGGGTCCGTTTAGGGCCAAAACCCTAAACCTGCAAAAATACACAGCAGGCTGTAATTCACTGTTTCGGGCTCCGTTCCGCGTGCCGGTCGCATCCCTAGCAAGTCCTCGAGCTCCCGCACCTGTAGGGCTACTTGCCCTTTGAATCGGACGAGATTTCTGGCGTGAAACCTCTCCGAATTCACTTGTACCTGCGGGGGGATTAGCCGCTAGCTAATCCAGTACCTGTGCAAGAGGCTCTTGCCTCGGCAATCGCGCATGAACCCACACAACTGTACATTGGTCAAATGAAGAGCCCACTAGAGGGGCATAACATACTGCCAAAGGGGAGAGAGAGGGCAGTGCGTAGCGTGCAGGGCATCACTCCTGGCACCGCACTGTGCATAAGAGGGAAAGCAAGCACTCCATAGCTCTTAACCTGTGACAGAGACTTGCAAAATGAGCCTCCCAGCTATAAATCACGTTTTTGCCTTCTCTATAAGTAGTAAACTGGCCTCAGAGTGCCAAGTGTCACTCATTTGTGCATTTTCCCGCTTTAGACCCTCGGGTCTAAAAATATCTCACCTGCAGCCTCTGTTGACTTGGCCACAGAGTAACAAAATGATCCCCATGTCAAACTGCACGTAATGACGCGAAGACATTTTCAGGTCCCAAAATAGCAGTTCCCTAAATTTTAGGAGATGCTGCCATTATATCTTTCTAGGTCATCCGACCCTCTTTGTACACTGTGGCCACATCCAAAACTGAAATGTAGCCTCTGTAGCAAAGGATTCCACTTTGGCTAGTCAATGACCCCACTTGGCTAACCATAGTCCTTGTCCAACCTTAGTGCTCTCTTGCCCTCAGGCCTGGACTCCCTCTGGACAGTTCCACACTAGCTATGCAATGCAGGGCAGTTAGATTTCCCGAGGGGTGTTTCCAAAAAGTGAAAGTAAATAGATAATAAGAAAGAAATCAACAAAAAGGATAGATAGTAGTCACACGCTGGTGACATACCCCCCTCCTGAAATCTCAAACGTCCTCGTTTGCATCTATGTCGTACATGCTTACTGTCAACACTGATGTATTCAACACCTGTCGACTTGATGGTATTCTTGTTCAGTGCACGGTAGTCGATGCACATACGCCATGAGCCATCCTTTTTCTGCACCAACAACACTGGAGAACAGAATGGAGATGAACTGGGCTGAATCAGCCCCTTTTCTAACAGCTCCTGTACTTGGCCCATTATCTCTTTCTGCTGAGCCGCACTAACCCTGTACGGAGGCTTGTTTGGTGGGCTACTGCCTGGCACCAAATCTATCGCATGGTCCTCGGGTCTCTCTGGCGGTAATTGAGACGGTAATGAATCGGAAAAACAGTCACTATACTGTTGTAAAAACATTGACCTTTCTTTATCTAGCACAGATAAATTTGATTCATCACAATCTGACACTTCACGTGCAAAAACCAAGTACGCAGAAAGATGCTTTTTCATTACAGAAGTAATAGCAGAAGCTGATACAGTAGGAATAGACTCCCCTTTAAGCTTTACATCCAGAATATGAGTCTTTCCCCTGCTCTGTACAGTGATCTTTTTGTTGTAGGCATCCATGATTCCCTGTACACGAAACAACCAAGGAATACCTAACAACACATCACATCCGTCCAGTGGCATGATGTAAAATTCTTCAGCATCTACATAGGACTGGATATGTAGACGCAACTTTCCAATGATGGGTGTCACAGCCTCTGTATGGCCAGGACATGCCAAACCTGCCTCTGCTGTATACCCCATCTCTTCAGGTCTGATTCCCAACTTTGAAGCCAATTCTGGGGAAATGAAGTTGGCTTTGGCACCTGGATCAAAGAAGATAAGCACTGTTTGATCCCTAACCTTTCCCCATGCTCTGCAAAGCTCACTTGCATCTGAATTTGGCTTGTCGCCCACCATATCTGGCACTAGACCAGCCATGGGCTTCTTTCCTTTCTTGTCTTCCTTGTCTTCAGAATCAGCTGGCCTTTTCTTTGTAGGACAGTTGTAAGCGATGTGGCCAGGCTGCTCACATATAAAGCATTTGTTCTCTGTCCTCAGGACCTTCTTTTGCTCTTCTGACTTGCGAGGAAAACGTCTTTTCCATTTCTTTGCTGGTCCTTTTTCTGATTCAGCCGTAGCTTTGTCTTTCCCTGCGTTGGCCGACTCCTGAGTCCCTTTAGGAGCCTCATTGGGAACGTGCTTCTTGGCTGAATTTTTCTTGCCTGATCCTGCCTTGACGCCAGTGTTAAATTCACAATCTTCTCCCTTGAGCAAACCATTGCCAGTGTTTGCTACCTCGATGAGCTGCGTCAAAGTAGTGACTTTTGTCTTCGTACAGTACTTTCTCAATCCTTTAGGTAGGCCACAACAGTATTTTTCAATCTGTTCTGTCAATGGCACAAACCTATAGGAAGTTACTGGAAGTAGAGCTTTCCAAAACTTCCGATTGTAATCATCCAGATTTCTGCAAGTGGCAGCATTAAGCTGGTGCCATTCTGTCATGACATCTGCTTCGAAATCATCAGATAACCATGCTGCTGCAAAAATCTGCTTGAAGTAAATCCATGTGGACGGAGCTTGCCCTTGAAGCAATAAAGTTGTCCACCATTGTCCCGCATTCCCTGTCAAGAAAGTGGCTGCCTTGCGGACCTTTGAAGCCTCTGTAAAGTTTCCCCCTGCATAGGCCTTGTCAAACTGCTGGAGGAATGAAAGAGCCTTCTTCCTGTCATCAAACCCTGTAAAGGTCGTGAATGACACACCTTTGCCACCTTCTTTGTACGGAGTTGGCCTCTCCAGCGGCGTTAAATTGTCATATGGAAGTGACTGAAACATGGGAACACTATTAGGGTTCATCTGTGTTCCTTGGCCGCTATTAACTTGACCTGGAAATGCCATATTTGGCTGCTGATTTGTAATTCCAGCCATGTCAAAATTTGCGTGTGGCATCCCGAATTGTCCCTGAGTGCTTTGAAACCCTGGTTGCATACCCATGACACTGTACATGGGGTTAGGCATCATCGTTTGAGCACCCGCAAACACTGTTCCTGGCGTATAAAACTGATTTCCAGGTGCATGACCAGCCATGCTTTGGAATACGGATCCACCTCCAAAATAGCCAGGGTGTACTGAAGGTGGTGGGAAGACCTGTTGCATAGCCTGTAAGTTGCTTCCCTGCCCATTAGAACCAGCTATAGGCTGTTGAAAGGTGGCGGGCTGAATTGGTACAGCTTGAAAAACTGGCATCTCAGCCACCTGTTCTTGCACCTTAGGCATACGTTGTGGAGACTGCATGTTCTCCGTCAAGTGTACAGGTGTTTCCATTGACTGTGCGGTATGAATCACCTGTGTTCGAGCCTTAACAGGCTTTTGAATATGATCCAGTGACCCAACTTGCTGAGACGGAACCGCAGGTTGCAGAAAGGCTAAAAACCTCGGATTCTGCATTACTTGTGTGAACATAGCCACAGCAGTAACCAACTGGGTCCTGAATATATCATCATCAGTCTGTGGTGGTCTTGAGGACTCACCCACTTCATGTGTCTGTTGACCCTGTGAAGAGGAAACCTCTTCAGTCACATCATCTGGTCTGTCAGCCATAATTACAATTCCCTGTGTCTCGTCTATGATCCCCTGTGTCTTCAAGCCGAAAACTGACCAAGGCTCACTTCTATGGGAAAAAGTGATTTAATCCCGTCGATGGAACCATGAAACCGGCCTGTTCAATCCAAAAAGGGCGGTAGACTTTACTTTAAACCTTGATTTAGCTTTCACCCATTATTAGTCGTCTATTTTACCTGTACTTTCAAGACACAACAAAGGGGAGAGGGATACAGGCTGCTAGATTGCACCTGTATGAGTAGACAGACACCAGATTGGCCCCTAACTTAGGCGCCCCTTTCGGTATTTCTTTATTGTTCAAAAGAGGGAATAAACGCTGTGGTTCCTACAAGCTGCCCCGCACAAACTCGGCTGAATTTCCACTGTTCCAGCCTGATTTCGGCAGCATAACTGTACTAGAACCCTTCACGGTCAGTATTCCCACGCATTGACTGACTTTCCCGACGCATACGGGCACTTTGCAAAACCTGGCGAGAATCTGCAGCACGCTGAATTCTCTGTTTTCAGCCCTGAAAATGCGCCAGATCGCCTGTACAGCGGTCCCCTTGCGTCCCCGAACCTCCTGGGGGTATTAGGGTCCGTTTAGGGCCAAAACCCTAAACCTGCAAAAATACACAGCAGGCTGTAATTCACTGTTTCGGGCTCCGTTCCGCGTGCCGGTCGCATCCCTAGCAAGTCCTCGAGCTCCCGCACCTGTAGGGCTACTTGCCCTTTGAATCGGACGAGATTTCTGGCGTGAAACCTCTCCGAATTCACCTGTACCTGCGGGGGGATTAGCCGCTAGCTAATCCAGTACCTGTGCAAGAGGCTCTTGCCTCGGCAATCGCGCATGAACCCACACAACTGTACATTGGTCAAATGAAGAGCCCACTAGAGGGGCATAACATACTGCCAAAGGGGAGAGAGAGGGCAGTGCGTAGCGTGCAGGGCATCACTCCTGGCACCGCACTGTGCATAAGAGGGAAAGCAAGCACTCCATAGCTCTTAACCTGTGACAGAGACTTGCAAAATGAGCCTCCCAGCTATAAATCACGTTTTTGCCTTCTCTATAAGTAGTAAACTGGCCTCAGAGTGCCAAGTGTCACTCATTTGTGCATTTTCCCGCTTTAGACCCTCGGGTCTAAAAATATCTCACCTGCAGCCTCTGTTGACTTGGCCACAGAGTAACAAAATGATCCCCATGTCAAACTGCACGTAATGACGCGAAGACATTTTCAGGTCCCAAAATAGCAGTTCCCTAAATTTTAGGAGATGCTGCCATTATATCTTTCTAGGTCATCCGACCCTCTTTGTACACTGTGGCCACATCCAAAACTGAAATGTAGCCTCTGTAGCAAAGGATTCCACTTTGGCTAGTCAATGACCCCACTTGGCTAACCATAGTCCTTGTCCAACCTTAGTGCTCTCTTGCCCTCAGGCCTGGACTCCCTCTGGACAGTTCCACACTAGCTATGCAATGCAGGGCAGTTAGATTTCCCGAGGGGTGTTTCCAAAAAGTGAAAGTAAATAGATAATAAGAAAGAAATCAACAAAAAGGATAGATAGTAGTCACACGCTGGTGACAGCTTTCATATGCTTCCACCAAGCATACCACTCCTTGCGCCTAGCCAATTCGACGCTCTTGAGCATGAATCGTTTGAGAGCCTCTCTCTCGCTTCTCTTCGTTTCAGCTCGCGCCTTTTTTCGGCACTCAACAAACTTCCTCCACGCCCTATCTTCACTAGAGGAATCACTCTCTGCATGCCGCAGAGACTTCCAAGCTTCCCGTCTTCGGTTGATGGATCTCCGGGCTCTCGGGTCTAGCCTAAAGCCTCTATTTGGCCTCTTGGGAGGCCTTACGGAGAACGCACCAACATCTCGAGAGACTCTTTCAGCTGCCTCCTCAAAGCTCTTCGACTGGCGGTTCACCGCCGCCTGCGTGATTTCCCCCTCCTCCGTTGCTTCTGGTAGGGAATCCCAGAAGTTGTGGTGCAAAAAGAGTTGAGCCGCCGGTTCAATTCTAGTCGCATCAATGGAGGGGGGGGTTGGTGGGGGAGGCTCCGCACACACCGCATCACAAACCAACTTCACCTTAACAGGCCAATGGTCCGACAAATCCACCGCTCTCTGGACACTGGCATGGCCGAGGACTGAAGGGCCAGATCATTGGCCAAAAAGAAGTCAATGTCTGATCGCCCTTTACCACGGGAAGAGTGATACGAGAGTCCTGAGCCTCTCGTTTGGACAATCTTAAAATCAAGGTCTTCACTCCCCAGCCATCTCTTCATCGGGCGCCGTCTAAGATTCCAATCCCCTCCTATCAGGAGAGGAAGGCCCTTTCTGCCCAACCTACGAAGCTTCGAAGCTAACGCGCTTAAAACGTCTGCTCGCTCATCCACTAATTGCCTCTGCGGGACATAAACATTTCCATAAATCCAACCATCCTTCATATTTAAAGGAAAGAGTTGGACAAACAAGGAGTTTACGTCCGACATTCCCAACTCAAAGGCTCTGAGTTCCTAGGAGACCAAGGTCACAAGTCCCCTGGCCCCTGGCTTATCAGACCCTGGCACTTGGAATGTCGAATACCCCGCCATTCTAAGGGGCCATGCACCCTGGAATAGTCGAGTCTCTTGGAGACCCACCACATTCCAAGTCTTTTGTAACATTACGTACTCCAACTCCCCCCGCTTCGACCGGAGTCCATTAATGTTAAGCGTGGCAAAGATCGGCGATTTCAGCACTTCCATCGCCGGCATCAAACGGTTCCTGTCTCTCCTTACGAAAGGAAGCGAGATCTTAGCAAACCACCTAAGCCTACTCTCCGCTTGGATATTCTGGAGGATATCTAGGGCTGCTTGTTTACTAGAAGTGAAAACATCAAAGCGGGTGCTCCCCGTCCGATTGTTAAGGAATCGATCCAAAAGCTCAATATTTGCAAACAGGGAGGTTGATCTTAGTGCGCGCTTCAAGGCCTTGCTGAATGACACTTCGGTGTGTTCATTAGCGCCCCAAATGCACAGCTTGCCAATCATCCCTTCTGAAACACCCCTCCCAAGCCTGCTTCTCATCATTACCCGTTCCTCTCTAGCCGGTCTGCTTGGGGCGGCGACCGGGTCAATCTCGGGTATCGACAAGGATCTTAGCATGTTGTTTTGAAGTTGATCGGCATTCATGACCTCAATGTACCGTACTTCCCTTGTTGAGCTCGGTCCATCCTGGTCTATGCCCCCGCCCCTCAGCTCCTCAGATGGTTTCCCTTCCGAGTTAACTGTGAGGCGTCTAGTCTCAGCCATAGCTAGTGAGTTTCGCTGCCCCGCTACGCACTGGTTCATCCCGTCCTTCCCGGTTTCTGTGAATTCGGGTTCACCGTAGCAGCGACCAACCGGGCCCCGCTCCCCACTTTCTGGGGTGCTGTCGCTCGCTGTACTCGGAGAGGCTCCCAACGCCCGCCTCCCCGAGGGTACCTGGTAGCAGCCCTCTTCCACGTCAGCCCAGGTACCCTTAACTGGTGCTCCTGGATCGTTTATATAATATGGTTGTGAATTCATAGAAAATGCACGACTATACTTAACGAACAGGTTGCTCACCTTTAATTTGGAGGGGTCCGGGTTAGATACGTCGTTCCCGGGGGATCGACAACCCACTTTCCGGACTGTGGTTGTCCTGCATGTAAGCTTTCATTGTCACAACTGCCAACGTGTTGACGAATCAACTCCATCCTCTAAACTCGTGGATTCACATGTAGTACCGGTACAATCCGCACAACGTTTTGCTTCTCAATCGGTGGGCGAGGCCGAGGGACAAGCGGGTCCTTGATCTGGGTGTGGTCCATAACGGTCCCGTGGTTAGCAAGACTTTAGAATCCAGACCCTACTGTAACTCATCACGTAGTTGGTACACTTGCGGGTGGATCACCAAGCCCGAGGGTCCATGATTTTGGCTCGAAGTAGAGGGTGGTCGTGAAATGGGATGGGTCAGGGGAACTCGGCGCCTCACCTCACCCGTCTCTCGTTTCACAGCGCACCCACCCTTCCACAAGCGTTGACTGT
Source organism: Adiantum capillus-veneris (assembly GCF_014529385.1). Classification (NCBI taxonomy): domain Eukaryota; kingdom Viridiplantae; phylum Streptophyta; class Polypodiopsida; order Polypodiales; family Pteridaceae; genus Adiantum; species Adiantum capillus-veneris. The sequence goes on from NC_140933.1 coordinate 167,053,861, forward strand.
TCCGTGGAGGGTGACATTGGCACCGCCCCGAGGGAGGGTGAATCGTGAAATGGAGTGGGTCAGGGGAACTCGTCGCCTCACCTCACCCGTCCCCCGTTTCACAACCCACTAGTCCGTCTCAGGACGTCACCGCCACCCCTTTAGTTTGGAGTTTACTCTCTCCATGAGTCAAGGGGGGGACCAGCGGAAAGGTTACACAAGGAGCGCTTTCAACCCACCAACCTCAGCTATATGAAACACCAATCCGCTGGTAAATCGTGAAATGAAGTGGGTCAGGGGAACTCGTCGCCTCACCTCACCCGTCCCCCGTTTCACAATCCACCAGTCTAGGTTCTGGTCTCAGGCCGTCACCGTCCCCCCTTCCACTGGGTAAGTGTTTCATACAGTTGGTGCGGAATTACGGTCAAAAGCCTCTCCCCCCAAGTGGTCCTCCAGGGATTGTGTCCCTCTTGGCTGCCACCGGTTGTGTCATGAGGTACACTCTTTTCTCCCCTTGCGTTCAAATATGAGAAGCCGAGCCTCTAAGCCTAGGGGGGTTGATTGAAAACTGACGGAAAATATCTGGGCGTTCAGGGTGTTCCCCCCTTGAGTCCGCTCGACATCCTCAAGATGATTTTTACAGAACTTTCCTTGGAATAGGTCCGTTCGACATCCTCGGATGATTTTTACAGAACTTTCCCTGGAATAGGTCCGTTCGACATCCTCGGATGATTTTTACAGGGCTTTCCCTAGGTCCGACCATCCTTCTTGCCTTCCATATTCTCCCAGTTCCAACCCACCCCGATCTAGCTTTGCAACTCATACTTGTCTTTAAGGCATTATGATCACTAATGTCCTCCCCCCTCCCCTTTAGGATTTTACTCCTACACACGGAGAGGGTTTTTCAACCGTAGGTGGTCCCCCCATTGAGATTTTTGAGAAGCACTTAGTCGACGTCCAGTCAAGCCACGTGGAGGCGGCTTCCGATTGGCATTGCTTTTGCTTTGCTTTTGCTTTTGCGTGGACTGTTTTTTATTTCAGCTTTTGGCATTGCTTTTCCACGCAATGGGAAAAGAGAGAAAGCCTCTTTGCTTTATTTCATTTAAGCAAGAGAGAGAGAGAGAGAGAGAGAGAGAGAGAGAGAGAGAGAGAGAGAGAGAGAAGAAAAGCCTCTTTGCTTTATTAAAAGAAAGAGAGAAAGAACTTTTGCTTTATTTTTCAAAGCTTTTGATTTTCAGCTTTTGGGGCTCTGCTTTTGGCAACCCTCGTACTCTTTAAATAAGTGGGTAGGCCACTCACAACTCAGAGCATCTAGACGCAGAGTCTGAGTGTAAGTGCCTGCCCGCACTCTTGTACTTTTGAACTCAGATTAATACAAAAAGAAATACCGAAAGGGGCGCCAGTCTTTGGGGCCAACATCTCTAGGCGCAGAACTCCGCCGAGCCAGTGTTGAATCTATTGTGAACTATGAATTGTTTTGAAGTGGTTATTTAGTGCTGTCGCGATTGATTCTTGACTTGGAGTGTCCAAGTCTGTTACAGAGAGAGCATGTAGAGCTTAAAGGAGAGAGAGGTACCATGCAGAGGGCAATGATGATGGTAGTGTAGAGGCTTCTTGGGCTGAGATTAGAAAAAGATTTCAGCAATGAGGTGATCTCCAAGATGAGGGACAAGGGGCTACTTTTATAGATGAACTTGCCTCTTGGAAAAAGAGGTTATGTGGTGGCATTTACCTGTCCTGCCACTTGTCTAAAAAGATAAATTATCTTTGACAAGTGTCCTTATATGTCTCAAGTGTCTTTACCTATTGTAAAAAGGAAAAAAAACAAAATTGTCTTGTGTCTTTGACAAGCGTCCTTACACATGTAACGAGTGTCTTAACACTTGTTTTTCTTTTGGAATTCTCCTGTTAGATTCTTCTAGCCCTTGAGTAGAAGCTTCTTGAACATTCTAAAATCGGTGGAAAATTGCTAATAAAAACATCAATATGGGAATCAATGAAAGCTCATTTCGAGTAGATTACCTAATGCTTAAACAGCACTCAATGCAAGTCATCATGCATGTTTTACTGTGTGTGTGCCTAAGGTAGATTCCATCCATTCCATACACTCGTATCCATCTATATCTCTCTTCCAAAAAGGTGAGAGGATATAGTCTTCATTCTTTTCAAGCATGTCAATGGCCATTCATACTTCCCCACTTAGGGATAGAAATATGTCAATCATGGTTCCGTAAATACAAGAACACATGTCCAATTATGTAGTCTTTCAATTGAAAAGCCGACAAATGTAATCTTCCATAAACTTTTTTGATTCATGGCTTTCAAAGGTTGATGACAGAAAATCTGGTCCACACGGTTACACTTTGGCATCCTTGGTCCACATGACAAAGATTACCCCTCGCTCCTAGGTCCACTTTGGCTCCCTTGGTCCACATGGCAAAGATTACCCCTTGCCTATAGGTCCACTTGTGTACTCTAATCCACCTATGCCATGGCCGGAGCACCTTTCCATGTAGGTCTAAACCTTACCCCAGAATCACTCTCTAGCCCTTTTATAGTAATCCTCTTTACCTTGTCTCGTACCAAAGGAGAACCATGAGTCTTGTAGATGGCTACAAATTGTTTGCCCCTAATCCACTCACCGTCCCGTCAGGCAAATGAAGACATGACACAATTGTGCTAAATGCTTGAAAGAACACCTAAGAGAATTGTGCTACATGCTAGAAAACTAGGGATATGCATGTGTTATACTATTTACAATATATACACAGAGGTACTATCATAGGCTCGTAGAGCATTGATGCGCACAAGTTTTCAAAATTCATCTAGTGAGATGCAATCTGATCCACCATTGCAGATGGTATGGGGACAACTTCAGGTTGTCACAGGTGGAGGGATGCTTGTAGTGATTGTGGCTTGCCACTCTTAATATCTTTCTAGTGTTCCTCCAGATGCTCCACTTCCCTATTCTGGAACCCAATACAGTGGTGTAGTTTCGCAATGGTTGCATCCCTTTCTCCAAGGGCTTGCCTAGTCAGATCTAGCTCCATTTCTAAGCAACGGAAGAGTGTAACAAACAGGTGACATGGCATGAACCCTAGAATGGGCAACAGAAAATGGTGCAGCAAGGCAGCCCCAGAATTTCCGTTGAAATGCTGACGTGGGAGCAGCGTACGGACACCCCCGCGCTTTGCGGTGCGTTTTGCGGGCAGCTGTACGGAAGTCTCCTCTACGCAAAAGCTGGCCTACTTTATTCTACGCAATTAGAGAGAGAGAGAGAGAGAGAGAGAGAGAGAGAGAGAGAGAGAGAGAGAGAGAGAGCTTTATTTGAATTTCTTTATTTTATCAAGCAAGGCTTGAGAGTCAAAGAAGCTTTTTTTTTTTTTGAAAGCTTTTGGGGCTCTGCTTTTGGCATTCCTTGTAAACCTTTTGTAAGTGTGGCTTGGGCTGCCACTTCTCAGAGCATTTGGACGCAGAGTCTGAGAGTGAGACCCTACCACTCCCTTGTACTTTAGAGCACAAATTTAATACAAAAAGAAATACCGAAAGGGGCGTCAGTCTTTGGGGCCAATATCTCTAGGCACGGAGCTCTGTCGGGCCGTGTCGAATCAATTGTGAACTGTGAGCTGTTTTGAAGTGAATCTCTGCTGTGTTGCGGTAGAATCTTGACTTGGAGTGTCCAAGTTTGTTACAGTGGTATCAGAGCGTGGCCAATTTCTCTTCTACCAAGAAATCCAATCCTTTTTCTCGCGACACTTACGGATTCAAACAGAGATCGGTCGACTTCCTCGGCATCTAGAGATGCGTGAAGAGATCACAAAGAAGATTCTCACGAGGAATATGGCCCGCCTCGGCCTACTCACGCGGAGATTGAAGAGATGAAGCATCGACAATTGGTTGACGATGTGACAAAGATGATGACAACATTGCGAAGGATCCCAAATTTGCAAAATTTTTGACGCAAATATCCTTCGACGAAGTGCACTCGCAGTAGAGGAAGGCCACAGAACCACCCCTCAAACCGGCACTCAAGAAACCTCCTACTCCAAGGATGTTTACAGAGCAAGAATTAGAAGAGGTGGTTGATACGCAGATTACACGGCTTTTTGACGCAACCAACAAAGCCAAAAAGCACGACAAAAAGCAAAAGAAAGGAATTGACTTCCCGAATTATTTGGGTCGTCAATCTGTTTTTGCCTCTGCAAGAGAGCAGAAAAAGCATGTCAGATTTGAAGGAGTATCCAGTTCTTCTTCTTCTTCTTCTGACAGTTCTTCTAGCTCTTCCGACTCGAGCGAAGAAGACAAAAAAGGGAAAAAGCGAAGCAAAAAGAAAAGCCTAAGTTTCGCCCTGTTTCTAGCAGATCTACAGAGGACTCGTCTTCAGATAGTTCGGACTCTGATGATCACAGATTTTATGCAAAGAAGAAGAATTTCTATAAAGCCAACCAATATGACTTTCTGGAGGATAAAAGCAAGAAAGTTCGAGAATTTAAACGAGGAGGACAGTCAATTTTATTTGACACTTTTTCTAGATTTCGAGGCCTTTGGCCTTCATACGGCAGTTTGATATAGCTTTCTCTGGAGGACATTACTCACAACACTCCAAGATTCGGAGGGCTACCTCTTACTTCAAGGGAAATGCTCGAACATGGTGGTCCACTCTTCTATTGAACAAGAAAGCGCCAGTTAAATGGCTGAAATTTAAAAGGCTTTTTATTTCTTCTTGGTTGACTCAGGCGTACGAACGCGACATACGAACTACTTGGAACCATCTCCGGATGACCAAGAAAGATACCGTGGATGCATATTGCGAGAGATTTTGGAGCTCTTTTCTACACGCTTCTTCATTTAAGAAGATATCGTTTAAAGAACAGATTGAGCGGTTTACCTTGGGACTTCCTACGGAGATCCGAGATCACTGCTTAGAACAAAAGTCAGATTCTATTCAAAAACTGATGAGTCATGCGAAACGGAGCTTTGCCATACACTCAGGCAGTTTGACTTACCCCACAGATGAGATCGTCACGCAAAAGACCGAACAGACTTCTAAAAATGAAAGTAGAAAGAAGAAGAGCCCCCAAGATCAGAAAGACAAGGATGCACGACCCCAGCTCACTCTTCGAAAGAGGGTCAACTACATCAAAGAGGGGAAGTGTTTTGGATGCGGGGAAACTGGACACATCTCCGCGAAGTGCCATAAAAAGGCACCGAAAGAACAAGATGAAGAAAGGCAGAGAGTTCAAAGCAGCTCAGGAACGTGGCAGAAAAGGCAGATGGAAGCAAAACTGGTACCACATTGCGTGGGGCCCGAACCGAATCAGATCAATGGAAGTACAAAACTTTGCCGCATTTAGGGCAAAGTGAAAGATCAAGAAGCCCTCATTTTCTTTGATGGAGGAGCCAAGACCCACTTCTTTTCACTTGAATGGGCAGCTCGATTTGGGATTACGGCCGATAGGCTGAGGCCACAGGCGGAGGTAGTTCTAGGGGCACCCGAATGGGATGTTGCCATTACACCGATCATTGGAAAACTTCGTTTGCAATGTCAGGGGTGTTTAGGGCACGAGGACTTCTACGTAATTCCCTTGGGAGGTTGTGACGTCCTCTTCGAAATACCTTGGTACCACAAGAACAACGTCGTGGTTGACTATTGGGCCGAGAAAGCGACTTTGACAAATGAAGGACACAACCATTGTACTTGATGAAATTCAGTTCCTTTACTTCATTTTCTCGAGAGAACTGAATGATGTTTTGACCTCGAAAAAGAACGCCAACATTTTCTCCACACTCATGCCGATTGTTTTACAGAGGGCCTGCCAGGTGAGTTGCCATCAGCTCTCGCCCTGAGGATCATACCATTGATTTGATACTTGGAAGCACACCACCGAACCAGCCACCTTAACGTGTGAGTGGAGCCCAGAGATACACCTTTTTGGGACATATCCTCTCAGCAAAAACAGGAGTGCAGATGGACCCAACCAAGATTGAGACTATGCGTGATTGGCCCGATTTGAAGAATGTCCATGAAGTTAGAAGCTTCTTGGGCTTATGTTCTTACTACAGGCGGTTCATCAGAAAGTTTGCAGAGGTTGCTTCCCCTTTGCATATCTTGACACAGAAAGGAGTCCCTTTCTCGTGGGGACCCACAAGGTGACTGCCTTTCGGACATTGAAAGAGAAATTGACTACACGACCAGTTTTGACTTTGCCGGATTTGCAAAAGTCATTCGAAGTATATTGTGATGCTTGTGGTCGTAGTCTGGGTGCGATCTTAATGCAAGAAGGCCATGTCATTGCCTACGAGAGTCGCTGGTTCTCAAGGCCGGAATTGACAGCACAGATTTATGAGAAAGAGCTTTTGGCGATTATCCATGCTCTTACTCAGTGGCGACATTACCTACTTGGAGAGGATTTTACTGTCTTCACAGACCATCAGAGTTTACGCTACTTCTTGTCACAGAAGCACCTTTCAAAAAAGCAGATGCGGTGGGCAAACATCTTGTCACAATTTCACTTCCAGATTGTCCATGTGCAGGGACAGAAGAACTTGGTGGCAGATGCTTTGTCTCGGAAGCCGTTGGTTCTGGCTATTTCCGCGAAACATCATAGGAGCTTCGAGGATATGGTCAATCAGTATGCCACAAATACAGATCTTGCAGATATTTTCACTCGGATACGGAATGGGGAGGTAGTAGCGGGATATTCCATTCGGGATGGCTACTTGATGAGGAAAACGATGTTGTGCGTTACACATCCGTTAAGGAAAAAGGTTCTAACCGAATGCAGTGCACTGTCCACCTTTTACGGGTCACCGCGGCATTGCTACCACCTTGAAAGGTGTGGAGAGATACTTCTTTTGGCATGAGATACTATGGACCTTTCCAAATTTCCGAAAAAGATAAATGATGTCTCCTTTCCACTGAAGCTACCCGATACTTGGAGGATTGACAATGCTTTTCATGTGAGTCTCCTGAAGCCTTTTAAAGGCGATGTGCCTGATGATGGGGAGCCAGATGAGCAACCCAAAATGGAGGAAAACGAGGAGATACTCGTTCCAGAACAGATTTTGGCACATAAAGATAGAAAGGTCAAAGGTAAAATGATAAGGCGGTTCTTGGTTAAATTCAAGAACTATCCCACATTGGATGCGAAGTGGATGGGGCACGAGGACCTGGCAGATACTCCTCAGATTGAGAACCTTTACCTTGAAGCATTTGGTTTAGCATAGTCTATTCCAAATTGAACCCCGAACTCAGCTAGGCGGAATTTGGTGCAACGGGTATGCACAAGAGGGGAGTCGCTCCACTCCTTTGTCAACAGATTGCCTCGATTTTTGATACTAAAGTCACTGATGTCTCTTCCGAGTTTCAGGGATACTGTGAGATGACAGTATTCTGCTGTATGACTTTATGAACTGGAATTCCCGATAATATGATACTGTTTGTTCTTGACTTGTCTAAGTGCAGGAACTGATAGACGAAATGCTGCAACATTTCGGTCTGAAAGATCTCGATAGACGTGATTGCAATAAGGATTAGTTAATCAGGCATCTATGAGGTCCTGAGTGGATCTAGATGCGATTGCTAAATACGTTGCCGATTAATCATGGTCTGAGATCCGAATGAATTTTTGAATATGATTTGTCATGTGATGTCCTGTGATGTCAAGTGATGTCAAGTGATGTCTTGTGATGTCGTGTGATGTGACTGTCGATTGGTACATGTGCTAGATGTGTGTTCCTAGTGCGTCAGTACTAACAGTCAGTGTCTGCTAAGACAGTTTATGGCCTCTGTCTGTTTTGCAGGCGTAATCGAGGGCGATTACAATGCTTTTAAGAGGGGGGTATGTCACAAACAGGTGACGTGGCATGAACCCTAGAATGGGCAACAAAAAATCGTGCAACAAGGCAACCCCGGAATTTCCATTGAATGCTGACGTGGCAGCACCGTACGGACACCCCCACGTTCTACTGCGCATTTTGCGGGCAGCTGTACGGAAGTCTCCTCTACGCAAAAGCTGGCCTGCTTTATTCTACGCAATTAGCAAGAGAGAGAGAGAGAGAGAGAGAGAGAGAGAGCTTTATTTGAATTGCTTTATTTTATCAAGCAAGGCTTGAGAGTCAAAGATGCTTTTTTTTTTTTGAAAGCTTTTGGGGCTGTAACAGACTTGGACACTCCAAGTCAAGAATCAATCACTACAGCACCAAATAACCACTTCAAAACAATTCACAGATCACAATAGATTTGCATTGGCCCGGCAGAGTTCCGTGCCTAGAGATATTGGCCCCAAAGACTGGTGCCCCTTTCGGTATTTCTTTATGTATTAAAATCAATATCAAAGTACAAGAGAGCGGTTAGGGTTTCACTCTCAGACTCTGCGTCTAGATGCTCTCCGGAGTGAGCCCTAATCCACATATTTAAAGATTACAAGGGATGCCCAAAAGCAGAGCCCGAAAAGCTTAAAAATCAAAAGCAATTTCCCTCTCTCTCTCTCTCAAGAGAGTAAAAATAAAGCAATAAACTCTCTATCTTTCTCAGATTGCGTCGCCCATGGGGCTGCTTTCCAATTCCGTAAAATCCGAAAATCCGTACGTTGCTGCCATGTATGGGGCATTTGCCGCCTGCTTTTAGGGTTTCCAGCCACTTTAGGGTTTCAGCCAGCAGCTAGGGTTAGGGTTTCAAGAAACTAGGGTTTTTGCAAATTAGGGTTTCTGGCAGAAATTAGGGTTTTTGTTGTCGGTAGCCACGTCATCAGTTTGTGACAGGGGCAGCTTTTGGGGCTCTGCTTTTGGCATCCCTTGTAAACCTTGATAAGTGTGGCTTGGGCTCCCACTTCTCAGAGCATCTGGACGCACAGTCTGAGAGTGACACCCCTCCCACTCCTTGTACTTTGAGTTGCAGATTAATACAAAAAGAAATACCGAAAGGGGCGCCAATCTATGGGGCCAATATCTCTAGGCACAGAACTCCACCGGGCCGTGTCGAATCAATTGTGAACTGTGATGTTAGGTGCAGCGGAATGAATGTTTGAACTTTGCTCAAGATGAGTGCTACATAATGTGCTCAAGGTTCCTTTTCGTTCTTATGGAAGGGAGAACCTTCCGTTCTTAATGAGAAAGTGTTATGATCACAAACAAAGTGAATGGACACTATGCGTGCAAGTGACTAAGACTAAGAGATAGAAAGAAGAGAGATACGACACCAGAGACGTTGTAAAACCCTCCTCCGAAGGCCCCACTCTCGTCGGCAAGAGTGGTCTACTTATGATTGCACAATCTAGTACAAATGGAATGCATGTGACTGATGCAAGTCTAGGCTATGTCGGTGTCGACGACGGTGATAGCGAGACCGACTTAAGGGCTGAAATCTGCAAGTGTTTATCTGCTGTCCAAAAACGCTATGGGCTGAAATCTGCAACAAGCCCAAAAACGCTGATTTTGGGGCTGTTTGCTGATGATCTTTGTCGCTGAAAATCTGCAGGTTTAGGGCTGAAAACTGAGGTTTCTTGGGGCTGAATCTGATGGTCTTTCCGGGCTGAATCTGCTACTCTTTAGGGGCTGAACTTGCAGGTTCTTCATGGCTGAAAAACGCTGCATGCTGAGGTCATACTTGATGAAAACGCTAGGCTGATGTCTATCAAAAACGCTAGGTGCTAGGCTTCTGTGGCGATGATGCTGATGCAAAACGCTAGGGCAAGGGTCTGATGGCGATGGCTAATTGCTGGAGAAAACGCCAACGGGGGGAGGTCCTTATTTTGCTTGGAGGGGGAAACCGCCAAGGTCTTGTTTGACAAGTTGCCTGCTAAGCTTGGCTCCTGCTGTCTCTTCTGCCATTTAGTGCTAACTTGGGTCTTCTTTTATATTATCTTACCCAATTTGCCGTACTCAGTTTCCAACAAAAGTCACTTAATAAATAAGTGAAAAATGTCAAAAATAGGGAAAATAGGCTAAAATCGCTGAAAAATTCCCCTAACTGATTCTGATGGATTCTGATGGGAATGCTTATGATCATGCTGTGTGCAACCAGAGGATATGCATCTACACTAAGTGACTGGGCATGCACGGTCTACGAATAGACTCACAAAAGTGCCAGATCACTTCTAATCTAGATCGACTGGACTAGCTGAACCCTTGTCATGATGTAGCTTGTCCACGGACTATCACAAAGTGATGACGTGGCGGACAGCAGAAACCCTATTTCGGCCAGAAACCCTAAAATTCCTGCAAACCCTAATTTCTGCCGGAAACCCTAACTTCCGGAAATCGCGGAGGCTGGGAAAAAAAAATTGTGGAAAATGATGAGCGACGCGAATCTTGCTTTTTTTTTATAAAAAAAGAGAAAAGACTCTCTAAGAGAGACAGAGAACTGATGCTTTTTTATTTTTTAAAAGCTTTTGGGGCTCTGCTTTTGGGCATCCCTTGTATCTTTAAATAAGTGGTGAGGGCTTCACTTCTCAGAGCATCTGGACGCAGAGTCTGAGAGTGAAACCCTAACCACTCTCTTGTACTTTGATCTGATTAATATAAAAAGAAATACCGAAAGGGGCGCCAGTCTTTGGGGCCAATATCTCTAGGCACGGAACTCCGCTGGGCCAGTGCAAATCTATTGTGATCTGTGAATTGTTTTGAAGTGGTTATTTGGTGCTGTCGCGGTCGATTCTTGACTTGGAGTATCCAAGTCTGTTACATTGGTATTAGAGCACGGCCGATTTCTCTTCTACGAGAAATCCAATCCCCGAATTTTTTTTCCACAGCACCTATGGCTTCAGGCAATGATCAGTCAACTCCCTCTGCATCTGGAGATGCGGGCTGGGATCACAACGAAGATTCAGACAGAGAGTATGGCCCGCCTCGGCCTACTCAGGCGGAGCAAAGAGAGATGGAGCGTCGTCAATTGATTGGCGATGCAACAAAGATGATGCTCAATTTTGCCGAGGACCCAAAGATGGAAAAATATATGAACCAGAACTCTTTGGAAGAGGTACAGATGGAGTGGCAGAGAACCACAATACCACTCCCGAAACCCGCTCTCAAGAAACCTTCTGCCTCAAAGAAAATATACGGAGAAGGAACTGGAGATAGTGGTTGATGGATGGATTGCTCAGCTTTTTGACGCGCAAAAGAAAGCCAAAAAGCACGGCAAAAAGCAGAAGAAAAGCACTGACTTTCCAGGTTATTTGGGTCGTCAGTCAACTTTTGACAAGGCAAAGAAACAGAAGAAGCGTGTTCGATTTGAAGGAGTACCCAGTTCTTCTTCTTCTTCTTCTTCTTCTTCTGATAGTTCTTCTAGCTCGTCGGATTCGAGCGAAGAAGACAGAAAAGGTAAAAAGCGAAGCAAGAAACAAAGCTTCGGAAAGGGCAAGAAAAAGGCAAAGAAGGCTACATCTCGCGCAGAGACTGACAGTTCTACTAAGCACTCGTCTACAGACAGCTCAGATTCCGATGACGGAAAGTTTTATGCGAACAAGAAGAATTTTTACAAAGCCAACCAGTATGACTTTCTCGAAGATAAAAGCAAGAAAGTCCGAGAGTTTAAGGAAGGCGGCCACTCGATCAAGTTTGATACTTTTCAGTTACATCGCTCTCGCGGGAGGACGCTCTTCAGAGCACTCCACCATTCGAAGAGCTACCTCTTACCTAAGGGGAATGCTCGTACTTGGTGGTCCACGCTTCTTTTAACAAGAGTGCGCCACTTAAATGGCTGAAATTTAAGAAGCTTTTTATTTCTTCTTGGTTGACGCAAGAATATGAACGAGATGTACAAGCTGCTTGGAACCATCTTCGAATGACCAAGAAAGATACAATCAATGCTTATTGTGAAAGATTCTGGAGCTCTTTTCTACCCGCCTCTTCATTCAAGAAGATCTCGTTCAGAGAACAGATTGAGCGGTTTACCTTGGGTCTACCTACAGAGATCCGAGATCACTGCTTGGAACAGAAGTCAGCTTCTATTCAGGAGTTGATGAGTCATGCGAAGCGGGGCTTTGCCATTCACTCTGGCAGTCTGACCTACCCCACAGATGAGGCCATGACACAACGAGCCGAACAGACTTCTGGGAATGAAAGTAGAAAGAAAAAGAGCAACCCAAAGAAAAATGATGCACGACCCAAGCTTACTCCTGAGGAGAGAGCTCGCTTCATCAGAGAGGGGAAGTGCTTTGGATGCGGGGAACAGGGACATATCTCCGCGAAGTGCCCTAATAAGGCACAGAAAGAACAGAATGATAAAGATGACGACAGGTCTGAGAGTTGGAGAGCAGCTGAGGAATGTGGCAGAAAAGGCAGATAGAAAAGCAGAACTGGTACCACATGGCGTGAGACTTGCACCGAATCAAATGAATGAAAGTACAAACTTTGCCGCTTTTTGGGGCAAAGTGAAGGATTGGGAAGCTCTTTTGAAGGAGCCAAGGCCAACTTCTTTTAACTTGGAATTGGCGGCTCGATTTGGAATTACGCCCGACAGACTGACGCCAAAGGCGGAGGTAGTTCGACTGGCACCCGGATGGGATGTTGCCATTACACCGAGCATTAGCAAACTTCGTTTGCAATGATAGGGGTGTTCAGGGCACACGAGTGACGTTCTACTCAGGATCCCTTGGTACCACAAGAACTACGCCGTGGTTGACTACCGGGCCGAGAAAGCGACTTTGATAAATGAAGGGCTTAGAGATTGTACTTGATGACTTCAATTTCTTACTCATTCTTTTGGGAGAGAACTGAACGCTGGATAAAGGTTGAATATGTTCTGACCTGATCAAAAGAACGCCAAGATTTTTCTCCACACTCATGCCGATTGCTTTTCAAAGGGCCTGAAGATCAAACCATTGATCTGATACCTGGAAGCACGCAACCGAATCGGCCACCTTATCGTCTGAGCCGAGTACAGAATGAAAAGATTATGAACCCAGTGAAAGACCTCTTGGAAAAGGGTCTTGTCCAGCCTAGTACTTCACCGCATTGCTCTCCAGTGTTGTTGGTTTTGAAGAAAGACGGATCTTGGAGAATATGCATCGATTATAGCGCTCTCAACAAAATCACCATCAAGAACAGATTTCCGATTCCTAGGATCGATGATATACTTGACAGGTTACAAGGATCCTCGTGCTTTAGCAGGATTGACCTGAAGAGTGGATATCATCAGATCAGGATAGCGCCAGGAGATGACTACAAGACAGCTTTTCGGACGACTTTTGGGTTATTTGAGTTTTTGGTGATGCTTTTTGGCTTAACCAATGCTCCTGCGAGATTTAACCGGATGATGGACAGGATTTCTCGAGAGTACACGCTATTTGTTGCCACTTTCTTTGACGACATCATTGTTTTCTCCAACAATGAGGCAGAACACAGAGATCATCTGCTTCAAGTCTTTCAGGCATGACGAGATCACACGCTAGTGATTAATGCAAAGAAAAGTGAATGTTTCCTACCAGAGATACACTTTTTGGGACACATTGTGTCAGCAGCAGGAGTGCAAATGGACCCGGCCAAGATAGAGACTATCAGTGATTGGCCCGATTTGAGGAATGTCCATGAAGTTAGAAGCTTCTTGGGACTGTGTTCGTACTACAGGCGGTTCATACGAAAGTTTGCACAGGTTGCTTCCCCTTTGCATACCTTGACACAGAAAGGAGTATCTTTTTCGTGGGGACCCACAGAGGGGACTTCCTTTCGGACATTGAAAGAGAAATTGACTACGGGACCTATTTTGACTTTGCCGGACTTGGAGAAGTCATTTGAAGTATATTGTGATGCTTGTGGTCGTAGTCTGGGTACGATCTTGATGCAAGAAGGCCATGTCATAGCTTACGAGAGCCGTTTGTTCTCTAGGCCTGAGATGACAGCACAGATTTATCAGAAAGAGCTTTTGGCGGTTATCCATGCTCTTACTCAGTGGCGGCATTACCTACTCGGAGCGGATTTCACTGTCTTTACAGACCATCAGAGTTTGCGCTACTTCTTGTCACAGGAGCAGCTTTCGGAAAAGCAGATGCAGTAGGCGAACATCTTGTCACAGTTCCACTTCCAGATTGTCCATGTGCAGGGACAGAAGAATGTGGTGGCAGATGCTTTGTCTCGGAAACCGTTGGTTCTGGCTGTTTCCGCGATACATCATAGGAGCTTCGAGGATATGGTCGATCAGTATGCCATAGATACAGATTTTGCAGATATTTTCACACGGATACGGGATGGGGAGACAGTAGTTCGATACTCCCTTCGGAAAGGCTACTTGATGAAAAAGACAATGTTGTGCGTTAGACAGCCGTTGAGGGATAAGGTTATGACTGAATGCCACTGTCCACCTTTTACGGGTCACCGCGGCATTGCTACCACCATGAAGGGGGTAGAGAGATACTTCTTTGGGCCGAGACTCAAAAAGGATGTGGAAGAGTTTGTGCGCAGTTGCTTGGTATGCCAGAAGGTCAAGTTTGACAAGCATAAGGCACAGGGATTGTTAAAACCTTTACCCATACCCACCCATCCTGGGAAAGTATTGCAATGGATTTCATTTTTGATCTCCCAAGAACAGAGAATGATCACGATGATTTTCCGATTACATGGCACGTCTGAGACGATTCTCTCCGACAGAGACCCCAGATTTATGAGTTGGTTTTGGAAGGCAATTTGGGAGAACATTGGCACGCAGTTGCAGTTCTCGTCATCGTTCCACTTGCAGACTGACGGGCAATTTGAGATTGCCAATTCAGTGATTTTAGATTTATTGAAGTCTTGTATCTCAGATCAGAAGACTCAATGGGAAAAGAACTTACCTTTGGTGGAATTTGCCTACAATAATACGATACACTCTTCGACGGGGAAGACGCCATGTGAGATTGTTGAAAGTGCTCCAAAGGTTCCATCCTTCCTGAGCACGAAAGATTAGAAATTTGAAGCGGATGAATATTCGCGAGATTTGGATACGGCTTTTGCCAAGGTTCGCGAGACTTTGCAGGAGTCTCAAGAACGACAGAAAAAGGCAGCGGATCGCCATCGTCGCGACTTGAAATTGAAGGAGGATAATTGGGTGCTCTTACGTTTTGAGAAGGCACGCCTACGAAAGAAAAAGGGAAAGGAGAGGCTTTTTCCAAAGCTTAGTATGCGATACTACGGACCTTTCCAGATCACTGACAAGATAAATGATGTCTCCTTCCGATTGAAACTGCCTTATACTTGGAGGATTCATAATGCATTCCATGTGAGTCTCTTGAACCCTGTTAAGGGTGATGTGCCTGATGATGGGGAGCCTGATGAGCAACCCGAAGTGGAAGAAAACAAGGAAGTTCTTGTTCCTGAACAGATTTTGGCACAAAACGATACGAAGAAAGGTAAAGTCCGAAGGCGGATTCTTGGTTAAGTTCAACAACTTTCCTGCATTTGATGCGAAGTGGATGGAGGAGGAGGACCTAGCAGATACTCCTCGGATTGTGAAACTTTACCTCGATGTTTTGGTTTAGCATAGTCTACTCCAAACGGAACCCAGAATTCAGCTTGGCCGGAGATCTGGTGCAGTGGGATGCACAAGAGGGGAGTCACTCTGCTCCCTTGTCAACAGATGCCTTGATTTTGATACTAAAGTCACTGATGTCTCTTTGAGCTTCAGGAATACTGAGAGCTGACAGTATTCTGTTGGATGACTTTATGAAATGGAATTCCTTATAATGATACTGATTTGTTCTTGACTTCTTGTGAGTGCAGGAACTGATAGACGAAATGACTGCATCATTTTGGTCTGATTGATCTCGAATAGACATGGTTGCAATAGGGGTTAGTCAATCGGACATCGATGAGGTCTCGATTGGACCTAGATGTGATTGCTAGCTACATTGCCAATAAATCATGGTCTCAGATCCGAATGAATGTTGAATGTCATGTGACGTCCTGTGATGTCTGGTGATGTCCTGTGATGTCGTGTGATGTGACTATCGATTTTGTACATGTGCTAGATGTGTGTTCCTAGTACGTAGGTACTAACAATCAGTGTCTGCTAAGACGGTTTATGGCTTTTGTCGGTTTTCCAAGCATAATCGCGGTCGATTACAATGCTTTCAAGAGGGGGGCATGTCACAAAGTGATGACGTGGCGGACAGCAGAAACCCTAATTTCTGCCAGAAACCCTAAAATTCCTGCAAACCCTAATTTCCAGAAATCGCAGAGGCTGGAAAAAAAAATTGTGGAAAATGATGAGCGACGCGAATCTTGCTTTTTTTTTTATAAAAAAAGAGAAAAGACTCTCTAAGAAAGAGAGAGAATTGATGCTTTTTATTTTTTAAAAGCTTTTGGGGCTATGCTTTTGGGCGTCCCTTGTATCTTTAAATAAGTGGTGAGGGCTTCACTTCTCAGAGCATCTGGACGCAGAGTCTAAGAGTGAAACCCTAACCACTCTCTTGTATTTTGATTTGATTAATATAAAAAGAAATACCGAAAGGGGCGCCAGTCTTTGGGGCCAATATCTCTAGGCACGGAACTCCGCCGGGCCAGTGCAAATCTATTGTGATCTGTGAATTGTTTTGAAGTGGTTATTTGGTGCTGTCGCGGTCGATTCTTGACTTGGAGTGCCCATGTCTGTTACACGGACACATAGGGTTGGATGTGTCACGTGACATGTGAACTGTTTTGAAGTGAATCTCTGTTGTGCTGCGGTAGAATCTTGACTTGGAGTGTCCAAGTTTGTTACAGAGAGGGTGCTTTGAATGTTATAGCCTTGTGCACTTCATCCAAGCCACTTGTTATGAGTGTCTCTGCTTGTCAAACTTTATTGATTGCTAGCTCGACACTATCAAGAAGGGTGAGGTGAGACTTCATTCTTTCGATGTGATCCTTGTCCTTGTTCACATCCTTGTGTCGTGATGTGCAGCATCTAGATGGATTTCTGCCGCTAGGCAGTAATCTCAATCTCCGGGAGTGACATGTCACCTTGCTGCACCCGAGTCCCTTAGCTTGACCAAAAGGCACTATCTCCATAGGTATTTTTGTATCCTCAAGAGTTGTAGAATAGTGTCGAATAGGGGGTTTGGGTTGGGGGTTTGGGTTGACGTACCTTAGGTTGTACAAAATTGAAGGAATGTCAATGTGATCCAGCGAAGCTTCTATGTCGACCACCATTTCCAAAGAGTGTGTATTTCATAGAGTTGGGAGTCGCATTCATGTTAGTTGGAACTAGAGCTTCCTTTGCTTTAGCCTTATCTAATCGGTCATGAAATCCATAAGGCCGTTAAGCAAGAAGTGATTTAAGCACTTTCAGAGAATCTTGAACCACTTTGGACGTTTACTAGGCTTTGTAGTAGCAGGGGAGGCCCTGACCAAAGGTGAAGTTGTTTCTTCCGAGGGCCGACGGAAGAGGTAGTGGTGTACCACTCTGCTTCCCCGAAGGCTTCCTACAGGTTTTTCCATTGGGGGAAGTTTCAACATCCAAGATAGTAACTGAGATGAATAGCGAGTGGACAAGAGAACCTAGACCCAAAAGAACAGAAGAAGTTCTAAACCCTGAAGATTTAGGCGAGCAGCCTAAAGGGGGTTAGGAATTAAAAACCTAACCCCTACCAACTTACAAGAACTTATAAGCACCGGCCGAGGGGCCTAAAACCTGAAAATTGAAAGCTTGAACTCTGAGCTCATTTTCGTAAATCGCCTTGGCTGCCACATGGCACTGCTGTATGCGATTTGCGCAGGTCGTTTTGGGCAGTTTTCCACGCCAATTTTTGAGAGCAGAAGCTTTTAAGTTTAAGTGCTTTTGGACTTGATGCTTTTGGGCTCTGCTATTGGGCACCCCATGTAAGTTTATAAGTATACCAAGATGAATCTAGGATAAGCCCAGATTCACCCTTGAAGGAAAGTGCAAGGTATAGACCCATGGTAGTCACCCACAAGACAATATAACCATCATCTCCATCATGCATAGTATTGACTAAATACCACGACATCCCCACTAACGTCATCAGTGCCCAATAGTGGATGTAGAACTAGGTACTAACATATGCTCCCCAACACAACACACAACACACACCACACGCACACACACATGAGCATACATCAACACAAAGTTCAGTGTACTGAGTTTCTGTCATGACTCCGGCGATCAAGGGCAGACTCAGCCATAATGAAGCCTAGCACTAACAGAAGCAAATCAAAAAAATTAGCACAAAAATGAGGTAGTTGATAGGGCATACGCACCACAAAAGATAGAAAGAATTAGCACAATATCAACAGGTCGTAACTCGGACAAAAAATTCACAATGTGAAGTCTGCATGTCCCCTATACCCATGTAAGTTTATAAGTGACCAGAGGGTCACTCCTCTAGAGAGTATCTGGACGCAAAGTATCGGAGAGAGTTGGACCCTCGGGAGTTGTACTTCGCAAGCATAATAATAAAGAAATACCAGAAGCGGCGCCAATCTTTGGGGCAAGTGCATCTTGGCTCGGAACTCCGTCATGTGCTCTCTCTCTCTCTCTCTCTCTCTCTCTCTCTCTCTCTCTCTCTCTCTCTCTCTCTCTCTTCACATTCAGTGATTTTGCAACTTTTGTTCATGTGTTGCTATTGATTTCTCCCTTCGAGTGTTCAAGCCTGTAACAGTTGTTCTTCCTCAGGCACCCAAAAGCACAAGGGCTTCTACCCAACAATCTATTCAATCCTCTATTCCGATCGGGGGAGTTTTCGGAACATGGTGCAACCATATGATTTCTATGCCTCTGCCACTGCTGTTGCCACCCCCACCGCCACTTGGGTATAATGGTTGGATCCCGTATGCCTACCCTTATTATCCACATCCTGAACTACGCTAAAGAATCGAAGATCTCTCGAGCCGTCGATTTTCTCAAAGATATGCTATGCAGTGGTGGAGTTATATAGCTACCAAGCCCATGCTCCAAGGACTTGGCAAGCTTTCAAGAATATTTTTTCCTGGAGCCACATGACATCTCCCTTTGAAGTACAGCTTCTAGTAGAATGGGGTAACCTGAAAATGCTTGCCACGGAAACCATGGAAGACTATAACCAAAGGTTCCTTGACGTTTACCTTCCGGTGTCTTTCTTCAAGCTGATAACCTTGAAGGACCATCACCTCTACAGGAATACTGTTTTCTAAGCAAGTTTCTGCTAGGCAAGAACTTACGGACCATGCTACGGTCGACTACAAGCTTATGAAAGGAAGATTAGAGTACACTCACAATCCTTGAAAACAAGGTACAAATTCTCGGGATTCTTGCGTCAATTCGACTCAACCCGCAACACCTCATTTGACACCTCGCCAACAAGAAACTTGACTGCAAGAAGGCAGATGCTTTGATGTTTCCAAACAGAACATACCTCCTATGTACGCCCTACTAAAGGGGACAAGCCTCTAGAGCAACCTTGTGCAAAGCATATAAAAAGATAATGGCTTCAAGGTACTTATCTTCTTCCATCCAGAAGCCACCAAGAATTTCATCCACCCAAAGTTCCTCAAGCAGATAGACTTTGAATATGATCAGTTTGTTGGAGAACTTGAGGTAGAGTTAGCCACAGGGCAAACTCATAAAGTTGTATCGGGGGATTATTCATGGGGAAGTGTAACCTTTGAATTTCTCATGGCATGGGACCTCAGTTCTCAGGGGGAGTATTCATTGGGGAGTTTATGTCTCTAGCATGTCTTGTGATTCCATCTGTAATCATTTGTGTTGTATCGTGATGTGCCAACCATATATGCTCCATATTGGGTGTGATTGTTTGGGTATGTGATCTTATTGCATCAAGGCACCCCTGTATCTGGATTCTGCACAAGTGATGGCACTTTGCTATACGGAATATCAAGAGCTCCAATATGGTATGGAAAACTGATTGACCCTCGGATTTTTGAACTAACTTGATTAAGTTTTGGAAGTCTCATCGCAGACAATTACTCTTCTTTCAAGAGGGGGATATGTCATATTGTGGTGACGTGGCCCTGATTGAAGATCAACCATTGAAGATAGACAATTTACAGAACCTCAACTGAAGACCAAAGGGGTTATGATTAAAAGTCCTAACCCTACCAACTTGCTGATATTGGCCGAGAACCAAAAACCCTGAAAACAACGGAACAAAAAGTAGTACAATCCCAATTTGCATAAAGACAATGACATGGCAGCGTTGTACGGAGTATTGCTAACGTGGCATATGGGCAGCCCGTTGGGCATGTAACAAACTGCAAGAATGGAGCCAAATTACACATAACGTGGCTGCCCGAGAGCAGAAACCCTAACCCTAATTTCTGCCAGAAACCCTAACTGCTGAAATCCTAATTCTGGAAACCCTAACCCTAAAACCTGCAAACTCTAATTCTAGAAACCCTAAGAAGAACAAGTAACAGAAGAAGTCCTACCAACTTATGGGAACCCCGTTCGATGGTGGCCCCAAGTCACATAAAGGCATTAAAAATAAAGCAGAACACGCTCAAAAGACTTTGCACATCAAAATATGATGATGTGGAGAGGTTCAGAAGATGATCTGGCCCACTCTACTGCCTCATAAAAAGTGAAGATATTATCCAGTATGCATCGATCCATGACAAAGCCTGTCTGAGAAGTATGAATGATATCTGGTAAGAACGGTCACAAGCGATGGCTGATCAGTAACGCTAATATCTTATAGACCGAAGGGAGTAGGGTAATAGGTCTCCACTGGCGGAGCTGAGTGGTGTCACCCCCTTTCGGAATAAGAGATATGAGACCTGAGTAAAGATCCGGATGCATATATCCTAATGCAAAGACGTCCTGACAACCGCGAAGCAGTGGTATATGCAATACATCCCAATAAGTCAAAAAGAAAGCTCTAGTGAGGCCATCCTCTCCTGGACAAGAGGATGGATCTAGAATCTCGATAGCAGCATGAAGCTCTGCAAGTGTGAAGGGTGCCATCAAGATCTCGGCCATAGTGTCTATACAACGGCGTCGGGTGTGATGCCAGATCTGCTCACGGGCTAGTAAAACCTCAGTAGTGCATACATCAGCAGTGAACAATGCCTCAAAATAATCTGCAGACATATCAAGAATAACATCAGGATGCATATGAAGTGTCCCCTGAGCATCACACAAAGTCCGAAGGGTGGTGCGAGGAGGGCGCTCTTTATGCGCAGCGAAGAAGGCTTTATTCATTCGATCAGCTTTAGCTATCCAATGAGATACTGAAGCATGATGAGTGAACTCAGACCTAGCCTCCTGTACGCAACGAATTTCCTCTGTGAGCTCTGTCTGTCTAGCAGCGAGATAAGCATCCTGAGGCCACTCCTCAAGCAAGCGCTGTGTGGAACCAAAAGGAATGTGAAGATTAGACTCGCGTACTCTCAACTGTCGATGAATAATAGCAATCTGATCACGGCAGTAAATACTAGACTGAGTAATGCAATAAGAAGCACCCGTGGACCATAAGTCACGAATCTGTTGCTGCAAAACTTCAGTGGTGAGAACACTGTCAGGGATGCAGCAGCCTCGTCTCTGTGCAGAGGATCTAGTGAAGGAGATAAACAATGAGATGGGTAAATGATCAGAGAGGCTGGTCCCTCTCCAAATAGTAGTAAATCCACCTAGAGCTGCTGCCCAAGGGCCAATGTAAAAACGATCAAGTCGCTCTAATAATCTCCCCTACTGTCTCTGAAACCCCCACGAGTAATGAAGTGTAGCAGGGTGGTGACCAAAAGAGGGGATGTGCCAGGCATCAACACCTTGAATAGCTAGAAGAAATCGATCCCAAGCTGACTGCTCATCGCGAGAAATGGATGATAGAACTGGAGGTGTGATGGATCGCCAATCAGAGTCGCTCTCGACGTTGTTGAAGTCGCCTCCAACAACCCAAGAGTCTACAGCAGGTAGAACAGTAGCCAAGGAGGACCAAAAAGTAGCCCTCTCCCGAGGAGTAGTGGGTGCATAGACTGACATAAAACCAATGATAGAGTCCCGAATCCGAATAGAAACATAGACTGCTCTGCCAGCGACAAGGGTGCCATGCTGCTGAACTGAGGCCAAGTAACGTGGCCCCATTGAAATGCATACACCGCAACTTTGTCCATGAATGCCCAGAGCAAGCTCCCAAAAAGTGTGAGCGCCCGAGGGCATGAGATTACCAAAGGGAGTCGCAATCTTATGCTCCTGTACTAGCAATATATCCACAGTGCCTACTACATGAGCGTGTAAATCTCTGCGAAGTAAAAGCTTGCGGGAACCTCTTACCCGAGAAGTCTGTAAACCATTAGCATTCCAAGAAACTACATGTAAATCCATAGTCTGCATGAAAGAATTGGTACAGCATCTGACTAACTACGCATCCCCTTGGAGGCAGCTGGGCCATCCAAGGGGTGAGCTTCGGGCGGTAGGAAAGCAACCCGCAAGCCCTCTCTAAAATATGGTGTCTCATTGCACCAATTGCGGACCTCAACTTGTTTACATTGCATTACCGATGCTGCAACTTTGACACCCCAAATGCGCATAGACATAGGAAGCACCACATCTGAGGATACATGAATGACCATAGGCAATGAATAACAAGCATAAACATCACTCCATTCCATAGCACCAATACAGGAAGGGAAGTGTGGAGACAGTACATCCGGAGCGGAAGTAGACAACCATAAATGAAGCTGAGCCATAGATTGGGCATGCACAAAATGTAGAACCTGATCCTCAGACCATTCCTGAGCTGCATGGAATGGAAGGAAAAAAGAATGGGTGGGCTGAGAGTGACTGCCTATTAAAGAGGGAACACAACCTGGCTTGTGATGCATAAGGTAGAGCTGCACCCGCAATGGTCCTTCTGAGTCACCGCACATTTCAGCCCAATGAGTGCCCCAGGAAAGAGGGCAGGAGCTGAGAAAACTGCATGGGACGTAAGTATGAGCGGCTGAGGGAGGGGGAGGACCAGAAGGTGGAGGGGGGGGGAGTAAGGGCGAGAGGGAGAGGAGGAAAAGGGAGAGGTAATAGCGGGGAATGATCCATCTGCATGGGAATAGGGACCTCGGGAAGAGGGGAAGGAGCGGGCGAGGGAACGGCAAGTGAAGGAGGAGTTGGTAGCAGAGGTAAGTGATCCTGTGCTGAAGAAGAAGAATGGCGAGGAGAAGCAGGGGGTAAGGGGGTGGTGGAAACTTGAGAGGGAGCTGGAGAGGTAACACTGGGGACTGCATGCGTTGTAGGTTGCTGACGAGGACGGAAGGAATGGTTACGACCCACTGTCTGCCATGCAGTCTCAATAGGAACTGAAGCGGAGGGAGGAACATGGAGGGTCGAAGCTCGAGGAGCACCTGCAGGCTGCTGAGGTGCTCGAGTAGTAGTAGGAGGAACCGGTTGTTGACGCCGACCACGTGGCTGAGCATGAGTGCCACGAGCCGGCTATTGTTGTCGCCGATGGCGTGGCAGGGTGGGGCAATCTCGTGCCAAGTGTCCCATCTCGTGACAACGTAAGCACTGTCTTGGGCGGCCAGTGACTACCATTCGGCAAGAGTAGTCTCGATCGCGCACAGCCACAGTAATTGTATCTGGTAATGAAGTATCCCCAAACACCAGGACCTGAATGCGAGGTGCACCAGAGGAGAAGATGCAGGATCCTGGAACTACTGTGCCAAAATGAGCAGCAATCATCTGAAGGAGATGCTCATCAATAAAATGGAGAGGCATATCCGGGAAGGAGAGCGTCAGAGGGAATCTGGGAATAAGGTGTCGACTGTCAAACTCCTCAGTAGTAAACTCGGGATACCACCTCGTCAAGTATATCATCCTGCGATCAGAGAGTATCGGAGAGCGAGCCAAGAGAGCTGAGACAGTGGCGGGACCTGAAAGACGTACCATGAATATGCCCCTGCCAAGAAATGTAAGCTAGGAGACCCGTCCCTGAGTAGTGCCCAATGCAATCCGACACCAATCACGTATAGAAGAGCGAGGTGGAGACTGTCCAATCATCCGGCCAACCAAGGCATGCTATGCCAAGTGTTGTATTTTGGAGTCAATTCGTGTCAACAGGTCGCCAGTACAGTTTACGCGACAGGCAAGTGGTGATGGAGCGCCGTGTGTAGCACTCGAGACCGGCGAAGCCGCCATGAAGAATGGGCTAGACTGGCAAACGGGAAAAGGCAGACCCGAAAGGAAGCTTGGACTCTCTCTCTCTCTCTCTCTCTCTCTCTCTCTCTCTCTCTCTCTCTCTCTCTCTCTCTCTCTCTCTCTCTCTCTCTCTCTCTCTCTCTCTCTCTCTCTCTCTCTCTCTCTCTCTCTCTCTCTCTCTCTCTCTCTCTCTCTCTCTCTCTCTCTCTCTCTCTCTCTCTCTCTCTCTCTCTCTCTCGCAAGCGGTAGAAGGATGCGCACAGTCAGGGTTTGGGGAAGTTAGGGTTTTTCGGGATTAGGGTTTCACGAAATTAGGGTTTACGGGATTAGGGTTTCGTGGAATTAGGGTATCACGGAGTTAGGGTTTGCAGAGCTGGGCTGTTAGGGCTGCAGGCAGTTCGCGAGTCAGGCAGGGTAGGGTGCGCACAGACAGCATGGCAGAGGTTGGCGCGAGCAGCAGGATTTCGCACGAACCCAAACAAGCAGCAGGGCGCGTGGCAGGGCTCTCTCTCTCTCTCTCTCTCTCTCTCTCTCTCTCTCTCTCTCTCTCTCTCTCTCTCTCTCTCTCTCTCTCTCTCTCTCTCTCTCTCTCTCTCTCTCTCTCTCTCTCTCTCTCTCTCTCTCTCTCTCTCTCTCTCTCTCTCTCACACACACACACACACACACACACAAAGTCGGTGCTGATCTCCTAATCCACTGTGGTGTGGTGTTAAACACCATTACCTTGGTTTTACCAAGGTTTAAAGACAATCCACTATCCTCTGCAGAACTCTGTAATGCATCCAATTGTCGCTGCATACCCTCTGGCATGTCCATAGAGAAACCATGTAACTCAAACCACACTGCTATATGTGCATACCAACATGATGTATTTCCTTGTGCTATCCGGAGGACTCCAGAGCCAGCTGAGCATAGCGATCTCCTGGGAGCTCCAATAAGTTGTGTATGAATGCCACCGATCTCATAAGAGCCTCCACCACCGGGGAGGGACAGCCAGCTCTGCTATGAGGATCGCATGGGAAACCGAGGCCTTAGCCTTGATCATCCTAGAGATCATGGAGATAAGTGGCCTCTCCACGTCTCGCCACCCATCTGCACGCCCATGCTAACAAACATGAAGATCTACCAAGGGCCCTTAGTGTGAGAGAGAGAGAGAGAGAGAGAGAGAGAGAGAGAGAGAGAGAGAGAGAGAGAGAGAAAATGAAATGATATATTAACGTCTTCAAAGAGAGAGAGATAGAGAGAGAGAGAGAGAGAGAGAGAGAGAGAGATGAAATGAAATGATATATTAACGTCTTCAAAAAGGCTAAAGTGACCTATGAGACAAAAGAGTTTACAAATGGTGAATATGATACAATGTCTATGTAAAAGACTGAAAACTGAAACTAAACTGAGCAAAAGTGAAATGAAATGAAAGGCTGAAACGCTGGAATCAAGATCCTATCCTATGATATCCAGCATCGGTCGTTGGCAAAGCTCATCAATGTGCTCCTCGAGTACTCTGACTATGCGTCTCCCATGTCATGCTACACACACACACACACACACACACACACACACAGAGATGAAAATGAAATGTTATATTAACGTCTTCGAAAGGCCAAAATGACCTATGAGACCAGAAAGTTACAATTCGTGAATCTGATACCATGTCTGAGTACAAAAAGTACAAAGAACTAAGACTAAAAAACACTAAAACACTAAAACACTAAAGGAAATGAATCTGAAGAGAGAGAGAGAGAGAGAGAGAGAGAGAGAGAGAGAGAGAGAGAGAGAGAGAGAGATGAAATGAAATGATATATTAACGTCTTCAAAAAGGCTAAAGTGACCTATGAGACAAAAGAGTTTACAAATGGTGAATATGATACAATGTCTATGTAAAAGATTGAAAACTGAAACTAAACTGAGCTAAAGTGAAATGAAATGAAAGGCTGAAATGCTGGAATCAAGATCCTATCCTATGATATCCAGCATCGGTCGTTGGCAAAGCTCATCAATGTGCTCCTCGAGGAGTACTCTGACTGGGCGTCTCCCATGTCATGCTACACACACACACACACACACACACACACACACAGATGAAAATGAAATGTTATATTAACGTCTTCGATAGGCCAAAATGACCTATGAGACCAGAAAGTTACAATTCGTGAATCTGATACCATGTCTGAGTACAAAATGTACAAAGAACTAAGACTATAAAACACTAAAACACTAAAGGAAATGAATCTGAAGCTGATCCAGAGCTAAAACGAGATATAGGAGGGAGGGGGGGGGGGGGGGGGAGGAGGGGGGGTCAAATGAAATCTCTCATTGGTCACTGTCGAATCTCATCAACATCCTCCATGGTCAATACTCTGGTTGGGCGTCTTGCATGTCAAGCTAGAGTGGTCTGGAACTTCTGCTGCACCCTTCGTCGATGGTGGGAGACCCCTCGAGGTCGTGGGCGTTTGGATCTGCCTAGCTCAACGGCTCGATCAATCAACGTACCTCTAGTGTGGGTGGGCTCTGAGATCTGCTGTGATAACTTCTCCTCTGGCTCTCCCCTGGATGGTGTAAAGAAATTTGTGATCTGTCTCTGAGACTCTCTCTCCCCTAATGTCCTCAATAAGCTCTCCCTAAGTCTGCACAGCTCTAGTAGGAACAATCCGAGACATCTCTGATCCTCGTATCTCATGACTCTAGAGAATGGCCCAAAACCCTCTCTGAACAGACAGTGGAAGCGGCCTCGTATCTCATAGTACGCCGGGCAATGACATGTGTAGTGCAGCTCTGTCTCTGCCCTAAGCGACATAGGTGACATATCCTGGCCCCTGCTGGTACCCCTCGAAATCGGACGGTCTCGATCTGGAGCTGGTGTGAGGATGTGCGTATCTGCCCAATAGCGCATCGTATCCCATGAGATAAGTGTGTATCCATGTATGCAAGCCTAGTCACAAAACCGTCCTCCGTGAGTTGGAGAAGATGCTCTCTGTGGAAGGCCATCTTCGTGCCCAACTCCTGTGTCGACTGTATCCATGTGCTCCTGGTATCTAGCTAAATCAGATCTTGGCGTATGAGTCTGGTGATCTTTGTCCGTGTGAAAGACAAGGAGGGTGCATCCAGGGAGTATTGAAACGGAGGCAATCTATCCAAGCTAAAACCATGTTGTCATCTGTCCATACCAACATGCTGTATCACCTTGTAGCGTTAGTGTCGAGATAACTCCAAGGAAAGCCGAGCATATCTGTCTCTGAGGAGGTCCCATAAACTATGTATAAAGGATACTGATCTAGTCAATGCCTCAACCATGGGCGGGGGGCGGCTAGCTCGGCTCACATAATCTCATGCAGCACTGAGGCCTTAGCCCGAATCATCCGAGCGATCATAGAGACCAAAGGCCTCTCCATTTATATATATATATACCTAGATGAATCCAGGATAAGCCCAAATTCACCCTTGAAGGAAAGTGCAAGGTATAGACCCATGGTAGTCACCCACAAGACAATATAACCATCAGCTCCATCATGCATAGTATTGACTAAATACCACGACATCCCCACTAACGTCGTCAGTGCCCAATAGTGGGTGTAGAACTAGGTACTAACATATGCTCCCCAACACAACACACAACACACACCACACGTACACACACATGAGCATACATCAACACAAAGTTCAGCGTACTGAGTTTCTATCATGACTCTGGAGATCAAGGGCAGACTCAGCCATAATGAAGCCTAGCACTAAAAGAAGCATGAAATCGAAAAAATTAGCACAAATGAGGTAGTTGACAGGGCATACGCACCACAAAAGATAGAAAGAATTCGCACAATATCAAATGGTCGTAACTCGGACAAAAACTTCACAATGTGAAGTCTGCATGTCCGCTATACGACTGAAAAATATACCTAGATGAATCCAGGATAAGCCCGAATTCACCCTTGAAGGAAAGTGCAAGGTATAGACCCATGGTAGTCACCCACAAGACAATATAACCATCAAATCCATATATCTCCATCCATCTGTGCTGCCACGTCTCCCATGACGGTCTATTGAGGGTCATAGCTGAAGTCACTAGAGTGTCAAAAAGCTAGAGCTTTGTTCGCGGTTCCTGAAACTCAACCTGCGAACACATCCTCTCCAATCCTCCCAAGGCTGAAGTCCATAGAGCATAACTGAAGTCCCCATACCTGAACTCCATAGAGCATAGCTGAAGTCACTAGAGTGTCAAAAAGCCAGAGCTTTGTTCGCGGTTCCTAAAACCACCTGCGAACACATCCTCTCCAGTCCTCCCAAGGCTGCATAGGCTCTCGTCAGCCTAGTCTTTGATGCTCTCCTCAGTGAAAACACCGGTCCACTGAAAACTACCCCAAGATAGGTATATGCATTTGTGTACTCCACACTCTCCTGGCCATACGTAAATATGGGTGTTGACCTCCTGACCCATTGTGATGTGGTGTTGAACACCATAACCTTGGTTTTCCCAAGGTTGACAGACAATCCACTGTCACGAGCAAATGTGTGCAAAGCATCTAAATGACGCTGCATCCTCTCTGGAGAGTCAGAAATCAACACAATATCATCAGCAACAGTAACATCAGCATATAGTAACAGAATCCATGTCCCTGCTAGTTGAGCCCCTTTGTATCCCAAATGCTCTACATAGTATGAAAACTCATCAACATACATCCCAAAAAGAGTCGAGGATAGGGGGCATCCCTGCTTCACTCCAATAGTGGAGTGGACCATGTCAGACATTCCCTCAGTAGTGCGTACGCGCCCCATCACTATCCTGTATAAAGCCAAAATACCCCACCCATGTCCTTTAGTCTGCGTATAAGTCTGGCTCTCGGTACTAAAAAGCTTTGCGGAAATCCACAAAGCTACAATAGATCCTCTTGCCATGGAGTCTACCCTCCTCAATAATAGCTCTGAGTGTCAAAATCTGGTCAAGAGTGGAGGAACCTCTCCTGAATCCTGCCTTCCCTGGTGCTCGTATGCCCTCTCGCTCTGCCCATCTACTCAGCTCCTGCTCAAGAACGGATGCATACAGCCTAGCCAATGTGTGACCAACCATGATGGTCCGATAATTCCCGAGAATCATGGGATCTCCCGACTTGAAAATAGGCACAATCGTAGACATACTCCAAGTCTCAAGAAAGCCTTCATACATGGCTCGATTAAACATCATAGCAAGAAGCTCTGCAAGCATATCTCTAGCATGGATGAAGTGCTCTGCTACCAGACCATCATGATCATGTGCTCTCCCTATCTTCATCCTGTCAATGGCTTTCCTTACCCTCTCGGCAATAAAGAAAGTACATGTCTCAGGGCATGTCTCTAGTGGGTCCGGCAAAGGTGGTTGCCCTGATGCAGTCTAGAGAGATGTGGCATATTCCCCCCATGTCTCTGTGGAGGTGACAGCAGGTGGTGGTGGATGCTCATGGAATAGCCTCCATGCTTCGCTTGAGTCTTGACTCATAAATAGCTGATACATATCTCGCTCTAGCTGGGATAGATAAGCCCTTTTCTTTCAACGCACTAGGCGGCGATAGATAATCCGTGGTTGTCTATGTGTGCTAATACCCATGAGCACTTCCCTCTGTATTTGATTCTCATCTCTCTACACTCCTCATCATACCAGCTGTTCTGGAGCATGCTCCAAAATCGTCTCAGTGTAGGCTTGCTGTGGGGGTATGCCTCTAATGCTACATTATGGAGCGTCTCTGTCAATATCTGAGTGAGTTCATCTAGTGGCCATCCCGGCTCCTGAGTGCATAGTTGCCTGTATATCTCATCCATATACACAGAATCCGTCTCCCTCACAAAGGTATACCGAGTGTGTGTGGGGACCTCTCCTAATGAAGCTGTGCTGAACTGAAACGTAAGAGTGAAAGACAAGATAGCATGATCAACTGCTACTCCAACTAGCCTAGTGCCCACCATGAAATCCTGAAAGAATGGAATGAGACCTGGTTGGGCCATAACGTAATCCACTGTACTAGCACCATGGTCGATGTGGAAAGCATGTAAAACCTCCAGCTGTAGAAAATCTTTGTAAGCCATTCAAAATGGCCGATCTATGTGCGCCATATTCAATGTACTCCTCATCCTGTGATAGTCTGGATAGGCCCATCTCTGTAACGTCCAGATCCCTAAGCATCTCCTAGGAAGTATCATAAAATATTGTCTGGTGATGGGAAGTCCTAGCATTGAAGTCCCCTAGTATGATAATGTCACAATCCTTGGAAAACTCCCATATGTCATTATCCAAAATAGCAAAGGGGGATTGCCCTTTAGGTGATGCATATACTGACGTATTAGGAGGAAAGTAACAAATAGCAATGTAGAGGTATTTGCCTGTCTCTGCCCTTAGCCTCACCCACATGTACCTGGCCTGAACTCCTCCCTGAATAAAACTGCCACTCCCCCTGAGCCCCGTCCTCGATGCTCCAATCTGGTCTCCTGTCTGCAAGCTGTCTCCCATCTATATCCGCTCACCTGTGGCATAAAATGCCCAAGGGCTTGATGTGTCTCAGAATAAAAAATGATGTCTCTCCCAGTGAAACTATCCTCAAAGGCACCTACATCAAGACGGAGTGACCCATTACAATTCCAAGCTTCCATCTTTAGTGTGGTCCCATAGGTCTCGCACCGTCATGCGGAGCGTCGCTCCAATATCGCCACCCTTCCATCCCGGTAAAAAGCAATCTTCCCTTTTTTCCTTGCCGCTCTAATTTCCGGTATCACCTCTTACATATGAGCAATCTGCGAGAGGGTGAGATCATCTCCAAGAAAGATGCATGTCTTCTTTAGAGTCGGTCTCTTCTTCAAGAAGTCCTTCGTTGCTTCCATGGAGGGGAAACGTAGGATGAGTGCCCTTTCCTTCAAGGTTTCCCCCTTGCTCCCACTTTTCTTATTGCCCACTCTCCAAGCCCTCGTATGCGTCTGCTCATTAAGCCCCACCATACTCATGAGTTCTTTCACCTCTTCATCCACATAATCTTGGTCTCCAAGGCCACATATCCTTACGTGTAAGGCCCGCACACGTCTCCTTTGCTCCTCTTCTAGTGTCAAGGTAATGATGGTTGGTGTGGGGGTTATTTCCTTGCCCTTTCCTTTCTTGACAATCTCGATCCATTTCTCGGCCTCTTCTGCTTTTTGTTCGGTCTTTGTGATGACATCTACCCACGAGGTCGTCATTTCTTTTTGTTGCTCCTCACCTTCTTTGATGGCCCGCACTTGTTCTTTAATCGTGTTAAGCTCTTCAACTACTGAGGGTTGAAGCTCTCCTTCTTCAAGGACATTTTGCGATCGCACCTCTGCCAGCTCTTTCTTGAGTAGTGCGATTTCCTCATCTTGGGCCTTCACACGAGCCTCAAGTGTATGTATCGTACTTTCTTGTGCCGACACGTGCTCGTCAAGTGCCTTTATAGTACCTAGGAGGTGGCGATTAATCTTGTTGATGGACTCGCTCATTTCTTCCTTGCATTTTTGAATGGCATCCTCCATAGGATCATCCTTGCCATTTTGTTTCCTCATGATTGAAGGCCGCAAAAGGAGAGGGAGAGGAAGAGAAGTTTTTTTTTCTCTCTATGCGTGCAGGTTTTCTCTCTCTACATCTTCTCTCTCTACGCTTTTCATTTCTCTCTACGTTTTCTCTCTCTGCGCTTTCTCT
This sequence comes from Adiantum capillus-veneris, assembly GCF_014529385.1. Taxonomy (NCBI): domain Eukaryota; kingdom Viridiplantae; phylum Streptophyta; class Polypodiopsida; order Polypodiales; family Pteridaceae; genus Adiantum; species Adiantum capillus-veneris. The sequence continues at coordinate 167,085,531 of NC_140933.1, forward strand.
CTCTACGCTTTTCATTTCTCTCTCTCTACGCACGGGGCAGCAAAAAAGGGGGGAAGGGGGGAGTGTGAGGGGGTGGGGCTGCAGGGAGAGCACGAGGGGGGGCAGGGGATGCAAGGGGAGCGCGAGGGTGGAGGGCAGCAGGGGGAGAGCGCGAGGCAGCGGAGGTGCAGAGGGGGGGAGCGCGAGGGAGCAAGGCAACGAGGGAGCAAGGCAGCGAGGGAGCAAGGGGAGAGCACGAGGCAACGGGGGTGCAGAGGGGGGGGGAGCGAGAGGGAGCAGGGCAGCAGGGGGGGAGAGCACGAGGCAGCGGGGGAGCAAGGGGGGAGCGCGAGGGAGCAGGGCAGAGAGAGAGAGAGAGAGAGAGAGAGAGAGAGAGAGAGAGAGAGAGAGAGAGATATGAAATGAAATGAAATGTAATATTAACGTCTTCAAAAGGCCAAAATGACCTATGAGACGAAAAGGTTACATGTGGTGAATCTAATACCAGGTCTGGGTACAAAAAGTACAAAGAACTGAAAAGAAAATAGTGGGTAGGGGTGGGGTGAAAGTTGATACAAAGGGGAATACAAAGGGTGAGCTGATACAATGGAGCTCTCTGATAGTCGAGGCATCATATACATATACACCAGTATCCGGGACGGCTCCTATGTCGCGCCAGTATGGTATGGATCCTCTGTCGCAATCTGCGTCAATGTCGAGAGGACCCCCTCATCCGTGGGCGACAAGACCGCCCCAACTCTATCGCTCAATCAAGCAGTATGCCTCTGGTGCCTCTGGTGTTGTTATGTTGTGGGGGCTGCTCGAACTCCTCTGTACGTGACTAAAAGAAATCTGTAATCTTCCGCCGTCTCTCATTGTGCCCCCTTCAAGAGGTCCTCTCTATGTTTGCGAATCTCCAGTAAGTATAATCCGAGGCATCTCTCTTCCTGGTATCTCATGACTCTAGAAAGTGGCCCAAAACCCTCTCTGAATAGAGAGTGAAAGCAGCCTCGTATCTCATAGTATACTCAGCAGTGACATACGTAATGTAGCTCTGTCTCTGGCTCTATTTGGCACACCTGACAAATCCTGGACTCAGCGGGTACTCCTCTAAATTACCTAGCTCATGTGTAGGTTGTATCCATGTCCTCTTCGAATCAAGTCCTGTCTGATGAGCCTGGTAATCTCTGCCCTAGTGAGGGAGACGGAGGGTGCATCCAAAGAGTATTGAAATGGGGGTAGCCGGTCCATACTAAAGCCATGTAACTGAAACCAAGATGCCATCTCTGCATACCAAAATGATCTATCTCCCTGCAATGCCAGCTGTCGCGAAGACTCTAGTGCTAATCGAGCATATATGTCTCTAGGAGCGCTATGCATAAATGAAACTGATCGAGTGAGTGCCTTCACTACCAATGGAGGAGCAGCGAGCTCCGCCCTAACAATGTCATGTGGTACTGAGGCCTTGGCCCTAATCATCTGAGAAATCATAGACACCAAGGGATTCTCCATAGTTCTCCATCCATCAATTTTGCCAGCTCTGCTATGATGCTCTGAGTAGTGCGTACCTGTCCTACCACTGTCCTGTATAAATCTAAGATCCCCCAGATCAGCTCTGTGGGCACCCCCATGTCTTGCAATTTGCGTATGAGTCTGGCTCGTGGCACTGTATCAAAGGCTTTACGGAAACCCACAAAGCTACAATATATCCTCCTGCCACCATATGGTGTCTACCCTCCTCAATAATGGCTCTTGAGTGTCAAAATCTGGTCAAGAGTGGAGAAACCTCTCCTGAATCCTGCCTATCCTACTGCCCGTATGCCCTCTCTCTCTGCCCATCCACTCAGCTCATGCTCAAGAATTGATGCATATAGCCTAGCCAGAGTGTGACCAACCATGATGGTTCGGTAATTCCCGGGAAGCATAGGATCTCCCGACTTGAAGATAGGCACAATAGTGGACATACTCCAAGTCTCAGGGAAACCCTCATACATGGCTCTATTAAACATCATAGCAAGAGGCTCTGCAAGCATATCTCTAGCATGGATAAAGTGCTCTGCTACCAGACCATCATGATCCTGTGCTCTTCTTGTCGTCACCTTGTCAATGGCTTTCCTTACCCTCTCAGCCGTAAAGAAAGTACATGTTTTTGGGCATGCCTCTGGAGGGTCGAGCAAAGGTGGCTGCCCCGATGCTGTATAGAGAGATGTAGCATATTCCCCCCATGTCTCGGTGGAAGTGATGGCTGGCAGTGGAGAGTGCTCATTGAAAAGCCTCCATGCCTCACTAGAGTCCCGACTCATAAACAGCTGATACAGATCACGCTCTAACTGAGTTAGGTAAGACCTCTTCTTTCGTCGCACTAGGCGGCGGAAGATAATCCGTGACTGTCTATGTGTAGTAGTACCCATGAGCACCTCTCTCTGTAATATGATCCTTGTCTCTCTACACTCCTCATCATACCAACTGTTTTGAGGCATGCTTCCGGATCGTCTGCGTGTAGGCTGGCTGTGGGGATATGCCTCTGATGCTGCATCATGGAGAGAGAGAGAGAGAGAGAGAGAGAGAAAATGAAATGTTATATTAACGTCTTCAAAAGGCCAAGGTGACCTATGAGACCAGAAAGTTACAATGTGGTGGATCTGATACAAAGTCAGAGTAACAAGATGACAAAATGACAGAAATGACAAAATGACAAAATAAAATACTATGGAATCCTGAACTGCTAGGTGTAAACTAAGCAGCTAAACAGCTAGCTGGGATAGCTAGATCACAGGAGATCCAGCATCGGTCGTTGGCGGATCTCATCAATCTCCTCCATGGTCAGTAGTCTGACCGGGCATCGTGCATGTCAAGCCAAAGTGATCCAAATCCTCTGATGCAGCCTCTGTCAATGTTGTGTAGTCCTCGCAGTCGTGGGCATCTGGATCTCCCCAGCTCAGTCGCTCGATCGATCAATGTGCCTCTGGTGTGAGGCAACGAGCTTTGCTGTGGTAGTAACTCCTCCAGGTGTCCAGTGGCAACTCTAAAGAAGTCTGTGATCTGTCTCTGAGACTGGCTAGCCTCTTCTCTCATCAGGCTCTCTCTGTGTCTGCGCAGCTCGAGCAAAAACAAACCCAGGCATCTCTGATCCTCGTACCGCATGACTCTAGAGAATGGTCCAAAGCCCTCACTGAACAAGCAATGGAAGCGGCCTCGTATTCGTAGTAGACGGGGCAGTGGCATGTGCAGTGCAACTCTGTCTCAGGCTCGATGTCACACAAGGGGCATGTCCTGGCCTCTGCTGGTACTCCGCTGTATCTCCCAGTCTCGATCCGCAACAGGTGTGAGGATGTGCGTATCTGGCCAATAGCACATCGTATCTCATGAAACAAGTGGGTGTCCATGTATCTGGGCCTCGTCACAAAACCATCCTCCGTAAGCTGGAGGAGATGCTCTCTGTAGAAAGCCATCTTCGTGCCAAGCTCCTATGCTGGCTGTATCCATGTCCTCTTGGTGTCTAGCTGAGTCAAGTCCTGGCGAATGAGCCTGGTGATCTCGGATAGTGTAAGAGTCAGAGAGGGCGCATCCAGTGAGTACTGGAAGGGAGGCAATCTGTCTATGTTGAACCCATGCGCCTGAAACCATGATGTCATCTCCCCATACCAGCATGTTGTATCTCCCTGCATGGCTAACTGTCGAGACGACTCGAGTGCAAGGCGTGCATATCTGTCTCTGGGAAGTTCCCACATGCGGTGTATGAAGGAGACAGATCTGGTGAGCGCCTCAACCACTAGTGGGGGGGTAGCTAGCTTTGCTCGTACAATAGCACGTGATACTGAAGCCTTGGCTCTAATGAGCCGCGAGATCATAGAGACCAGAGGCTTCTCCATGTCCCCCTACCCATCACTGCGGCCTGTCCTCCCGTGATGATCCAATGAAGGTCCCCAAATCTCAGCTCCATAAAGCAATGCAGAAGCCACCAAAGTGTCAAAGAGCCAGAGCTTCGTCCGAGGCTCCTAAAACTGAACCTGTGAACACATCCTTTCCAATCTACCCAATCCTGCAGGGGCTCTGGTCAATCTAGTCTCTGCTGCCCTCCTCAATGAAAATGCTGGCCCACTAAAAACCACTCCAAGGTAAGTGTAAGCATCTGTATACTCCACCTTCTAAAGGGTGTATGTGAATGCTGGCGCTGACCTCCTGATCCACTGTGGGGTGGTATTAAATACCATGACCTTGGTTTTACCAAGGTTGACGGGCAAACCACTTTCCTAGGCAAACCTATGCAAAGCATCCAAGTGACGTTGCATCCCTTCGGAGAGTCGGAAATCAACACAATATCATCAGCATATAACAATAGTGGAATCCATGTCCCTGCCAGTTGTGCACCTCTATCACCATCTCTCTCAATGTAGTTGGAAACCTCATCCACATACATACCAAATAGACTAGGAGAGAGCGGGCAGCCCTGCTTCACCCCAATAGTGGAGTAAACCGGTGTGGATAGACCCTCTGGGGTGCGTACATGCCCTACTACTAACCTGTATAATCCCATGACCCCCCAAACGAGCTCTGTGGGTACTCCCATCTGCTGTAATCTGTACATCAATCTAGCTCTGGGCACTGTGTCAAATGGTTTGCGGAAATCCACAAAGCTACAATAGATCCGTCTCCCACGCGATCTGCCCTCCTCAATGATGGCTCTGAGTGTCAAGATATGGTCAAGAGTAGAAAAACCCCTCCTGAAACCTGCCTGCCCAGCTGCGCGTAGAAGAAGAAGAAGAGAAGAGAATTTTAACGTCGTAGGAAACTATCCCAATAGACCTTAAAGATCTATCCAACGAGAAGAAGAAGAGAGAGAGAGCTACAGCGATTCCCCTCACATACTCACACGAATATCACATACAAATTTTGAAAGAGTAAACATCGATGTTCGAACAATTCACAAAAGTCCTTAGGCAGAATATCATCAGCCAAAGTACCCATGATTACGTATATAACCATAAAACTTCCCTTTCTAATCCGATTGATCTACTTTGGTGAGCTCCCCTCATGCAGCAAACACTGCAGCAAAGTCAATGGCTGAATACCTTACGAGCTCTACACAAAGAAGCTCCTCACATCTGTAGATTCAAAAATAAGATCCCCACCAAGGACTGTCTCCCCCTCCAATCCAAACTTCTAGGAAGTCCACAACTCCCCTCATTGGAAGTCCAAAAGATCCCTCTTTGAATCTGAATCTGTATCAAACTCTGATCTGTACCTTTTTGAAAAGTTCTTGCTAACTGGACCTTTCTACTTGCACACACCAAAAAGTTTCAACCTTTACACACTAGCTGAGAGCTAATAAAATAAAGTCACCAAGAGATTACATCAATCCCTTAAACCATATCTTTCAAGACACCAAGTCTGCCTTGGCTTTCTTTCCTTTTCTATTTTCTGTTTCTTTGTCTGCCCCCTTGGTTAGATTCTGTGCAAGCATATCATCCACTATTTTTTCTGTCCCACTCTGACCCAGATCTTGCTGAGTCTTGTGTTTCCTCAATCTCTTCATCCACATACTAATAATCCTCTTCCTCCTCCCAAACTTGAGAACTGCTGCTTCCACAGTCGATAGCTGCAGTTCTGCGTCAGATTATTCTGATGTAGCAATTGTTTTCATTTTATAACTCAATTTTGGGAGAGTCTCCCCTTTCAAAAAATTGTCCTTGATGACGGGGGTGATGTAGCCCCATGGGCAGTTTTTAAAACTAAAAGAATGGTCTCCTTTGCGCAAAGACAGAAAAAGTCCTTCCCCATCTGAAAAGGAGTGGCCATCACACTCTGGATGGGTGAACATTGCACTGTGCATGGCAAAATGTTACGTGGCCTGCACTCCACTAGCCAAATCATTGGCTTTATTGAAACCTCTGCATTGCCGGTTGATTCAAGCTAAAGGGACCACTATGGTGGGTGATGTGGTGACTGGCGATGCTATCATTTATCTTTCTGGCTGCAATTGTCAAGTTTGGCTTGGGCATGCATAACAGGCCCTTGTGGCATACCATTGAGCTTATGATGTATAATCTTCAGCCCTCGCCATGACTAGAGCTCCCAAGGGCCAGGTGTTTGACCAGAGACACAACCCTCTACCTATCATCAACGCTCAGCTCCAAGGGAGACAATGTGGTCTTCTACAACCCAGAGACACATGCTTTATAAGTCATGCTCTAGTTATCCTTCAGATGGTGCATTAAGAATATTAGCTCACACTCGTAGATTGACTAGCTAATCTATTAATTCTATAAGAATTAAAAAAATCTAAGCCATAGCTAATTTAGCAGCAGTCAATTGGCCAGGTATGATCCTTAAAATGCGACACCATTCAAAACACCAAGGCTATCAATTCACTATCAGGAAGAAGATTTGATTTCCTTGCCATCCTCAAAATTTGACTTGCATTATTGCACTGATATTCTAATGTTTGCTCCAATGTATGGTGTTTATCGGTGGGATTGCAAAGACTAGTTATTGTTCTTGGAGAAAAAGAAAGCAAAGACACAAGTTGGAGGCATTGACAGTTTGTGCATTTATGTAATCACGAAGAGAAATTCGGGAGCGTTAATATGCATGTTGAGTTACTTAAAAAAGCAGATGGGTGAGTACAGTTAGCATCTTGCAAGAGAGGTGCTAAAAATCTGAGAGCCTAAAAATTTACGCCAATTGGGCGTAAAGAGAAATAGTTTTAGATAATACCTGAGGTCCTCCAATTTTTTCTTGCTTTGGAGGCTCTAGAACTCTTCCTATTGAATCTAGCCTCCTTTTAAAAATATCATGTTTCTGCAAAAGAAAACAATATAGCAAGCCCTCCCAAACAATTCCTTTACCAGGACAAGGTTTTGAATTAGGAAATCAACAAGCGAATTCTTATGCAGAAGAAAGCCATACCACATCAAGATGTTGTTCTCCACTCACATCCATAGCATCAAGGCTTAAAATGGAGCACGCAAGATTTGGAAAAGTAATGTTTAACTGCAACCAGAATATTATAAACACACATATGACCATGTGCACCACAAAACTTAGACAAATCTAATCTACCTTTTCAATGTTTGAGCCTCAAACTTAAGTGAAGGAAAAACCTCTCAACTAGAAATTCATTTAATCATTGATAAGTATTCAAACCATCAGGTCCGTCAGTGGCTAACACCGTCAACTCCATCAAAAAAATCATTAATGAGTCTTTACCACTATCAGGTCCATGCCAGCTGAAAGCTGAGACATTTCCCAAGGTCCAATATTGGGTGTGGAATTGGTGACAGTACCTGCGTATGCGCGCACACATCCAAAATACAAATCTGCATGCACCTTACACTTTTGGTCTTGGCTCCAAGATGAACACTGCACTCGATCATACTGAACCCTAGGACTTGTCGATTATACCACCATAAAGTAGCAGATAAGAGGAACCCCGTGGAGAATTCAGGCAGCCTCCAAAAACTTACGACAAAAATAGACGACCCAAAAGATGACAATGTGATAAAAATGCAAACTTGACAAAAGTGGGGCAACAACGTTTGAAACAACCCCTAATTGTGCCAAGGACACAACCTAAGGGGTGGCAGACGGATGACACACTTAGAAAATATAAAAACTCAGTAGCACAAGCCACCTGGAAAGTAAACCTCTAATATTGCTTCTATTTTGTGTGCTGCTCTACATGCCATAGGGGATGTTCAAGACAAGGAGCCATGTGATCACCAAGGCTCAGAGAAGGCTAAGTAGGAGCGCTCCAAAATGAGAGTGGGAGACCCCGGCGTGCAGCAGAGCAAGCCTGTATAATATGCAATGAGGTAGGCACCTGATCAGAAAGCACTATCCCAGCCAGAATAGAAAGCTCTCCATCCGCATTAGTTGCACAATCTCCGATCTAAATCTATCCAGCCTCTCTAGCAATCTCTCTTCTTGGCGTGGACAACCCCAAGAAAAATGCAAGGAATCATGGGAGCACATAAATGAAGGCATATGCCATGCATCCACTGCATATACCTAGATGAAACCACGATAAGTCCATATTCATAGTACACGGAGTACGGGAGATATTTAGTGGAGATGGGGACCTCACATGGATTGGCCATACTTAATGGCCTACAACAATTTCCTGCAGCAGCCGGGCTTACTTGCTTCCCACATAGGCATGGGGCCAGCACACTGGATTATGTCATGGCACAGCCGAGCTTCAGCCCCTGCACTCAGGATCTCAAAGTAGGACCTCACATGGATTGGCCATACTTAATGGCCTACAACAATTTCCTGCAGCAGCTGGGCTTACTTGCTTCCCACATAGGCACGGGGCCAGCACAGTGGATTATGTCATGGCACAGCCGAGCTTCATCCCCTGCACTCAGGATCTCAAAGTACGACCCAGACCAGTGGGTGTAGCAGTCGATCGTGCACTTTTGACACTTTCAGTCTCCTTTCAATAGAGTACAGCTCAGGTGTCAGGAAGGAGGACACGTACCCGCTACACATTACACCAGAGACTGACCCTGTCTATACAGAGGAGATCGTCTATGTACAGCAGCCAGGCCAGGACTCTCAGTGGAGGAGCTCACCACTTTATTGATTGAGACATTGCATGATGCAGCAGCAGAGGCGTACCCACACATTCAGCCTGATTAGAGACGCCGTCCTGTGAGCATGCCTCAGAATAGTTGCATGATGAGGAATGTAAAGAGACGAGAGCACAACTTAAGAGGGATCTTCTCCTAGGGGTCATCAATCACAAACAATCTCGGAGAGCCTTCTGGCGCCTTGTGCGACGGAAGAAGCGAGCATTCCTAGCTCGAATGAAGCGAGACTTATACGAGTTGTTCTTGAGCAGAGACTCAGGAGAGGCATGGTGTCTCTTTCTGAGCACTCCCCTCCCCCAGTGATTACTTCCCCTGATGTATGGAGTCAATATGCAACATCCTTATATGCGGTCCCTGGACAGACACCCCTTCCAGATCATCTTGAGCCATGCCCATCTACAAGTACCTTCTTTACCACTGAGATGGTAAAGACGGCCATTGATAGGATGAGGACCAAGAGGGCATATGATCATGATGGTCTTGTAGCACAGCACTTTATAAATGCTAAAGATATGCTAGCATAGGTTCTTGCAGTTTTGTTCAATCGTGTCATGTGCGAGGGTCTACATAAGACTTGGGAGACTGTCTACTATTGTGCCGACCTTCAAGGCAGGTGATCCCACGGAGCCTAGCAACTACCGTAATATTATGATTGGACACACATTGGCACGGTTGTATGCATCTTCCTTGAGTAAAATTTGAGCAAACGGGCACAGAGTGAGGGCGTGTGGGCAGCGGGACAGGCCAGTTTCAGAAGAGGCTTCTCTACTCTTCACCATATTCTGACACTCAGAGCCATCATCGAGGAAGGTAGGGCACACGGAAGACAGATTTATTGTAGCTTTGTGGATTCCCAAAACGCATTTGACATGGTGCCTAAAGCCAGGTTGATACGCACACTACAGGAGATGGGAGTGGCCAATGAGTTGATTTGAGGTATCATGGCTCTATACAAATCAGTGGTGGCACATGTACGCACTTCAGAGGGGATATCTGATTTAATACACTCCACTATTGGAAACAAGGTTGTCCATTGTCCCCTACTCTATTTGGTATGTATGTAGATGAGGTTTCCAATTACATTGACAAAGAGGGTGACAGAGGTGCCCAGATGGCAAGGACATGGATTCCGTTGTTGCTATATGCTGATGATATTGTGTTGATATCTCACTCACCAGAGGGTATGCAATGGCATTTGGATGCATCACATAGCTTCGCAGAGGATAGTGGATTGTCTTAAACCTTGGTAAAACCACGGTTATGGTGTTTAACACCACACCGCAGGGATCAGGAGAACGCTCACTTATGGTCAGGAGACTGTGGAGTACACACATACACACTTATCTTGGAGTAGTCTTCATTGAGCCAAGGTTTTCTTTGAAGAGTGCAACAGAGACTAGACTGACCCGAGCGTATGCGGCCTTGGGAGGGTTGGAGAGGATGAGCTCGCAGGTTCAATTCCACGAACCCCAAACAAAGCTCTGGCTCTTTGATACCTTGGTAGCTTCAGCTATGCTCTATGGGGTTCAGGTTTGGGGACCCTCTATAGGTCAGGATGGGTAGAGAGGTATGGGGAAGCCCTTGGTATCTATGATCTCTCGATTGATTATAGCCAAGGCCTCCGTACCACATGAGATCATTAGAGCGGAGTTAGCAGCCACCTCCCTCCCTGTCACGATTGTGACTTGTTACACTCTTCTTGATTCATTACAGATGCAGATGCGAAGTGTGACTAACCCAGGAGGACTCCTGTTCTCGAATGGTTACACCCCTTCGCCCAAAAGACATACCTCTTCGCCAAAAGCCACACTCCTTCGACAATTGGTCACACCCCTTCACCATACGGATGCGACTCTTCACCCAATGGTTGCAGCTCTTCGCCGAAAGGATGTGTCTTTTCGCCTAAAGTCGTGTCTCTTCACAAAGAGACATGCCTCTTCACTGATGACTATTCAATTCCTATACAAGGAACCCTTGTATCACACTTTCAAGCAATCAAACACAGAGTCTTCTAAGTCTTGTTCTAAGTACAGTTTCAGTTTCTTAAGTCTTAATCATGAGTTTAAGTACTTAATAAAGGATTAGCGACCAGAATCCTTACAGTGGTATCAGAGCAAATTTTTCCCGGGACTCGAAGGTTGTGAGCCTCTCACCCTCGCCGCTACTCTCCCCCTTCCCGGAGTTGTATGGAAGCAGAAGAAAGATGGTCATGACCCATGTCAGCATGAGGTAATATTTTCTCAAACACATACATAAAGATAAGCAGAAGCTGGCAGACAGAGTGGGTGTTGCGGCATACCGGATGCACTCCTGGAGTAAGTCTCTCCAGCAGTAGGTGACTCTTTGCCTGGACGACTTGCGCTTTTTTCCATGAAGAGTCGCACCCCCCCCTTGCGCATCTGACGCGAGCCAGTGCATCCAAGCCGCCCCTTCACCCGGCAGCTCACATACGGCAGCCCACGTTGGCAGCGCTGGCTGTTTTCGCTGGAGGCAGCAGCGTTCAATTTATTATTGAAGCAACGCAGCGTTTCAATTATTAACCAGCGCTGGCTTTAAAAATACAAGGCCCCTTTTAATTTAAAGGGATTTTGGCCGGCCGCCCAACCTCACTTTTAAGTGGGCACCCTTGGGCACCCCTTTGGGGAATAATTAAACAAAAAAAAAAGGGCCAAAGGCAGCCAGCGCAATGCATAACCAGCGCCAGCGTGAAGGAAGTCTCTCACTCTCTCTTCTGCTAATTCCCAGCACCACCAATTCTGGCCATCACCAGACGCGCACACGGGCTTGTTCACAGTCATGGCAGAGGATGCCCTCGACGTTCCCGTCAATTTTCTCTCGTACATAGACGAGGTGCCCGAGGAAATATTGCCAGAAAATCCTCCTCCAACTCCTGAAGTGATAATTATACGAGATACCCCCGAACCAGAACCCGTACCCGAACCGGAACCCGCATTCGAACCGGAAGTAATTCTCATTTCGGATTCCCCATCTCCAGTTCCAGTTCCAGAGGAAAGACAGGTTTCCGACTTCATTCCGGCACCCGAGCCTGCTCCTGTACCTGCATTACAGCCAGCAGTGTTGCCACAAAATTACCTGGTTTATGTCACTCATCGGCATGCCTCGCGCTCACAGGGCTGGGTGGTGTGGCATATCATAGTTACGTGCGAGCCTCTTCATTTGCCGCACTACGAGCACATACTGAGCCGGTACCCCGACTTGGCCTATTCTCTGACGGAGCGTCGCGTGGATTCAGTAAACGACATCATTTCCCAGCAGCCTTTAGTTCAGGTTCGCAGCGAGTTACAGCTTCCGGACTACACGCCCTTGACGCCAGACGACACACCTCCTATCGACGAGGTGGAAGATATCGAGGATTCGGATCTTGGACCACATTTCTTAGAAGAGTGGGACGCAGCATCAGCAGCAGCTTCACCCTTTTACGGCAACCACACCTCTCCAGCTTCTCCGAGATATTCCCTCTGAGCCGTCAGAATGTCAGAGACAGGCAGTGCTGCACCAGACGATCCGATAGCCATCCTCAGAGAACAGATGTCCGTCCTCCAGGAGGCCCTCTCCACCGGTCTTGCATCGATGACCGCACGTTTGGATGTCCTGCGGGCCTTTTCTTCTTCGAGGACGCAACCAGCTACCCATTCAGTTTCTTCGGTAGCAGAGTCAGTTCCTGAGCAAGTCGACGCTCCGGAACCAGAGGTAGACAATCCTGAATTGAAATATCTTTTTAAGATAATAAACACAGCACAAAAAAAGAAAATAGATGCAAAGTTGCCCGAGCCATACAACAGTCGCCGCGATAAGCGCGTGCTAGACCATTGGCTTTTCAAAATGGAGGTTTACTTTTCAAATATTGATCTCATTGAAAGCAAGAAAGTTGCTTTGGCTAGCTCTCTACTAAAGGATACTGCATTCCTTTGGTGGCGTCGCCGCATCAAAGATGGAAAAATCACCGCTACTTGGGACAAATTCCAGCGCGTTCTTTGCAAGGCTTTTTTGAGCCTGCAAATGCCGATTTCCACGCCCGGTCTTCTCTCCGCCGCCTGAGCCAAACTGGTTCCTTGGCCGCGTACATCTCAGAGTTTCAGAAATTAACTCTTGAGATAGAGACTCTCAGTCCTTCCGACAAACTCCACAGTTTTGTTGACGGACTTGAGCCTTCCCTCCGAGATGATGTCCATAAATTTAACCCTGCCACACTGGATGCTGCAATCGCTTATGTTGAGCGTCTTGGTGACAATTGGCGCCCACTCAAAAGTTTCCTTTCTGGTGATCGAGTTTCCAATTCTGCAAGCTCTTTACAACGAAATTACCAAGGACAAGGTGATCAGAATCAGCGTTCTTTCTCAGGAGCTCACTCTTCGAGACAATACTCTGCTGGACAAACTTCTTTTCGACCCCAATCTTCTGGACAAGCAGCCACTTCCAGAGCCTCCTCTTCGGCAAATAATCAGAATCGACGAAACAATCGTCCCAATCATAGAAGGAATGGTCGTCGTGATTTTCGGCCGAATACTTCCTCTGGACAGCAATCCTCTTCATCGGCTCCTTCAACCTCCAACTCCAACCGTACAGGATTATGTACAATTTGTCATGGAGATCACAGGTGGTATGAATGCCCCAAGAAGCCAAATCCTTCAAATCCTCGCCAGAATTCTCACATGGAGACCACAATACGTCCTCTGGACAGCAATCCGGCTCCTTCAACCTCCAACTCCAACCGTACAGGATTATGTACAATTTGTCATGGAGATCACAGGTGGTATGAATGCCCCAAGAAGCCAAATCCTTCAAATCCTCGCCAGAATTCTCACATGGAGACCACAATTTCAGAACCTATCCACAGCCAACCTCCTGTCCCAGACAAAGGCAAACAGGCAGCACGTTGTGTTCGAGTTTCCAAGGTTGTAAGTGCCTTAATGATGAATGCTCGGAATCACGTCACTGCTCCGGTGGATCTTTCGAATCAGGTTCTCACCCTCCTTGGCTTTGTTGGCAAGCAGCCAATCAATGTTCTTGTGGATAGTGGGTGTTCTACTAATTTCGTCAGCAAATCTTTGATTACTAAACTGCGCCTTCAAACTCAACCTAGTGAGGCAGCTTACCAAGTAGAACTTGTTGATGGTTCCTTCCTCGAGTGCAACAAAAGGATTGAAAAGCTGGATTTTCAGATTCAGGATTACCAAGATCAGCTTGGTTTTTCAGTTATGCCCTTGTCACATTACGACTTGATCCTTGGCCAATCTTGGTTATTTCAGTATGATCCAATAATCAATTTCAGAGATCACTCAATTCGGCTCTTTCACAAGCAACAGGAAATAGAGCTTCGTGGTCTTTTCAGTGCCAAACCCATTATCTTGGTTTCTGCTTTACAAGTCAAACGGCTGGTTCGAAAACGTGATTGTGCTACTGCCTTAATCATGTTAAGAGATGTTAAACCCGGTGCAGAAGAAGCAGAAGTTAAATCCTCCTCAAATATTGCCTATTTGCAGCAACCCTTCTTTCAACCACATTTGGACTTGTTTCCCGACGAGCTACCAACAACTTTGCCTCCTCGGCGTTCCGTGGATCATCCCATTGATTTGATCCCCGGCCAACCTCCACCAATTCGAGCCCCTTATCGAGTTTCATACTCAAAGCCTCAAGAGATACAGCGGCAGCTAGAAGATTTGTTGGATAAAGGTCATATTCGCCCAAGCAAAAGTCCCTTTGGAGCTCCTGTTCTGTTGGTCAAAAAGAAAGATGGGTCTATGTGTCTTTGCATCGACTATCGTGCTTTGAATAAGTTGACGATCAAAAACAAGTTTCCCTTGCCTCGCATTGACGAGTTATTTGATCAATTACTGGGAGCAAAGATCTACTCCAAAAATGATCTAAAATCAGGGTATCACCAAATTCGCATTCGCATTGGTGATGAGTACAAGACAACTTTTCGCACAAAGTATGGTCACTATGAATTTCTGGTATTACCATTCGGGTTAACCAATGCCCCGGCCTCTTTCATGATGCTGATGAACGAAATATTCGGACCATACTTGGACAAGTTCGTGATCATGTATTTGGATGACATTTTAGTTTTCAGTCGAACGATGGCTGATCACAAGAAACATTTGAAGCTTGTCTTCCAAGTTTTGTGAACCAATGTGCTATACATCAATAAGAAGAAAAGTGATTTCTTCAAGAATCAGGTGGAATACCTTGGTCACATTATTTCTGCCAGTGGCGTTGCAGTCGATCCCAAGAAAATACAGGTCATAGTGGAATGGCCTTTACCGCTCACCATCTCAGATGTGCGCTCCTTTTTGGGACTTGCAAACTTCTATCATACCAAGGTCCACAAATTCTCCGACATTGCAGGTCCTTTGACTGAGCTTACCAAGCAGGATAAACTTCAATGGACTGAAGAAGCAGAACAGTCGTTCAAAGCCCTTAAACACGCCTTGACGACAACTCCAGTTTTGGCTATTGCAGATCCTACTCAACCTTTTCAGGTCATGACCGATACGTCAAATCGTGCTTCTGGAGGTGTTCTTATGCAGAATGAGCATGTCATTGCTTTTGACAGCCGCAAATTTTCAGCCATACAAATGAGATACCCAGTTTATGACAAGGAATTTTTAGCCATTGTTCATGCTTACCGCACTTGGAAACACTATCTTCTTGGCGCAGATTCCGTGGTGCAGACAGATCATCAGTCATTGACATACATTTTTACTCAACCTGTGATGAGTCCGCGTCAAGGACGATGGGTTGAGTTCTTGGCAAATTTTCATATGATTATTCAATACATGCCAGGCCTTGCAAATGCAGTTGCAGATGCCTTAAGCCGCCTTCCTCGAGCCATCAACTTTGCCATTTCCAGTGTGCAGATGGAAATACCTGCTTGTTTCAAGCATGAGTATTTGACACATCTAGATTTTGGATGCATTTCAAGCTCTTAAATCCTCTACTCCGACTCCTGCAGGGATGAATATGTTTGCAGCTTACACCATTGTCAATGACTTGCTGTATTACATTGATCGCATTTGTGTTCCACACAATACACCATTGCGGAAAATTTTAATCCAAGAACATCATGAAGTCCCTTTTGCTGCTCATCGAGGCATCAGCAAGACATACAGATTGTTATCTGCAACATATTTTTGGCCACAAATGCAACAAGATGTTATCAAGTTTGTCAAAGCTTGTCATTCCTGTCAAACAATGAAGGCTTCTCGACAACTTCCTCAAGGGTTACTTCATCCTTTGCCCGTACCTCAAGAAAGATGGGAAAGTGTCAACATGGATTTTATCACTACATTGCCTCGTTCTCAAAAAGACAATGCACAGATTCTCGTAGTGGTGGATCGGTTTTCAAAGACGGCACACTTTATTCCTTGCAAGAAAGCTGCCTCGGCACCAGACGTTGCGCAATTGTTTGTGCAACACATTTTCAGATTACATGGATTACCGAAGTCTTTTGTTTCAGACAGAGATCCCAAATTCACAGGGCATTTTTGGACATCCCTTTTCAAATCCCTTGGTACAAATTTGTTATTCAGCTCAGCATACCATCCTCAAACTGATGGGCAGACAGAAAGAGTGAATCAAATTTTGGAAGAAATGCTTCGACATTACATACAAATTCGATTGGGATCATGGGAAGAGTATTTGCCACTTGTAGAGTTCGCATACAATAACTCTATCCATTCAATAACTGGCATGACTCCATTCCAAGCAGCTTATGGGCATACTCCTCTTATACCGACAAACTTTGTTCTTCAACACAAAGTAGCTCTAGCAGATCAGTTGGTTCAAGAAATGCAAGATGTACTTATTCAAGTACGTGACAAGTTGGTTCATGTCCAACAAAAGTACCAGAAACAAGCCAATAAGCATCGACGACATGCAGATTTCCAAGAGGGAGATTTGGTTTTATTATATGTAGCACCTCATCGCTACAAAACTGTGAAATAGGTCTTTCCAAAGTTGCGCCCTCGCTTCTATGGACCTTTCAAAATAATCAAGAAGTACTCAGTTGTCAGTTACAAGTTGGAACTTCCACTCTCATGGGGAAAACTTCATCCAACTTTCCACATTTCTTGGCTCAAACAATACATACAAGGAGATTCGCCAATTCCAGACTTATCTTCTTATGTGCCAGAAATTGAAGATGAACACATAATTCTTGTTCCAGGAAAGATTCTTGATGTAAGACAAAAAGAAACAAGACGAAAGATCACAACAAAATTTCTTGTCAAGTGGATGGATCTTGATGAGTCAGACTCAACTTGGTAGACGGATGAAGATATGCAGCAGTACCCAAACCTCCTTCAAGAATTCTTTGAAAAGCGGAAGACTTTCATCTGAACACGGGGTTTTTAAGTAAATGGGAGGGAATGTCACGATTGTGACTTGTTACACTCTTCTTAATTCATTACAGATGCAGATGCGAAGTGTGACTAACCCAGGAGGACTCCTGTTCTCGAATGGTTACACCCCTTCGCCCAAAAGACATACCTCTTCGCCAAAAGCCACACTCCTTCGACGACTGGTCACACCTCTTCACCGTACGGATGCGACTCTTCACCCAATGGTTGCAACTCTTCGCCGAAAGGATGTGTCTTTTCGCCTAAAGTCATGTCTCTTCACAAAGAGACATGCCTCTTCATTGATGACTATTCAATTCCTATAAAAGGAACCCTTGTATCACACTTTCAAGCAATCAAACACAGAGTCTTCTAAGTCTTGTTCTAAGTTCAGTTTCATTTTCTTAAGTCTTAATCATGAGTTTAAGTACTTAATTAAGGATTAGCGACTAGAATCCTTACACTCCCCCCCCCCTCCCCATGGAGATAGAGGTGCTTACCAGATCGGTCTCCTTTATGCACAACGGGGATACTACCAGAGATAGATATGCCAGATTGGCCCTTGAGTCCTCAAGACAGTTAGCTTTACAAGGGGACACATCATGCTTGTATGCACAGATGTCATCATGGTTCTAGATACATGGCTTCCACATGGACAACTAACCCCCCTTCCAGTACTCCATTGATGCACCATCGTTGTCTCTTACGCGGGGTAGAGATCACTACACTCATTCACCAAGACCTGACCAGTTGGACACCAAGAGGACATGGATAGAGCCGACACAAGAGTTGGGTACGAAGATGGCTTTCTATAAAGAGCATCTTCTCCAACTCACAGGGGATGGGTTTGTGATTCAACCCAACTACATGGATACACATCTATCTCATGGGTTACAGTGTGACATTGGCCAAATACGAACATCTTCCCACCAGCTTGAGATTGAGACTGGTAGATTTAGAGGGATATCAGTAGCCAGGAGGATATGCCACCTATGCCATACAGAGCCAGAGACAGAGATGCATTATAAATGTCAATGCACAGTGTACTACGAGATATAGGGTCGCTTCCATTGTCTAGTTGGAGACGGTCATGAGCTATCACGACCGATGCCTTAGACTGTATCTACTTGAGTTACACAAACACAGAGATAGTTTTACTGAGGGGATCTGGAGAGAGACAACCCCAAAGACAAATTACCGATTTCTTCACTGTAACAGACTTGGACACTCCAAGTCAAGAATCAATCGCGACAGCACCAAATAACCACTTCAAAACAATTCACAGTTCACAATAGATTCAACGCTGGCCCGCAGACGGAGTTCCGTGCCTAGAGACATTGGCCCCAAAGACTGGCGTCCCTTTCGATATTCCTTTTTGTATTATTCAGTTCAAAGTACAAGAGTGGTTGGGTCTCACTCTCAGACTCTGCGTCTAGATGCTCTGCAGAGTGAGAGCCCAATCCACATATTTATTGTTTACAAGGGATGCCAAAAGCAAAGCCCCGAAAAGCTTCAGATCAAAAGCCTAAATAAAAGCAAAGGCTCTCTCCTCTCTCAAACTCTCTTGAGTTTTTAAAATAAAGCAAGGGATTCTCTCTCATTCTATCTCAATTTGCGTACAGCAAAAAAATTCTTTTCCTAGCGCAAAATCCAAAAAGTTCGGTACGGTGCCACGTCATCATGTCAGTGCTTTTTCCGGGATTCAGTCTATTGCCCTTTTAGGGTTAGGGTTAGGGTTAAGGTTTCTGTTGTTTTTAGGGTTTTTGGCAAATTTTAGGGTTTGCAGGTTTTAGGGCTAGGGTTTCCAGAATTATGGTTTTCAACAGCAGTCAAGGTTAGGGTTTCCCGCATGCTCTCGGACAGACACGTCATCACTTTGTGACATACCCCCCTCTTGAAAACATTGTAATCGCCCTCGATTACGCCTGCGACACATCTAGCACATGTACCAATCGACAGTCACATCACACGACATCACAGGACATCACTAGACATCACAGGACATCACATGACAAATCACATTCAGCATTCATTCGGATCTTAGACCATGATTTATCGGCAATGTAGCTAGCAATCGCATCTAGATCCAATCGGGACCTCATCGATGTCCGATTGACTAACTCCTATTGCAACCATGTCTATTCGAGATCAAGTAGACCGAAATGCTGCAGTCATTTCGTCTATCAGTTCCTGCACTTAAAAAGAAGTGAAGAACAAATCAGTATCATATTCAGAAATTCCATTTCATAAAGTCATCCAGCAGAATACTGTCAGCTCTCAGTATCCCTGAAGCTCAAAGAGACATCAGTGACTTTAGTATCAAAATCAAGGCATCTGTTGACAAAGGAGCGGAGTAACTCCCCTCTTGTGCATCCCACTGCACCAGATCTCCGGCCAAGTTGAATTATGGGTTCCATTTGGAGTAGACATGCTAAACCAAAAGCATCGAGGTAAAGTTTCACAATCTGAGTAATTGCCAGGTCCTCCTCCTCCATCCACTTCCAATCCAATGCAGGATAGTTCTTGAACTTAACCAAGAACCGCCTTCGGACTTTACCTTTATTCGTCGTATCCTTATGTGCCAAAATCTGTTCAAGAACAAGGATCTCCTCGTTTTCTTCCACTTCGGGTTGCTCATCAGGCTCCCATCATCAGGCACATCACCTTTAAAAGGTTTCAAGAGACTCACATGAAATGCATTGTGAATCCTCCAAGTATCAGGCAGTTTCAATTGGAAGGAGACATCATTTATCTTTTCAGAGATCTGGAAAGGTCCGTAGTATCGCATACTAAGCTTTGGAAAAAGCCTCTCCTTTCCCTTTTTCTTTCTCAGGCGTGCCTTCTCAAAACGTAAGAGCACCCAATCATCCTCCTTCAATTTCAAGTCGCGACGATGGCAATTCGCTGCCTTTTGCTGTCGTTCTTGATTTGTGCAGAGCCTCACAAACCTTGGCAAGGGCCGTATCTAAGTCTCGCGTATACTCATCTGCTTCAAAAATCTTATCTTTCGTGCTTAGGAAGGGTGGAACCTTCGCAGCACCGTCAACAATCTCAAATGGCGCCTCCCCGTCGAAGAGTGTATCATGTTATTGTAGGCAAATTCAACCAAAGGTAGGTACTTTTCTCATTGAGTCTTCTGATCCGAGATACAAGACTTCAATAAATCTAGAACCATTGGATTGGCAATCTGAGATTTCCCGTCAGTCTGCGGGTGGAACGATGACGAGAACTGCAATCGCGTACCAATGTTCTCCCAAATTGCCTTCCAAAACAAACTCTTAAATCTAGGGTCCCTGTCGGAGACAATCATCTAAGGCATGCCATGTAATCTGAAGATCTGGGCCACAAACAGACTCACTAAGTGATCTGGCTTGACTGTTTTCTTCACTGGAATGAAATGAGCCTGTTTGCTAAATCTGTCAATAACAGTCCAGATACCATTGTGACCACTCTGTGTTCTCGGGAGATCAAAAATGAAATCCATTGCAATACTTTCCCAGGGGCGGGTGGGTATGGGTAAAGGCTGTAACAATCCCTGTGCTTTATGCCTATCAAAATTGACCTTCTGGCATACCAAGCAACTGCGCACAAACTCTTCCACATCCTTCTTGAGTCTCGGCCAAAACAAGTATCTCTCTACCCCTTTCATGGTGGTAGCAATGCCGCGGTGACCCGTAAAAGGTGTACAGTGGCATTCACTCATAACCTTTCCCCTCAACGGTTGTGTAACGCACAACATGGTTTTTCTCATCAAGTAGCCATCCCGAATGGAGTATCCTGCTACTATCTCCCCATCCCGTATCCGTGTGAAAACGTCTGCAGAATCTGTATCTGTGGCATATTGATCGACCATATCCTCGAAGCTCCTATGATGTATCACAAAAATAGTCAGAACCAATGGCTTCCGAGACAAAGCATCTGCCACCACATTCTTTTGTCCCTGCACATGGACAATCTGGAAGTGAAACTGTGACAAGATGTTCGCCCACCGCATCTGCTTTTCGGAAAGCTGCTTCTGTGACAAGAAGTAGCGCATACTCTGATGGTCTGTAAAGACAGTAAAATCCGCTCCGAGTAGGTAGTGCCGCCACTGAGTAAGAGCATGCTACATGGATAACCGCCAAAAGCTCTTTCTAATAAATCTATGTTGTCATCTCCGGCCTTGAGAACAATCGGCTCTCGTAAGCAATGACATTGGCCTTCTTGCATTAAGACCGCATCCAGACTATGACCACAAGTATCGCAATATACTTCAAACGACTTCTGCAAGTCCGGCAAAGTCAAAATTGGTCTCGTAGTCAATTTCTCTTTCAATGTCTGAAAGGCAATCACCTTTGTGGGTCCCCACGAGAAAGGGACTCCTTTCTGTGTCAAGATATGCAAAGGGGAAGCAACCTCTGCAAACTTTTGAATGAACCGCCTGTAGTACGAACACACTCTCAAGAAGCTTCTAACTTCATGGACATTCTTCAAATCGGGCCAATCACGGATAGTCTCTATCTTGGCCGGATCCATTTGCACTCCCACTGTTGAGACAATGTGTCCCAGAAAGTGTATCTCTTGTAGGAAAAATTCACTTTTCTTTGCATTAATCACTAACTTGTGATCTCGTAATGCATGAAAGACCTGAAGCAGATGATCTCTATGTTCTGTCTCATTCTTGGAGAAAACAATGATATCATCAAAGAAAGTGCCAACAAATAGCCTGTACTCTCAAAAAATCCTATCCATCATCCGGTTAAATGTCGCACGAGCATTGGTTAAGCCAAAAGGCATCACCAAAAACTCAAATAACACAAAAGTCATCCGAAAAGTTGTCCTGTAGACATCTCCCGACGCGATTCTGATCTGATGATATCCACTCTTCAGATCAATCCTGCTAAAGCACAAGGATCCCTGTAATCTTTCGAGTATATCATCGATCCTAGGAATCGGAAATCTATTCTTGATGGTGATTTTGTTGAGAGCTCTCTATAATCGATGCACGTTCTCCAAGATCCATCTTTCTTCAAAACCAACAACACTGGAGAGCAATACGGTGAAGTACTAGGCTGGACAAGACTCTTTTCCAAGAGGTCTTTCACTTGGTTCATAATCTCTTCATTATGTGCTCGGCTCACACGGTAAGGTGGCCGGTTCAGTGGTGTGCTTCCAAGTATCAAATGAATGGAATGATCTTCAGGACGAGCGGATGGTAACTCGCCTGGCAGGCCCTCTGAAAAGCAATCGGCATGAGTGTGGAGAAAATCTTGGCGTTCTTTTATTCAGGTCAAAACATATTCGACCTTTATCCATTGTTCAGTTCTCTCCCAAAAGAATGAGTAAAGAAACTGAAGTTCATCAAGTACAATCTCTGAGCCCTTCATTTGTCAAAGTCGCTTTCTCGGTCCGGTAGTCAACCATGACATAGTTCTTGTGGAACCAAGGGATTTCGAGTAGAGCGTCACTTGCGTGCCCTGAACACCCCTGTCATTGCAAACGAAGTTTTCCAATGCTCGGTGTAATGGCAACATCCCGTCCGGGTGCCACTCGAACTACCTCCGCCTGTGGCCTCAGCCTTTCGGGCGTAGTTCCAAATCGAGCCGCCAATTCCAAGTGAAAAGAAGTTGGCCTTGGCTCCTTCAAAAGAGTTCCCTGATCTTTCACTTTGCCCTAAAAGCGGCAAAGTTTGTACTTTCATTCATTTGATTCGGTTCAGGCCCCACGCAATGTGGTACCAGTTCTGCTTTTTATCTGCCTTTTCTGCCACGTCTCTCAGCTGCTTTAGAACTTTCTAGCCTTTCTTCATCTTGTTCATTCGGTGCCTTGTTAGGGCACTTCACGGAGATATGCCCAGTTTCCCCACATTCAAAGCACTTCCCCTCCTTTATGTAGCGAGCTCTCTCTTGAGGAGTAAGCTTGGGTCGTGCATCCTTCTTTTCTGGGTTGCTCTTTCTCTTTCTACTTTCATTTGTCGAAGTCTATTCAGCTCTTTGTGTCATGATCTCATCGGTGGGGTAGGTCAAACTGCCAAAGTTAATGGCAAAACCCCGTTTCGCACGACTCATCAACTCCTGAATGGAAGCTGACTTCTATTCCAAGCAGTGATTTCAGATCTCTGTAGATAGACCCAAGGTAAACCGCTCAATCTGTTCCTTGAACGAGATCTTCTTAAATGAAGAGGCGGGTAGAAAAGAGCTCCAGAATCTCTCACAATAAGCGTCCACTGTATCCTTCTTGGTCATCCAAAGATGGTTCCAAGCAGTTCGTATGTCACGTTCGTACTCTCGAGTCAGCCATGAAGAAATAAAAAGCCTTTTGAATTTCAGCCATTTAACTGGCGCTGTCTTGTTTAATAGAAGCGTGGACCACCAAGTTCGAGCATTCCCCTTAAGGTAAGAGGCAGCTCTCCGAATATTAGTGCGCTCTGAGTAACGCCCTCCAGAGAAGGCGATGTCAAACTGTTGTATAAAAGACAAAGCCTTCGAAGCATCTCTATAACCAGAAAACGTGTAAAATTTAATTGATTGTCCACCTTCCTTAAACTCTCGGACTTTCTTGCTTTTGTCTTCCAAAAAGTCATATTGGTTCGCTTTGTAAAAATTCTTCTTCTTTGCATAAAAGTTGTTGTCATCAGAGTTCGAACTGCAAATCCTCTGTAGAACTGTCAACCAAGGGGCGAAATTTAGACTTCTTTGCCCTTTCCGAAGCGTTGTTTCTTGCTTCACTTTTTGCCTTTTCTGTCTTCTTCGCTCGAATCAGAAGAGCTAGAAGAACTGTCATAAGAAGAAGAAGAAGAACTGGTACTCCTTCAAATCGAACACGCTTCTTCTGTTTCTTTGCCTTATCAAATGTCGACTAACGACCCAAATAACCCACGAAGTCACTGCCTTTCTTCTGCTTTTTGCCGTGCTTTTTAGCTTTGTTCTGCGCGTCAAAAAGCTGAGCAATCCGTGCATCAACCACCTCTTCTAATTCCTTCTCTGAATATTTCTTGTGAACAGAAGATTTCTTGAGAGCGGGTTTCGGGGGTGGTGTTGTGGTTTTTTGCCACAGCTCGTGCACTTCTTGAAAAGAAGTCTCGCTCATATATTTTACAAATTTTGGGTCCTTCGCAAAATTGAGCATCATCTTTGTTGCATCGCCGATCAATTGACGACGCTCCATCTCTTGTCTCTCCGCCTGAGTAGGCCGAGGCGGGCCATACTCTCTGGCGGGATCTTCGTTGTGATCCCTACCCGCATCTCGGGATGCAGAGGGAGTCGACTGATCCTTGCGTGAAGCCATAGGTGTTGCGGGAAAAAAAAAATTGGGATCGAATTTCCCGTAGAAGAGAAATCGGCCGTGCTCCGATACCACTATAACAGACTTGGACACTCCAAGTCAAGAATCAATCACGACAACACCAAATAACCACTTCAAAAAAGTTCACAGTTCACAATAGATTCAACACTGGCCCACCGGCGGAGTTCCGTGCCTAGAGATATTGGCCCCAAAGACTGGCGCCCCTTTCGGTATTTCTTTTTGTATTATTCAGTTCAAAGTACAAGAGTGGTTGGGTCTCACTCTCAGACTCTGCGTCCAAATGCTCTGCAGAGTGGGAGCCCAATCCACATATTTATTGTCTACAAGGGATGCCAAAAGCAGAACCCCGAAAGCTTTAAATCAAAAGCCTAAATAAAAGCAAAGGCTCTCTCCTCTCTCAAACTCTCTTGAGTTTCTAAAATAAAGCAAGGGATTCTCTCTCTTTCAATCTCAATTTGCGTGGAGCAAAAAGATGCTTTTCCCAACACAAAATCCGGAAAGTTCCGTACAGTGCCACGTCATCATGGTAGCGCTTTTTCCGGGATTCAGCCTGCTGCCCTTTTAGGGTTAGGGTTAGGGTTAGGGTTAGGGTTAGGGTTCCTGCTGTTTTTAGGGTTTTTGGCATATTTTAGGGTTTGCAGGTTTTAGGGTTAGGTTTTTCAGAATTAGGGTTTTCAGCAGCAGTCAAGGTTAGGGTTTCCCGCATGCTCTCAAGCAGACACGTCATCACTTAGTGACATTCACACCAGACACTGGAGAGATAGAGGAGCAGCCACCACTGCAAAGCTTAGCTCATACTCACACCTGCGGTACTCTCATTGACCGATTGGAGCTAGGGAGATCGAGACGCCCACGACTAAGGAGAGGAGCTTCACAACATTGACGGAGACTCCAGCAAAGGATTCGAACCATACTATCTCGACATTAGGATAGCCTCATGACCCATTATATCACCCTCTTGTACTGGGTGTGAGAGTGCGCGTGTGCGGAAGAGAGAGAGAGAGAGAGAGAGAGAGAGAGAGAGAGAGAGATGAAATGAAATGTTATATTAACGTCTTAAAAAGGCCAAAGTGACCTATGAGACCAGAAAGTTACAATGTGGTGGATCTGATACAAAGTCAGAGTAACAAGATGACAAAATGACAGAATGACAAAATGACAAAATAAAATACTATGGAATCCTGAACTGCTAGGTGTGGACTAAGCAGCTAAACAACTAGCTAGGATAGCTAGACCATAGGAGATCCAGCATCGGTCGCTGGCGGATCTCATCAATCTCCTCCATGGTCAGTAGTCTGACCGGGCGTCGTGCATGTCGAGCCAAAGTGACCCGAATCCTCTGATGCAACCTCTGTCGATGCTGTGTAGTCCTCCGCAGTCGTGGGCGTCTGGATCTCCCCAATTTAGTCGCTCGGTCGGAGACCACAAATTCAAGATATGGTGAAGAGGGGGCGATCAGCCTCCCATGACTACCATGAGCAGAAGACCCGATACACAATGACCAGATAGTGTAAGGGGAGGTAGGGCAAAGCCTAGTAAAGTTCGCTTGGCCCCATAAATAGGTGCCCAAGGGGAGGTAGAGCAAAGCCTAGGAAAATTCGCCACGACCCAGCAAGAAAAATGATATATGGAAATATATGTGGACGCCCGGACAAAGGTGGGCGGCCAGACCTGGTACAACCTAGACTATGGGTGGCCAGCAACCCGGAGACATACTAGCCGTACAAGTATGCCCTAGACCTGTGAAGCAGCAGAGTGGTGTAAGTCTAACGCCCCCTCTCAGCACCTGATGTTGAACGAACCGAGTGGAGCCGAAGATGTGAGGCAAAGGATGAAGATGTCTACTACGATGTCTGCAGCAGTCTGGGGTGTCCCAACCTCCGAGAGATCTCCATAGTAAAGTGTCATCACGAGCACTGTAGCAAACTGTTGTACTCCACCGATACAGGGTAAAGATACTACGTGAAGGTCCCGAACTGAGTGTGAAATAGGATTTGTGGTGTCTGTAGTCAAACCGTCTGGAGAAAATGGAGAAGCCGAGGAGCCGTCATGAGAATGATCGGAAGCGTGTCAATGCATGAACCTATAACCCAGTGTGGCTAAGTGGCTAAGCTGTGTAAAACTCTAGGAAGGCCAGATGTAGCAAATCTGCGCCGTAAACTCCTCCGAATCAAGGAAAGTCAAACTAAGCAGCCTGCACTGTAGAAGCTACCGTAAGCTGCAGTAGTCACTAGGAGACCGCAAGGACCACCACCGAATGGTGTCCTGTCAGTAGGTAGGGTAATCCAAGATGAGGGGAAAGCCAGACTCAACAGTCTGCGTTGTGAAGGGCCTCTGAGAAGAGGTGTGGTCAGACCAAGTTTTCTGCACCGTGATCATCATGTAGAAGTAGGGAAGCCAGACTAAGCATTCTGCGTTATGAAGATCCTCTAAGAAGAGGAAAGGCCGTACCAATCCCTTTGCGTTGTCTTGCCTGTATCTCCTGCCTCCAACCCTCCGGTGTCAACCAAAACATAATCCACACCAACAACGCCACCAAACCGCAACTCGGTGTGGCTCTCAATGTGAATGAGCTGGGAGTGGCCTACTGCCTAGGTCGGGGGATAAGTCTGTTGTAAGGTTACCGAGGGTGAGTGTAAGCAACTCTGAAGGTAGCAATCCAAATGATCAGGAGTGTAGAAGAGCAATCGCACTACCATCCAAGCCAAGCTCTGGATGACTCCGGATGTAGTCGCATAATGATGCATGATCTCCCGTATCTCGCGAGTAAACTCTGCAAGAGAGTCCAAAGCACTAAAGTCCCACTTCAATCTGTAGATCCAAGCAATCAACCTATCCATGAAGAGATATGAGATCCTCTCCCTAAGTCCATGTAGATGCTCCTGTGTAAGCAAGTGATCTAACGTGTCAAGGTCAAGTAATAAGTGTGTGTCCACCCAAGATGGTGGTGTCTTCTCTGGGAATGTTAGAATCCCATATGCCATCAGCATGGCCATATCTCGTGTGAACTCCTCTGATGAGTGCATAGGTGTGTCCATAGCAACCCACAAGTCACCACCCCCTCTAGAGTGCACAACCGCCAAATGAAGGCTGGAATGAATGGATCTCCCAAGGATCGTATGCCCGTAGATGATCAAGCCGATGTTGAAGATACCGTGTACTAAAGCAATGACTGAGAGACCGCACGAACCACCATTGGATATTGTCCTGGCAGGAGGTAACTTCATCCTCTGTCGAAAATTGCAAGCCAAGAGGCTGCTGTCCACTCAAAAACGCAACTGCAAGGTGATGAAAACGCTGCTGTCCAGCGATTTTCAGCGTGCTCGTACGCTCCCGACAGGGTCCAAAGCGGTGCAGGGGGTCTGGGGAGGGTGGGGAATCAAAGTCACAACCCCGAGAGGGCTGGAAACAGAGAAAAAACAGCAGGTGTATGGCTGAAAGCTGTAGATCAGAAGAGGAATTTCGCCGGCAAAGCACCGGATGCCGAGCCAGTGGGGAAGATCTGAGTGGGCTAAAGTTGGCGTTGCCCCCCTCAACTGAAACGCAAGGTTTTTCACCAAAAACGCAGGTGCTCCCTAAAAACGCAAGGGGCAGCAAAAAACAAAAGCGATCTGGAGGGGTTTTCCACGACAAAAATGTCCAAAAATGGTTGGCGCTGGCAGCCAGCAGGTGATCGCCAATGGAGGAAGTAAAAACGCAGGTGGAAATGGGGATTCCCGCGAGGAAAACGCTTCAGACGTCGTCGCTTGCCTGGCTTTTTTCTGATGGCTGGCTGATGTAAAAACGTTGGCTGATTCTTGCAGAAAACGCTGCTGATTCTTGCAACATAGTCACAATCGTGACATACCCTCCCTCTTTAAATAAAACCCAGGGTAATTGTAGAAACTCTGGGAAGAAGGAAATGTATTATTGTAGTGCTTCTGCATCCAAAGCTCTTTCTGTTAAGTCCCACGTCATGGCATTGTCATTGACCATGACTATTTTGCCAAACTGAAAACTGATTATATCTGCAACTTGTCGCATCTTTGTCAAAAGTATTAATATCACATCTGCAACTTGATTAGTGCCTTTGCCAAAGTCATTTGTAAGTTTGAGCTTTATCCAAGGAAAGATTGAATCTGTATCTGCTTCAAGTGAAATTATTGGTAAACTGACTTGAGTTATCTGTTGAGTGATGACCACTGGTTGGAAATCTATAAGGTATTCAATTGGTTTGTCTGGAACAGTAAAATCCTCCTGAAGGGATGTCGTAGAGTGAGACAGAGTAGTGTTTGGAGGTATATCCATCTGTAAAGGTTTATCAATAGAACAAGTTGTGTCCAAAGATTCATTTGCAGCGACTAAAGTCGTGTTGCAAGATTCTGCATCTGTTTTATCCTTTGTATTTTTGAAGATAAGAATTGGTATCTTCAAGTTTGAAGAATTATCATTCACCATAGCATCTGGTATTTGTTTAGAGACAAAGACCGTCTTCTGCAAGGGCAATGACGAGGCGAATTTTCTTGCCTGGATCACGGCCAAAGAAGTGGTTATGTGCTTGTTGGTTGTCACATAAGAACTGGAATCTTCTGAATCTTCAGCTTTCTCAACAGGTATTGAGGCTTCCTGTTAGGTGCAGCGGAATGAATGTTTGAACTTTGCTCAAGATGAGTACTCCATAATGTGCTCAAGGTTCCTTTTCGTTCTTATGGAAGGGAGAGCCTTCCGTTCTTAATGAGAGTGCTATGATCACAACAAAGTGAATGCACATTGTGCGTACAAGTGAATGAGACTGAGAGATAGAGAGAGAAGAGAGACACGACACCAGAGACGTAAAACCCTCCTCCGAAGGCCCCACTCTCGTCGGCGAGAGTGGTCTACTATTGTTTGCACAAACTAGTACAATGATGATGCATGTGACTGATGCAAGTCTAGGCTATGTCGACGACGACGACGGGGATGGCGAGACCGATCTAAGGGCTGAAATCTGAAGGCCTTTATCTGCTGTCCAAAAACGCTTAAGGCTAAAATTTGCTGCAAATCCAAAAACGCTGGTTTTGAGGCTGATTTCTGTTGATCTTTGTCGCTGAAATTCTGCAGGTCTTAGGGCTGAAAACTGTTGTTCTTTAGGGCTGAAACTACTGGTCTTTTAGGACTGAATCTGTTGTTCTTTCATTGCTGAAAAACGCCAGCCAGAAGGGAGGGCGATATGGCTGAAAAACGCTAGGGCTGGGAGTATTCTTGCGGTGTCGCATGGGATCAAAAACGCTAGGCCTGGGATCTGATGGTGATGGCTACCTGATGCAAAAACGCCAATGTTTGGAGTCTGCTGGGCGATGATGTCCAAAAACGCTAGGCTTGCTTGTTGGAGAAAACGCTAGGTTGATGGAACCACCAAGGGGGTCTTGCTTGAGAAGTGGCCTGTTGAGCTTGGCTCCTATACTTCTGCCAGAAAGTGCTAACTTTGGTTTGCTTATATATTAACTTACCCAATTTGCCCTACTCAGTTCCCAACAAAAGTCACTTAATAAATAAGTGAAAAATGTCAAAAATAGGGAAAATAGGCTAAAATCACTCGAAAATTCCCTTTACTAATTCTGATGGATTCTGCTGCGAATGCCTATGATCATGCTGTGTGCAACCAGAGGATATGCATCTACACTAAGTGACTGGTCATGCACGGTCTGCGAACAGACTCACAAAAGTGCCAGAACACTTGCTAATCTAGACTGACTAGACTGATTGAACCCTTGTCGTGCTATAGCTTGTCCACGGACACATAAGGTTGGATGTGTCATGTGACACTTCCAATTGACAAGGGGATATTGAGGAAGTTGTTGCCTCTTAGACCTCCGAAGGATCCTCTTGCACAAGGAAAGGATCAATAAATCTTCGACTTTACCACCATCAGATAAGAAAGACTTAAATGTAGGGCATGGCTCGCGAGGGGGAACTTGTCCAACGTCACAGCATTTATGACCGAGTACTCGACTAGGGTCGGATATATGTGCCACTAAGTAAGCCCATCTTGATATGGCTGATGATCCTTTGGAACCTTCATGTTGCTTCTTTTGTTGCTGATGATTCGAATAAGACGTTGGTTGCTTAAAACTGTAACATTTCCAAGAATATTCATGTTGAGACTTTTGTTGCTCGCACGAAGGTACTTTGTGTCTAGTTATCTCTGAGAAATCACGCTTTGGGTGAGAAAATTTGGACTGTGGAAACTTTGATTTGAACGGTTCTTCTTGGTCGATCATTGAATCTGCCAATGAGGAAATTGATTGTGTAGGCCTTGGGGAGCACGAAGAAGTATAACCCTGAAGCACGTCCAAGCGTGTGGCCATTGATGTAATGGCCAATAGAGATAGCCTGTTGGAGGGCTACCATATGCTCTTTTAGTTTTGCTATCGGATTCTCCGGCATAATATGGTCGTTGCCATCTTCTGATCCAGCCATGTGACTGCTCAACGGGAACATCGTGGCGAGGCTGGAAACGTATGCATATCGTAGCGGGAAGGGGTTCCGGCTTTGGGATTGGTTTTGGCTCCATAATAATTATTACTTCAAGTGCAGGAGAATTTTCCAGGAGAACAATGCCCGGAATCTCGTCTATGTACGAGAGAGACATCATCAGAACACGAAAATCATCGTTGTCCATGGCTGAGAAGTGGCCCGCGCACAAGAGAGGCACCCAAGGCCAACGTTGCTAAGAGGAGGTGGGAGGGTTGCGTGCGCAGCAAGGACACGCTGTAGGTTGATTGTCATCATGAGGCTCACGTAATAATTTTCGGACCTTTTAATTGATCAACTGTGTTCACATGAGCTTTAAAAATTTAGGGCTTGTCCGGTGGGTAATTGACCCAACTTAAACGTTTTAAAATGTGGCCAAGTGATAGCGTTAAAATAAAGAGCTGGCTGGCTGCCCACGTTAAAAAAAACTCCAACGAAAATGCCTTAAATCAGCCAGCGAAGAGGTGTCTGCCAGCAACGTTTCAGCCCAGTCAGAAGACTCTGTGTTGATTGATTGAATGCATGCTTGAAACTGAGTACAATAGGCTCCTTATATAGGAGACGAAGAGACACAAATGAAAGACACGTCTCATGGTGAAGAGAAGCGACTACAGACGTAAAGACACGTCCTTTCGGCGAAGAGCTGCAACCATTGTGCGAAGAGTCGCACCCGTAGAGTGAAGGGGTGCGACCAGTCGTCGAAAGTGTGGCTTTTGGCGAAGAGGCACGTCTCTTGAGCAAAGGGTCGTGACCATCCAAGCGTAGGGGTTCTCCTTGGCATGGTACTTTGCGTATCTGCAACTAGGAGTGTATGTAATACTGCAACATAGTCACAATCGTGACAATAGAGGTGTCCACCCGATTGCGAGCCAGTTCTTGTCTTCATTGCATCTTTCACTGCCACTTTGACAGATCTATATTGGTGAGACATAGAAGATGCTCTGTGAAGACTCTCGCCATGGAGGACATCGATACAATTATGCACCGACAAACGCAAGCCATCTCCGGATTCTAACACACATCAGATTCACCATTTTGTATTTGTTCTCTGAGATACACACCCACCTTTTGTATATGTACCCCTCAGGCTCTCGATACCCACCTTTTACAGATCTACTAGTGTTTCTGTTTAGTTTGTTTCTTTCTTTTTATCCAGACCTTGTATCAGATTCACCATGACGTAACTCTTTGGTCTAATAGGACATTTTGGCCTTTAGAGGACGTTAATATAACATTCATTTCATTTCATTTCTTTGTCTCTCTTTTGCATGCTTGCAGCTCAAATACTCATCAAAGATTTTATTAGCAGACCACCTTTTTCATGATGTATGGGTACTTGCTTTACCCTCCCACTCATTTGTGAACCAGACTTTCATGAAATGTCTATTTTAGCCGGAAAATGAGAGAATACATCATGATGATATAAAGCTGCATGATTGTAAAGAGATACTGGAACTTTAGCCGTTCAATGACCTGAGAACATCAAAATACGCATCACAATTTAAAACTTGACGGATCTCTAGATGATTGTTTTGCCAAAAGAGTGCACCAAGATGCCTAAATGCTCAGCACTCTGCCTCCTATGATGTGGCCATTGGAACAATAAACAATTTTCAGTACTATACAATACTCACGTAGATCTTAATTGTTTCACCACTGGATGTGTCCACAAGCAGCTGACTTCTGGTAGCAGGATTAAGAAATTGTCCTGCATGCAGGTGCAGTTGAAATAAGGATAAAGAAATTACTAAGCAAGTAAAAGTTAAACTTACAATGCAGTAGGAAAAATCATGGCACAAAACTGAATATATTGATCTCAGACATAGTTAGTACAACCATATAATACCAGGCATACCAAGATATATATAACTTCATTAGTCAAAAGAACCAGAACTTAAAACAGGGAAAAAAACATACGAAAAGTTAGTATCTGTGACATAAAAATGCTCAAGACAAATATTAAGCAACAATATCAAACAGTCAATATCAGAGAACAGTTCTGTCAAATGCACTCGCGCCCCCCGTTGGTTAGTTCGTGCCCGTCCTTGTGTCCCCCCCTTTTTGCGTTTTCCCTAATTTCTTATTTTCTGATCATGTTTGCCTGTTTGGTGTATGCGGTTTCTTTTCTTGTTTGCTTGATGTGTTTGATTGCATGTAAGTGTGAGTGATGACGGGGCATGTGTATGGCTGTTTGTGTTTGTTTTCTCATGTTTGATGGGTGGTTGTAACTTGAATTGTGTTCTTCCTTGAGACTGTGGTGGTTGAGTAGACCCAAGGCCCAACAGACATATTTATTCTTACAAGGGATGCCCAAAAGCAGAGCCCCAGAATCTCAAACTCAAAAGCATTATGCCCAAAAGCTGGCTAGCGTAATTTGCAGAGATCCGTACGGACTGCCACGTCATCAGTTCAATGCGTTTTACGGAAAACTGACATGTCAACAGTCAACGCAATTTGCGGGGGTCCGTATAGTCTGCCACATGTTTGTCTGTCAGCGTGTTTTCCGAGCTGCTGCCACCTCAATAGCGTGTGTGCGCGCGCGCACGTGTGTGTGTGTGTGTGTGTGTGTGTATTCGGGGGTCTACCAGTTCACCAGTTTGTGACATACCATCCTCTTGAAAGAATTGTAATCGCCCTCGATTACGCCTACAAAACACACAAAGGCCATCAATTGTCTTAGTAGACACTGACTGTTAGTACCGACGCACTAGACACAACACATCTAGCATTTGTACAAGTCGACAGTCATATCACCGGACATCACAGCACATCACTTGACATCACATGACAAACCACATACAAATTCATTCCAAATCTCACACCATGATTAATCGGCAACATATTTAGTATTCGCATCTAGATCCATTCGGGACCTCACGGATGCCCAATTAATTAATCCTTATTGCAATCATGTCTATAGAGATTTGTGAGACCAAAATGCTACAGTCATTTCGTCTTTCAATACCTGCACTCAAACAAGTCAAGTACAAATCAATCATTTTCATTTTCGGGAATTCCAATTCATAAAGTCATACAACACAATATTGTCAGAGCCCATCAGTATCCCTGAAACACAAAGAATGACATCAGTGACTCTATTCAAAATCGGGGTAATCCGTTGACAAAGGAGCAGAGTGACTCCCCTCTTGTGCAAACCCGCTGCACTAGATTCACCCATGCTGAAATCGGGGTTCTATCGGAGTAGACTATGCTGAACCGAATGCTTCAAGGTAAAGTTCCAAAATCTGAGTATCTGCTAGGTCCTCCTCCTCCATCCACTTCGCATCCAATGCAGGATAGTTCTTGAACTTAACCAAGAACGGTCTAATCACTTTACATGTAGTCTTTTTGTCCTTGCGTGCCAATATCTGTTCTGGAACGAGTATCTCCTCACTTTCCTCCACTTCGGGTTGCTCATCTAGCTCCCCATCATTGGGCACATTGCCTTTAAAAGGCTTCAATAGACTCACATGAAAAGCATTGTGAATCTTCCAAGTATCGGGCAGCCTCAGTCTAAAGGAGACATCATGTATCTTTTCTTTTATCTAGAAACCATAGTACCTCATGCTAAGCTTTGGAAAAAGGCGCTCCTTTCCCTTTTTCTTTCTTAAGCGTGCCTTCTCAAAACGTAAGCGCACCCAATCATCTTCCTTTAATTTCAAATCGCGACGGTGTCGATCTATTGGCTTCTTGTGTCGTTCCTGAGATTTCGCTAAAGCCTCCCGGACCTTGGCAAATGCAGTGTCCAAGTTCCTCGTGTACTAGTCGGCTTCAAAAATCTTATCTTTCGTGCTAAGGAAGGCTGAAACCTTCGGAGCACCTTCAATGATCTCAAATGGCGCCTTCCCCGTCAAAGAGTGGATCGTGTTATTGTAGGCAAATTCCACCAGAGGCAAATTTTTTTCCCATTGAGTCTTTTGATCAAAAATGTAAGACTTCAATAAATGCAATATAGCTGAATTTGCAGTCTCAGATTGCCCATCTATCTGCGTGTGAAATGATGACAAGAACTGCAACCGTGTGCCAATGTTCTCTCAAATAGGCTTCCGAAACAAACTCGTGAATCGGGGATCTTTGTCAGAGACTATTGTCTCAGGTATGCCATGTAATCTAAAAATCTCCGCAATGAACAGTCTCGCTAAATGATCCGGCTTCACTGTTTTCTTCACTGGAATAAAGTGAGCTTGCTTGCTAAATCTGTCGATGACAGTCCAAATGCCATCATGCCCACTCTGTGTCTTCTGAAGATCAAAAATGAAATCCATAGCAATACTTTCCCAGGGGTGGGTGGGAATGGGTAAAGGCTTTAACAATCCTTGTGCTTTATGCCTGTCAAACTTGACCTTTTCACATACCAAGCAACTGTATACAAAGTCGTCCACATCTTTCTTGAGTCTCGACCAAAAGAAGTAACGCTCCACACCTTTCAAGGTGGTGTCAATGCCGCGGTGACCCGTAAAAGGTGGACAATGGCTTAAGTCAGAACCTTTTCCCTCAACGACTGTGTAACGCACAACATCGTTTTCTTCATCAAGTAGCCATCCCGTATGGAATATCCCGCTACTACCTCCCCATTTTGTATTTGAGTGAATACATCTGAAAAATCTGGAGCTGTGGCGTACTAATCAACCATGTCCTCGAAGCTTCTATGATGAATCGCGGAAATAGCCAAGACTAGCGGCTTTCGAGACAAAGCATCTGCCACCAACTTCTTTTGTCTCTGAACAGGGACAATCTGGAAGTGAAACTGTGACAAGATGTTAGCCCACCGCATCTGGTTTTCCGAATGCTGCTTCCGTGACAAGAAGTAGCGTAAACTTTGATGATCATTGAAGACCGTAAAATCGGCTCCGAGTAAGTAATGTCGCCACTGAGTAAGAGCATGGATCATTGCCAAAAGCTCTTTCTCATAGATCTGTGCTGTCAATTCTGGCCTTGAAAACAATCGGCTTTTATAGGCAATCACATGGCCTTCTTGCATTAAGACCGCTCCCAGACTACGACCACAAGCATCACAATATTGTTTGAATGACTTTTGCAAATCCGGCAAAGTCAATATTGGTCCATTAGTCAATTTCTCTTTCAATGTCTGAAAAGGCAGTCACCTCTGTGGGTCCCCACGAGAAAGGGACTCCTGTTTGTGTCAGAATGTGCAATGGAGAAGCTACCTCTGCAAACTTTCTAATGAACCGCCGGTAGTAAGAACATAAGCCCAAGAAACTTCTAACTTCATGAACATTCTTCAAATGGGGCCAATCACGTACAGTTTCAATCTTGGCCAGGTCCATTTGTACTCCTGTTGCTGAGACAATTGTGTCCCAAAAAGTGTATCTCCAACAAGAAAAATTCACTCTTTTTGGCATTGATAACTAACTTGTGATCTCGCAATGCCTGAAAGACCTGTAGCAGATGGTGTGTCTATGTTTTGCTTCATCCTTGGAGGAGACTATAATGTCATCAAAGAAAGCGCTGACAAATGATCTATACTCTCTGAAAATCCTATCCATCATTCGGTTGAAATTCGTTGGTTGAAAGTCGTTGGAGCATTGGTAAGGCCAAAAGGCAACACCAAAACTTCATATAAATCAAAGCTCCTTCGAAAGGTTGTCGTGTAGACATCTCCCAGCCCAATTCGGATCTAATGATATCCGCTTTTCAAATCAATCTTGCTGAAACAAGAGGATCCATGTTAATCGATCAAGAATATCATCGATCCTTGGAATCGGAAATCTGTTCTTGATGGTGATTTTATTGAGAGCTTTGTAATCAATGTACATTGTCCAAGATCCGTCTTTATTTAAAACCAACAACAACGGAGAGCGATAGAGTGAAGTACCCGACACCCTTTTCCAGAAGGTCTTTCACTTGATTGATAATCTCTTCATTCTGGGCTCCACTAACACGGTAAGGTGCCAGTTCGGTGGTGAGCTTCGAGGTATCAGATCAATGGTATGATCCTCAGGTAGAGATGGGGGCAACTCGCTTGGCAGGCCCTCTCAGAAGTAATTGGCATGAGTATGGAGAAAATCTTGGCGATTCTTATCAAGTTCATACATGTTCATCGTGTGTTCATCATTTAACTCTTTCAAGTAGATCGAGTAAATAAAGAGAGTGGATTTCATTAATTTGGAAATGGCCGAAGCCGATACAATAGGGACAGGCTCACTCTTTAGTTTTACATCAAGTACCATTTTTCGGCCCTTTTCGTTCGCTAAAGTTGCTTTCTTTACCCGATAATCGAACACGGCGTTGTTCTTATGGTACCAAGGGACTCCTAGGAGGACGTCAAAACCTTCCAAGGGCATTATGTAAAAGTCCTCGTGCCCCAAAAATACCCCTAACAATGCGACCAAAGCTTGCCAATGACTCGTGTAATGGCTATGTCCCGTCGGGGTGTTGCTAGAACTGCCTCTACTGGTGGTCCCATCCTATCGGGTGTAGTCTCGAGCCGCGCTGTTAATTCGGGTGAAATGAAGTTGGCCTTGGCTCCTCCATCGAAGAAAATCAGGGATTCTTGATCTTTCACTTTCTCCCAAGCTCGGCAAAGTTCTCTACTTTCATCAATCAGGCTTGGGTCAGAACCCATGCAATTTGGAACCGGTCCTACTTTCATCTTGATTTTTTTCCACATTCCTTTGCTGCTCTTGAACTCTCTGGCATGTCTTCATTTTGTTCTTGCTGTGCCTTTTTGGGGCACTTTGCGGAGATGTGCCCATGTTCTCAGCAACGAAAACACTTCCCTTCCTTGATGTAATTGGCCCTCTCTCTAGGAGTGAACCGGGGTCATGTATCCTTATCTTTCTTTTCTTGAATTGTTTCTCTTTCTACTTTCATTGTTAAGAGGTTTGTTGGGTTCTCTGAGTCACGATCTCATCAGTGGGGTAAGTCAAATTTCCCGAATGTATCGCAAAACCCTGTTCGCATGATCCATCAATTCTTGAATAGAATTCGACTTTTGTTCCAGGCAGTAGTCTCGGATCTTTGTAGGGAGGCAAAATCTCTCGCAATAAGCGTCCAAAGAATCTCCCTTGGTCATTCGAATATGATTCCAAGCGGTTCGTATATCTCGTTCGTACTTCCGAGTCAGCCAAGAATAAATAAAGAGCCTTTTGAATTTCAACCACTTGACTGGAGCTTGCTTCCTCAAAAGAAGAGTGGACCACCATGTTAGAGCATTTCCTTTGAGGAAAGATGTGGCCCTCCTAATGTTGGAGTGCTCTAAGTAGTGCCCTCCAGAGAAGGCTATGTCAAACTGCTGAATGAAGGCCAAAGCCCCCGGAGCATCTCGAAACCCAGAAAAGGATTCAAATTTAATCGATTGTCCACCTTCTTTGAATTCTTTTACTTTCTTGCTTTTGTCTTCAAGGAAGTCATATTGGTTGGCTCTATAAAAATGCTGCTTCTTTGCATAAAACATATGGTCATCGGAGTCCGAATTGTTAGAGGATGACTCCTCTGTAAAAATCTAGGTTTCTTTGCCTTTTTCTTGCCGTTTCCGAAGCTTTGCTCTTTGCTTCGCTTTTTGCCTTGTTTGTGTGTCACAAACTGCTGACGTGTCAAGCCCTGAAGAATGGAGCCAACTTGCAGATCACGGCCGAGGAACCTAAACCGCAAGAAGAACAAGCAACAGTAGAAGAAGTCGTCCTACCAACTTATGGGGACCCGTCCGATGGGGTACAAGTGACATAAAGACATTAAAATAAAGCAGGACCCACACACACACGCGCGTGGACATAATATGACGTGGCACCTGTATGGACAACCCTAAAATTTTGATGACAGTGCTGACGTGGCAAATTTCCGCAAAAAGCGCTGACAGTGCTGACGTGGCAGCTATACTGATTTTCGTGATGTACGCTGACAGCTTTTGGTGATTGCTTTTGGACTTGATGCTTTTGAGTTTGAAGGCTTTTTCATGTAAACTGCTTTTGGGCCTAGGGCCTTTAAATATGAGGCCATGGGCTCATTCTTTGGCATGCTTCCTGGAGAAGGTGCAAAGTCTGGAGTACCGGCTTGTACTGTGTGGATGCAATATAAAGAAATACCGAAAGGGACGCCAAGGTTTGGGGCCAATACTCTCTGGGTGGAATTCCGCCACTCCGTGTCACGTGTCGTCTCTCAGTTCAGTTGTTATCGAAGTGCTAAAAGTCTGTTCAGTCTGTTCTTTTCTATTGGCATGTGGTGCCTTTCTTGTGACAATGGTATCAGAGCATCAAGACAGAGCAAACCATAGACTACTGGAATTGTATCTGAAGTATCTTCGGGTCCCGACCCTGGACTTATTAGTCACTCCCACCCTTACTTCATCGCGCATCGGACGCGCTCCCGTCTTCACTACTCATGTCTTACAAGGCATAAGCCATTAAGATCACTTGCAACAAAAGGATCAAGATTTGTTTCGAGCTGCTGCTTTTCTCAGATGCAGTGGTGGATCTCTATAGCTACCAAGCCACTCACTCCAAGGACTTGGCAAGCTTTCAAGAAATTTTTTTGCCCGAAGTTATATGGTTTTTTACAGCTTCTGGGAGAGTGGGGTATCCTGAAATGCTTGCCATGGAAACCCTAGCAGATTATATCTTGAAATTTCTCGACATCTCTCAATAGATGTTTCTTCTCGAGCTGATAACCTTGGAGGTCCGATGTGATTGCTATGTCTTCGGACTACCATCGCCGTGAGAGGAAGACTGTCTGTCCAAGAGCTGATGGACCATGTTGTGGTCGGCTACGTCCTTATGGTAGGAATCTATCCCTAATTGTTGGTGCAGGTTTCAGGATGGAAAGTCACTCGACTTTTCGAGCTCGACTGATGTTAAGATTGCTTTTTAAGTTTGAAATCTGTTTGATAATTTGTTTGGTGATCTTGTTTGAAATTTGTTTAAAATGGATGGTATCTGTTTTAAACCTGTCTTGGTGCCGATTTGAACTGTTTGACTTTGGTTTTAATACTGGTTTCGTTGATTCGTGATTTTACTCCCGGGTGAAGTAGTGAGAAATGTTGTTTTGCTATTGTTTCAACCTCGGAACGACACATATGGGATGTCTGGGGAGGGTTTCATTGTATGCTAGAAAACCTCCGAACAACGCAGACAGGTTGTCTGGGGAGACAGCAAGACCACAGAACAGCCCTAGCGTTAGCAGATTCCCCGCAACAGAATAGTTTTCAGCCCTAGCGTTTTTGCATCAGCATAGTGTTTTACAGATCTACCGCGACGGATTACCAAGAAGCATCAGCGTTTTCAGTTTTCAACAGTCAAACATCGCAGTAGAAGTCCCAAACCTCGCAGATCTCACCTTCCCGCAACAGATCCTCGCCACACCGTCAGATCCAGCGTAGTTTGCAGTTTCAGCCCGGCAAACGCAGATTTCAGCATCTGCGTTTTCAGCACATCGTCGACGCATCGTCGCCATCGACGTCGTCACCGACATAGAGTCGGAATTCAGTAGATAAAGATTTGCAGATTTCAACCATTGGTGTTTTCAGTTTTCAACCCATCTCATCGTCGGCAAGTCCAAAGCATTGTAGAGATTGTGCCATCAATAGTAGACTGCTCTCGCCATAGAGAGTGGGGCCTTCGGAGGAGGGTTTGACAACATTCTGGTGTCGTAATCTACTCTCTCTATCTCTCAGTCTCAGCACCTTCATTCATAGTGTTTGCCACTTTGTTTATGATCATTTGCACTCTCTCACTTAAGGAACGGAAGGCTCTCCCTTCCTTAAGTAAAAGGAACCTTGAGCACAGCCCGCAGCACTCATCTTGAGCAAAGTTCAACATTCACTTCCGCTGCACCTTACAGAGTTTTTCTTGCCGAAGATACATTTCTTGGGGCACATCGACTCAACAGAAAGAGCGCAGATGGAACCGGCCAAAATTGAGACTATCCACGATTGGCCTGACCTAAAGAATGTTCATGAAGTTCGAAGCTTTTTAAGCTTGTGCTCTTATTATCAGCGGTTCATTTGAGAGATAGCTTCACCTTTGCATTTACTGACTGAGAAAGGAGTCCCGTTCACGTGGGAGCCGACAGAGCTGACCGCTTTTCAGACGTTCAAAGAAAAATTGACTACCGGACCAGTGTTAGCTTTGCTAGACTTGCAAAAGCCATTCGAAGTTTATTGTGATGCTTGTGGTGGGAGCAGTTTTGATGCAAGACGGCCATGTCATTGCTTACGAGAGCAGGATGTTTTCACGGCCAGAGTTGGTAGCACACATTCATGAAAAAGAGCTATTGGCAGTTATCCATGCTCTTACACAGTGGCGACACTATTTACTAGGAGCTGATTTCAAAGTCTTTACGGATCATTAGAGTTTAAGCTACTTCTTGTCACAGAAGTAGCTTTCAGAAAAGCAGATGCGATGGGTTAACATCCTGTCACAATTTCACTTCCAAACTGTCCATGTTCAGGAACAAAAGAACTTAGTGGTAGATGCATTGTCTCGGAAGCCCTTGATTTTGGCTATTTTCGTGATTCATCACCGAAGCTTCAAGGATATAGTTGATCAGTACGCCACAGATCCTGACTTTGCTGACATTTTTACCCGGATACAGAATGGGGAGACAGTTTCAGGCGATTCCATACGGGACAGCTACTTGATGCGGAAAGCGATGTTGTGTTTTACATAGCCTTTGAGGGAAAAGGTCTTGACAAAGTGCCATTGTCCACCTTTTACGGGCCACCGCGACATAGATACCACCTTGAACGATGTGGAGCGTTACTTCTATTGGCCGAGGCTCAAAAAGGATGTGGATGACTTTGTTCGCAGTTGTTTAGTATGCCAAAAGGTCAAGTTTGACAGGCATAACGCACCAAGACTTCTACAGCCTTTACCCATTCCCTCCCGCCCCTGGAAAAGAATTGCTATGGACTTCATCTTTGATCTACCCAAGACTCAAAAGTGGGCACAATGGCATTTGGACAGTCATTGACAGATTCAGCAAGCAAGCTCGATTTATTCCAGTAAAGAAGATGGTCAAGCCTGATCATTTGGCGAGACTATTCATTGCACAAATTTTTCAGTTACATGGCATGCCTAAGACGATAGTTTCAAACACAGATCCCCGATTCACGAGTTTGTTTTGGAGGGCAATTTGGGAGAACATTGGCACGCGGTTGCAGTTCTCATCATCGTTCCACCCGCAGACAGATGAGCAATCTGAGATAACCAATTTAGTGGTTAAAAATTTATTGAAGTCTTATATCTCCAATCAGAAGACTCAATGGGAAAAGTACTTGCCTTTGGTGGAATTTGCCTACAAAAACAAGGTTCACTCCTCAACGGGGAAGGCGCCATTTGAGGTAATCGAAGGTGCTAAGAAGGTCCCTCCATTTCTAAGCACCAAGGACAAGATTTTTTAAGCAGATCAGTACACACTACTTTTGCCAAGGTTCGCGAGGCTTTAGAGAAGTCTCAAGCACGGCACAAGAAGGAAGCAGATAAACATAGACACGACTTGAAGTTGAAGGAAGATGATTGGGTGCTCTTACGTTTTGAGAAGGCGCTACTAGGGAAACAAACGGGAAAGGAACGTCTTTTTCCAAAGCTCAGCATGAGGTATTATGGCCCTTTCCAGATTCAAGAAAAGATAAATGATATATCCTTCAGACTCAAGTTGACAGACACTTGGAAGATTCACAATGCTTTTCGTATGAATCTCTTGAAACCTTTTAAGGGTGAGGTGTAGAAGAGGTAAAAAAACACAAATGGACAAAGGGTCGCTTTTGACCGGCAGAAGCTAGATCCAAATAAGTGTTGCAAAACGCAGATGGTTGAATCAAAAACGCATATGAAGATACGTGTCCGAGGCTGCAATGGGCCACAAAAACGAGTCACTTTGGCAAAGGAGAGGTTAGATCCGTTGTTGTCCTTAAAAGCCAGCAATGGGAGGGTAAAGTTATCCCGCCTACACGTCGCTGTTGGGCTGCAATTAAAAACACGCATATTTGACGTGATTTCTTGTGACGAAACTCCCACAGATGCGTCTCCAATGAGGAGGGCTGCAAATAGAGGTGAGATCCCGCGAGAATGGGGGCTTAAAACGAGGCTTTTCTGCAACAAATCCCGTAATTGAGAGCTGATGCAAAAAAAAAGCAGCAAATTAAAAGCCTCCCAAATCATCTAAAAGGGTCTCCAAGTGGTAGGTACTAAGCATTCCTACTTTTATACCATGAAAGAGAGGATCACACGAGATAAGACACAAACACAATGT
The DNA here is from genome assembly GCF_014529385.1 of Adiantum capillus-veneris. Taxonomy (NCBI): domain Eukaryota; kingdom Viridiplantae; phylum Streptophyta; class Polypodiopsida; order Polypodiales; family Pteridaceae; genus Adiantum; species Adiantum capillus-veneris. The sequence goes on from NC_140933.1 coordinate 167,128,447, forward strand.
AAGAGGGAGAGAATGACCCACGAGCAATAACTCAATAAGTTAAAAGAGTGCTCATACATCTGAACAATGAGAATGAGGAGCAAAGGGTCACCTTTATATTGATAAAATGACCTGGGAGACTCCATAAAACCAGAGCACTCAGTTTAGGGCTTACTCAATCCTAATAAACACACGGCATAAAAGCTAATAAATATGCCACATCGCTAAAAATAAGGCAACTAGATCAAAAAAGGATCAACCGATAAATAAAAGGTCCAAGATAGCAATGATGGACCAAATGGGCTATAGATGCATATGCAAAGCCAATGTGGCCACAACCGTGAGCTGCAACCTAGGATGCCACTATCTGGTAATGACATCTCCAACTAAAGACAAGCTGATAAGGTTTCAACCAGCCCTCTCACGAACCCCCAACCCATTTACTGAAGTGGTATTTGCTTTGCGTTGCATAAATAGGATGTAAACCAAATGATATACCTCAATGCATGGACTTACTCAACTCCAAGGAGAGTACCACCATGGAAACTCTTCAAAAAGAAGAACCTCAGGAGCTGATTTGATGCACTAATGAGAACCGACGCAATGTGGATTGCATATGGCCACCACAATGACAATCTAAGGCTAATTGCACACCTCTAGCTTAAGTGACTAATTCATTTTCAGTGATCCATCTAACGTGGGAGAGGAAGAGACCACTCTGGTCACATGTGGTTGCTCAACTCTTCTCTCTTTCTCAAATTTTTCTAGCTTAAGTGATTCTTCAATACTTTTAATATTGTGACTTTATCTTTCCTTTTTCTCAATTTTGTCTAGCTTAAGATAAAAAGTGTTTATTCATTTCTTCAATAGATTCATATTGGTGTGCCCTTCTACTTCATGATCTCTACAATTCTACCTGATTATTCTAGTGCACACACATTGGGAACCCTTTTCAGCATTTTATAGAAATAAACTAAATAGCAACAAAGGGAGAAACTCCCCACAACACACGCAAATAACCCCATGGCAGGAGGGGATTTGTGTGTGTGTGTGTGTGTTGGGGGGGATTGGAAATAAGGGAAGCATTAGGGCCACCCCCCCCCCCCCCCCCCACACACACACACACACGCACGCTCCAACACGAGCTGCTCACCTAGCGGCCAACCAAGGGCCAGTCAGCGTGAAAGCAAACGCACATACAATTTGATTACACAATGACTTCACAAACAACATACACATGCACATAGACAAGTGCATCCAAAAGATGGCTCTGATAATACGCACTTATCACAACCAGGTGCAAAGCTTGTATAAGAAGCTCAAATATGGCATTTCACATTCCTTGCAAGCTCACTCTTCTATGCAAGAGATACTATGGACGGGAAAACCAGACTCTTGTTTGTGGAAGTGCATCACATGCATGATTAACAGGCCCTCAATTGAGACGAGATTATCAAACTATGCAAGAGAAGATGCATGCACGCCAGTACTACCTCAAGTTTTAACTTTTGACATAAGAGATGAGTGTTTGCAAACAGATCTACCATGAATATCACGAAGCATCAAAACACGGCCTTTATTTGAGTCAAAGGACTAGGTTTCTCTGGTGGCTTTCCATGTGCCTCAAAAGTGAAAAACTTAGAGCAAAATGAAGTACAACATTGTCCAATTCTGAATTTACCATGATATATGCAGCGGTTGGCAATGTGACAAAGTCTTGAATAGAATTGAATGAAAGATTTCCTTGACACAATTGAAAACAGCACGCAAGCAACAACCATGGATTCGTGAAAGAGGATTGTCATACCTAGCTCCGAAAAGAAAAGTGACAGCATGGCAATGGAGGAAAGTATAGTAATGAGACCACCAGACATCGATCTGCTGTAGAAATCCTCGTTGATTTTTGGGAAGGCATCGAGCTGCTTGATCCGATTAAGGCCCTGCATTACGTCGGCCACAATGAGGGCTCTTTCTCTGAACCTTGAGATCAATCCAAGGACCTGCAACCAGCAGCGAAGGGAGGAACGCCCAAGCTCTTCCACACAAAGGAGTTCAGAAGAGACGTCGGCGGGTAGCAAGGAGCACTGGTTTGCTATATTACGTCTAAACTCAGTCCCAGCCTCCAGATGGTACCGCATATGTTCCACGTGCATATAGCGCTTTGAACACGGGGACGTCGAAGTTCCGACTTTCGGTGTCATGCGTAGTCTTGGGGAGAGATGGGATCCGCGGAGGGGGTCGAAAGTGGGAATCTCGAAGCGAATGGAAGGTGGAAAAAAATAGACGATCGTCGCAGGCACCCGGACTCGAACCCTCACCACCGCCGTGAGAGCTCAATGCACTAACCGCTACGCTCGCGTCGTGGTCATTGACAAGTGGGCAAACCATAAAATGATAAATAAACTTGGACAGGCGGGAATTTGTCCTAGTTTACCCCTGAAATCAAGGGCTACGCGCGCCTTGATCTCCGCGTCCTGGTTTGCTTGCCATTGATCCCACCGCTCAATCTTCATTAAAGGCTCCGTGCCCTTTAGTGATGAGGGTCGTCCAGACTCCAGACTCCAGCCAATGTTCCCGAAGAACAATTTTCTAAAAATAAAAAAAGTTGGGCTTTTGAAACTTACAGGTTTTTCTCCAAAATTTTGCAAGTTTTTTTACAAATTATAGTTAAACTAGGATAATCTATCAGTTTTTTCAAATCATGTAAATTTTTAATTTACATGTAGAAGTTGAAAGCTAACAGGTGCATTGTTACTATTTAGAGTTTTTTGTGAACATTGACTCTAGCCCATATAAACTCTCACTAGGGTAGAGGGGCCACTAGCGAGACGGGTGCCAACAATAACACTAAGGTAGGTTTCGCACCTAGTCTATGGCAGGGTTGAGCTACCGTCAGCGTCATTTGTCCTATTGCGCAGCGAGTAGGGCTTTCAGACGGCATAGGTGGCTCCAAATCTTCTATTGGACAAAGCATTTGCAACAGATTTGCACAATTTTTGACGCAAAAAGCAGACGTCACAGCATTAGAAACAGCAAGACCTGGAGTAAGAAAATCTGTCAGGTACAAGTTAAATGTCCCACTAATGGCCCCTCTACCCTAAAGGTCTTAGGCATGTGTCACGCACCTCTATCCGGACGTGTGTGCAGTTAAGTCGGTTGAGCGGAGTATCCGCTGCATCGTGAGAACTCCCAGTGTAGACCGCTCGCCCATCCCTGCCCTACTACGGACATCCAGAAAAAGAAATGTGCAAAATTCTCCAGAAAACTAACAACCAAATTACACTCATTTGTTGTTATAAACAATTGAAAAAATAATGTGCAAAATAACGACAGGGATGTTAAACTTGTGGCAATCAAGACCATTTTGTCACATGTGATAGACAGACCACCCAAAGTGAGCTTTTTCGACCTTGTTTGACGCACTGTCGGACAAGGGCCTTATTATCGTTTGGGCAAAAGATGACTAGATACTGGCTCATCATGAAGGCTTTGAATGAACCTCCAAATGAAAACTCTCTTCTCTCTCTCTCTCTCTCTCTCTCTCTCTCTCTCTCTCTCTCTCTCTCTCTCTCTCTCTCTCTCTCTCTCTCTCTCTCTCTCTCTCTCTCTCTCTCTCTCTAAAATAGGACTTGTACCTTGCCCATCACAAAATATAGCTAGAAGTATCAATTTTCAAAAAGTCTTTGCAAAATTTTTATTTCTTAGTACAAATGAGTTCAAACTAAAAAAGAAACCCGCTAGGGTTTCCCAGAGGCACAAAGCTAAGCAAAAAAATTAATGTATCAATATATATGAAGGTGAGGAGCATAGGCAGTTGGAGAGACTGATGACTCCAATAAAGGGTTGCACAAATCTACCCAAGACATTCTTCATGCCTAAGCAGTACAATGTTGCCTAGACATCATCCTCCCATAAGTCCCCAGACTAACGTAGCACATACCGTCAAGACCGCATAAACCCTACTAAATATCTTGCATACTAAAACCCCACTGCCCAAAAAGTGAGAGATTCGTTGAATCATGCATAACTTTCTTCAAAACGTAGGACAAGGTGATGAGCCAGAGAAGAGCCACCACAAAAACTTGCATGAAAATGGACAACAAGGGAAGACAAGTCAATGTTGAGGCAATGGGGCTTAAAAATCTTCAATCCCACATGTACAATATGGCCAAAGAGGACATCATCACATTCATCAACAAATCTTTAACATCTCAAATCTCAGTATCTTACAAATAGGAGAAAAACAGCAAGAGTTTGCATACATGCAAACACACACTCACCCACCACACCACACATGCAACCAATCAATTTTCACACACTATCAAGCAAACACAGACATACTAGCAATCCACTAGGCACATACACAAAATTTTCACACAAGTGATATGCAAACACATAACACTCTACCCAAAAAAAATTCATGCATAACAAGCAAAGAAAATAAAGACAGGGAAGGAACAGCGTTATCGTGTCGCTCCGCTTCCACAATGGCAAAGAGGATTAAAAGATGTAGATACTTAATGGAAGTGTAGGTACTAATTGTGCAGTGATGAGACACGATGAGATATGTCAAAATATCAGAGCATGTGTGCAAGCTCAAGTGCAGGGATTTGATGCTACAAAAGGAGGGTCATATGGGAAATGCCTCTTAGAATATGCAAGGCAAGTTGGGGTAGTAAAGGCTGTCAGAGAATCTAATACTAACGTTTAGATGCATCAAAATTTAACTATGAAAGGAGAGAATTTTCCTTTAAGAGAGAGATAGCAAGGAGAACATAGGTTGTGTTGAGCTCATTTTCTTACATAAGTACACATTAAAAACACTATAACCATGCATATAATTCAAAGAAAATACTTTAATCAAGGCTGACAACTCGATGAGGATCGGGTTTGCTTGGAGCCGGTAGTCCCCCCTCCAAGAGGACTTGTGTTATAATCCTCTCAAAAGAGAGCTTTGTTATAATACATGTTTGTGCTCTTATGGAGCCTTGCTTGAATCAATAAGATGGTGTCTTCAAGCTTCCATGGTATAACCCTCCTTTCCAAACCCTAACCACCCTAGTGGGGAGAAAGGAACTGCAAGGAAAGTGGAATATGAGGGTGAAAAGAAGTATTTTTCAAGCAAGAGAATAGATTCTTTGTATACGCTTGCTCATGGTCAAGCTCTTCGCATAGCATAGTATAATAGAATAGTAGAGATGGAGAAGAAGAAGCTTTCATTGGCTTGGATTTGCATCCACGGCCAAGAGCTTGAGCATAGAGTCTGTCTTTAGAGCTCCCATGAGAGAGAGAGAGAGAGAGAGAGAGAGAGAGAGAGAGAGAGAGAGAGAACTTGCTTTGCTAATCTTGGGCACTTGAGAGAGTGTGTGAGAGGAGCAAGAATCCCAAAAATCCAATGAGACCTCTCTTATATACCTGTGTAAGTGTGTTACTAGACTTGAATTAGAATGCTTCACACTTGACCAATGAGGTGGGAAAGGATCCTAATGCAACTCAAGCATGTTCCAACACTTGTCCCTCTTGCCTTGCATGCTAGAACTTGTCCCCCCTTCTTGGGACTCATCTTGGCAAGTGGAAACACCACACATACTCACACACACTTATTAAGTTCACTCAAAGCAAGTGTAGGCTACTTTGGACATGTGGCTTAGTTAAGCTTAGTAAACCAAGACTATAGTCAACTTACTAAATGAGGAAGGGCTAATCAAACCTTAGTCTTTAGCTTTTCCCTTTCATTTAATAAAAATCATAAACTGACTCTTTTATTAATTAGCTCGGGTGCAAGACCTTTGCACAAACCTTAGAGGCTTATGAAGCTAACCCGGGCTACAGTCTTCTTGCCAATTTAGGACCTACTAAATTAGGATAAACTTTTATAAAAATAAAACTCACCCTTTGGGCTTTATAACTTTCACCTCATGTGCAAAACCTTAGCATAGTGCTTTGGAGGTGCCACCAAACTGCTCCCAAAACCTACTAAATTTAGATATGTTGTGACAAGTTAGAATTTCATCCCAAGACTTTCCAAACTTCATACTTAGAGTCTAAATAGTTCTTCTAATGACTTGAGCTTAGCACAATCACTTTCTATTGTTAAACTCTTATAATTGCTCTCGATCATCTCTTTTGTCATGTACCTTTGATCAAGGCTACTTGGGATACATTTATCCTTCCTTGACATGTACCTATGACTGAAATAACTAGTTAGCAACTACCCTTGCTCTTTTATAGACTTTTCCCTTTTTGGTCCCAAGCCTTGATCGGGTTGGTCTATCAAGACTTTATTAATTTCACTTGTTTTCTTTTTATTTCCTTCGACTTAGGTGGCCAATTTAAGTTGGAAAATACTTTTATAATGTTAGAAATTAATATTCATGACATTATATCTCCCTTGAAATCATAGTCCTCATCGACTATGAGGTAGGGAAAATAAATTCATAGCTAGTCATGTTGCTTTGGGTAGAGGATCCCTTTTTATCCGTTGACATTCTTCCACAGTGGTGACTAACTCCACTTGGTGCTTGAAAGGCTTATTTGTTGCAAGCATGTCTTTACTTAGCCCTAATCATCTTTCATAGTAGATTGGCAAGGTCTACTAGATACTTGAGAGACAAAGCAACCGCAAGCTTGATTCATGCTATGCATACCATTAAAACTTATGAACATTTAAAAGAAATCTTAGAGTCAAAATAAAATAAAAATTTTTATAAAGTATATTTTGTTCATACTTGATTCTTACCTTTGATAGAAGTCATTGTAAGTGCAAGGTTTACATTATCCTTTAGGTGGATTTCTTGCATCCACCTAGCATCTTCAAAAGGATGATTTTTAAATTTGACAAGATATTGTCGGATAGTCTTACCACTTCTTAAAACCTTGTCTTCATGTTGTAGGATTCTCTCTGGCACAAGATCTCTTATTGACCCTCAAACTCAAGTGATTCTTCAATTACTGGTTCTTTGGGTGGCTTGCCCTTATAAAATTTCAAGAGGCTCACATGACAGGCATTATGAATGAGCCAAGTACTTGGTAACCTTAATTTATAAGTTGTTTCATTGGTAGGATTAAAAATTTGAAATGGGCCATAATATCTTTTTGCTAACTTAGCATAATATTTTTGGTGACTCGTTGGGCGTCCTTGTGTTCCCTTGCCCGTAGTGTGATTTAGGCATGCTTTTGGAAACTTGAGCAATACCCAATCATTTTCTTTGAAGGTCAAGGCTCCTGGATATAGCTTCTTTGATCTTTCAAAAAGATTCTTTAAGATCTCTGCTATACTCATCAACAACAACAAATATGTTCCCAAGTGTCTTGACTATCAATATTGGGAGCTTGGGTCTTCCTTCAATTACCTCAGAGGGTGCCTTTCCTGTAGAAGTATAGACAGTATTATTGTACGTATACTCTACTAAGGATAAATACTTTTTCCAATGATCTTTTTGATCTACTTTTGTAACATAAGCCTTAAGTAGATCAATGATATTTGAATTTGCTATCTTTTTGGCCATGTGTTTGTGGGTGATAGGCCAATGAGAAATTCAACTTAGTACCCAAATTCTCAAAGAGACCCTTCCAAAAATTGCTAGTCATTCTTGGATCTCTATTGGATACTATAGATGTTGGTAAGCCATGGTACTTAAAGGCTTGTGAGATAAAAAGGGTTTCCATATGTTGTGCTTTAATATTCTTTTTGATCGTATGAAATGCGCTTGCTTGCTAAACTAGTCTACTATTCTCCATATTCTCGTATTCCCATGTATGGACTTGGATAATCCAAAGATGAAATACATGGATATACTTTCTCATGGTGAATGAGGTACAGGAAATGGTTGAAGCAAGCCAAGTTTCTATCCTTTATCATATTTTGTCTTTTGACATACAATGCATTTGGCAACATAGTTTGGTATGTCTGCCTTCATTGTTGGCCAATAAAAGTAAATCTCTAGTCCCTTGAAAGTAGCTTGAATCCTCTATGTCCTTCATAAGGTGGAACATGATATTCATACATAACCTTCTCATGTAAGTCATGTGTAACGTATAGCATATTGCCATGGAGAAGATAACACTGGTGCAATAGCTGACATTATATCTTTGAGTTCTGGATTTGTATCGTACTCAATGATCATAGAGGATAGATCATTGTGAGTAGCTATTGCTACAACATTCACTCTTGGCCTTCGTGAAATTGCATCGGCCAGGTGGTCGTGCTTACCAGCTATGTGAGCAATATGAAAATTAAACTGTGAGAGAGTGTTTTTCCATCTCATTTGCTTAACACTTAATTTAGTTTACATCAAAAATTATTTAAGACTTTGATGGTTTGTGCGCAATATAAATGGAATGCCTAGGAGATAATGATTCCAAGCATCTAGGGCATGTAAGATAGCTAATAGCTCTTTTCCATATATGACTAGATTCTTTTCTTGGTCATCCAATCCCCTACTTTCATATGCTATGGCATGCCCTTCTTGAAGCAAAATAGCTCCAAGGCATTGTCCACAAGTATCACATTGGACTTCAAAAGGCTTTGGGAGGTCTGGTAATGTTAGAATAGGTTGAGAGATGTAATGGAAATGGCATATGAACTTTGAGAATAGCGGAATTAAGAGAATTAGAGTGAGCATTTTTGTGAGATTACTTTGAAAACATAGAGGGTGACCTTAATTGATGGTAGCAACATGAACATAGTACTTAATTAACTTGGCATGAACAATACTTTTGCAAGAGAGAGAGAGTATTAGAGAACATGACAATAGTTAAGGACCGGATTTACTTGGAACCGGTCCCCCCTCCAAAAGGCATTTGTATTATAGATTCTCCCATCAAGAGAGACTTGTTACAATACAATCTTTGTGTTCCTTGTGACCTTGGTCATGCTATGAAGATGGAAAGCTTCATGCATCACGAGCTTAACATAAACTTTGCAAAAAGCATTAACTATCCCAAGCCTCATTCCCAAGGCCTCAAACACCTTCGAAGGTGGAGAGAGCTAGCGGGGAATGAGGGTAGGGAAGAGGAAGAAGAATCATCCATAGGAGAAAGAAATAGTTCCTCACTTATCATCACTCTTCTTGCTTAGCATAGCATAATAGCATAGTAATGAAGATGAAGAAGATGGCAAGCTTAAGCATTGAAGCATGGCTCTTGGTTGGATTTTCATTCCATAGCCAAGAATGTTGGTGTAGGCTCTCCGCTTCTCAACAAGCTTGGAGAAGGAGATGGAGCTCTTGCACTTTGCACTCCACACAATGAGTGTGTGTGGGAGAGTATTCCCCCCCTCTCATGCTTGGTCCACCTCTCTCTCTCTCTCTTGTATTATTTTATTATTTCATTTGGACATGTGTCCTCTTTTTCCTTTTTGAGAGAAAGAACTAAATTATTTATTTCTATGTATCTAAATTCTCATTGGACCCCTGTAGAAGGCGAGGAAAATCCCGGTAGGCGGGAACTGTCCCTTAGAAGGTAGAACAACGGATCAATCACACCAACAGTAATTATTGCAGGCAGTTACTGCAGTAACTCCTGGGAGCTATAAATAGGGGCCGGTACATTGTAATTGGGCTTCCAAGTTTCTTAACTTATTGGCTTAGTTGCTTGTCTTTTGGCTTTAGCTTTCTAAGCACTTTCGAGTTTACGAGCTCTTTGCCTCCAGCTTCACTCTCTAATCATTGCCTCTGTAATCATTTAAGCTTAAACCCATTATACATTTTACTGGTTGTCCTTGAGCTATTATTTTGAATCTGCAAATACTCTCTCCAGTCTTCCAGCATGTCTCTCGTTTCATTATAACATTCCAGTTCAGTTATCTATTTCAGTCCAGCCAGTTCTTTGTTCTAGTCTCACTAACTGAACTGACGACATAATCAATAGCTATAAATTCTAACATTGGAATCAGTTGTCTGAAGAGACCAGCTCCAATTCCATTTTGGCGACAATGGTGGTTAGAGTTGTTCGCTCTTCGACCCGAAAACTCTTATCGCCGAGTTAGAATTTTCAACTGTACTGATGGCGCCCAAAGCCAGTCGTGGTCGCAAATCATCAACCCGGTTAGGCACTTATTCCAACCGAGACAAACCTATTCCTGAGGAATAAAAAAGAGACTCTGATCCTAAGAAGGACCCGATGACTAAGAGTGAGGCTTAGGAGGAGCATAGTCATGTTGATGAGTCTAGGGACTCTCAACACTCCAGTCACTCCAAGTGGAGAAGGGATGAGCGGGAAGAATGCAAAACCAGGAGTTCCCGGTCCACACATAGGGATGTTGGGGCCAAGGGCAGCAAGGGTAGTCGTCACAGTTCTAGCAAAAAAGCCAGAGAAGAGACAGAAACTGAGACTAAAGAAGAAGTTAACTGGGATGCTAACACAGACCACTACACAGGAAGTCTTCAAGACGAGGTGAGGCTCCCAAGGTCAGAAGAAGCAGAGACGATGCCGACTGCCATGATTATACTTCTTCATTGAAAATCTCTTTCCCAGTGTTCAAAGGAGGAAAGAAAGATGATCCAGATGTTCATATTCAAGATTTTGAACAATATGCTGAGTTGAAGAATATTGATGAAGATGACTGGGGAGAATATTTTCCTCAGACACTGAAAGATGTAGCAAGGAAATGGTATTATCATTACCCAGCATGCCAACTCAGATCATATAATAAATTGCTCAAGGCTTTCAGATTGGAGTATTCAGAAAACAGGGGTGATGAGGACAACCTTTGCAAGCTAGATAAGATAAAGCAAGGGAAATTGTCAGTGAGAAGTTATGTTGAAAAGATCAAGGAGATAACCAGGTAGTTTCAGCAGCCACCATTAGAAAAGAGGCTACACGCATGGTTTCTAAATGGGTTCCGCAGTAAGAAGCTCAGAGAATATGAGGTACCTGCACCAACAAAGAAATTTAATGATTTGGTGCAGCGAGCTTTGAAGCTTGAACAACAAGCTAAGAAGGAGAGAAGTCACAAGAAGAGGAGGTCCAGTAGTAGCAGTTCTTCCACTGAGAACTTCAATTCCAATGAGACCTCCAGTAGATCTGAAAGCAGCTCAGATGAAAAGAGCAAGGACAAGGCCATGAAGGGGTCTTGCTCCAGAAAGATTGATGAAATGGCCAGGCAGATTGCTGAGATCATCCAGACTAGACAACCGGTTAGGAGAATGGAAACCTGGTGCTCAAGGTGCAATCCTAAAGATCATGTTTCCAATGAATGTTCACAGTTTACCTATTGCAAAGCATATGGTCATTTATGTAACAATTGTGGCATTCGCATTCATCACTTCAAGAAGGTAAAGGATTTGTCTGTAGTGGCATTTACCAATGCTGAACCAGCCAGAGTAGAGACAACCAGTGTACCCCAAGAGGAGAAATCAGGTACTAGTGGTACTAGTACTGGGCGCGGCAGTAGATACCAGGGAGGTACTGGCCGAGGCCGGGGAATACTGGAGATTCTCTAGTACACCAGTCACAACACAGTCCAGATTGCAAGGGTAAAGGCAAAGCTGTGGCTGAATCCTTAAAAGTTGATGAGCAACATTCCTTACAGCTCATCACACTGAATAAGAGGTTAAAACATCAGCAAGCTCCTATTACTAGGATGTATTTGGAGGATGATACTCTTATCTCTAATCTGGAACGCTTTCAAAGGCTGTATGCTGGAACCAGAGAAATGATTCAACACTGGAAATCAGCTACCTTCCATGATCAAGAATTGTGCCAATTGCTTGTGCATCCCAATAGAATCCAATTGCTGGAAAGGGTACCTGAGTGGGCGCTGACTTCTAATGATAAGATTGTCAATCCACACTGGAAGCAATAGTCCAGTGCAGACCGACATTCTCTAGCTCTTGAACTAGATTTACTGCTTGGAAACAGGCCTACATACAAGTGTACGAAGGAAGTTAGAACTTAACTAAAAGAAGTTTTACTTCATATGCAAATTTCCATAGGAGTTTTGGACCAGAGGGTGCATGCTATCATTGAAGATCAGTCTTCTAGCAGCAAAGGACCTCAGACTCAAATGATAGTAGGAGAACATGCAACTGCTCTCCAAAGACTCTTTCAGCAGTAGAAGATGATGCAGCAGGAGAACCAAACCGTTCTCAAATTTTTGGAGTTTGTGTCTGACTCTCCAGTTCTCCTGTATGCATTACCTGCTAAAGAGGCTGAACTGCCCACATTTTTCCCAGCTTTGTATCCTCAACATCCAGAACCAGTGGATCAGCTCACCTACTTCAATATCAATAATGACCTCTGATAGCGGAAAAAAGAGCAGTGCAATCGGGTGGCCTCTGTACTCGTGCACACTCCACAAACCACGCCTCGTGCAAACAAGCAAAGAACAAAACAAAGGGGGCACCACCCTAAATTAAGAGGTTTAGGGACCTCACACATAGTGCACATAGGCAAGTGAGACTTCTGGCATTATGATGGCATCCAAAACATATGGCAAAACACATAGAAACGAAGCTTAGGGACCTTATGTAGCATATATATACACAAGACATCAGCTTAACAATACAACGGCATCTGATCATACATAACAAGGATATAGAGAAGCAAGCCAAGGATGGCATAATCCCTTGTCAAAAACAATCAACCCAGCAAGTAGGTATGATCCTACTAGCAACACATCAATACCTTAGAGAATGATGGCGAGGATGGTGGCCATGGAGCATGAGAGAAGACTCCTTATTTAGGTTTTAGGGCTAGTAATGTAGCATACTAGAGGGAGAGAGAGAGAGGGAGAGAGAGTAGAGCTCCATCCATAGCTCCTCGTTGTGAGCAATGTCGTCATAGCTTCGTTGCTTGGTGAAGTGGGTGAAGTGTTGGTTTTGAGTGAGAGAAGGCCTCCTTATATAGGTTTCTGAGAGGGTTTAGGATTAGGGATAAACATGCTTAAATCCGTTGATTGGGGTTACTTTTTGCTTAGGGTGGTCAACAGATTGAGGTCACCTGATATGTCACCATCAAGATATTCTCTAGAGTGATGTGAGAGGGGAGGGTAAATGCTGATTTTTCTGATTGTGACACATGGGGATAAGGCCTTGACCAGCATTTAAGAGCAGGTAAGGTGGCTGTTGAAACTGGAGGTTCTGCACATGTCAGGGGGGGACCTGCGGGGGGGAGGTGGCAGCTGGGTCCTCCTGAATATCAAATTCTCAAAAAATCCTCAACCATGGCTTCTTTTGACATGTGTTCTTTGAAAACATCAGCATGTCTTTTTTCAACTCAAAAGTCTTTATCCCTGTTGACTCACCTTTACCATAAGATTTTCCCCTTTTCTCCTCCTGTAACTGCATTGTTGATGCCCAATCACTGCTTCTAGTAACAGTGAACTGTTACCTACCAAATACTTATGGTGCGGTAAAAAATATTTACCATGGGTAAAAAAAGTTACTGTAGGTAAAAAGTGATTTGTATTTACCATGTAGGTAAAAAATATTTACTGTAGGTAAAAAATATTTACTGTGGTAAAAATTATTTACTGTCGATAAAAAAGTGAAAACGGAGTATGCTGTGCTGTGAGTCCACACAAACATCCTCGTGTAAATTTCACTAGAAATTCACACCTAGAATGGGCTATTCTGTAAGATATAGGTTGTAGGCATGCATAAGAGCTCGTTCCCACGTATCTTCTGTCCATGGCACTTTTTACTCTTTGGTGCTTGTGAAGTAGATTTTTCTTCTCTTTCGAGATCCCTTGGACTAGAGTATCCTCATCTCCCCAACAACTAACTGTGCCTTTATTGCATCTTCAGAAGGGGTCCTAAAAACCATGCATCAACCTCTAGCACTGATATGACCGAGCCACCGTGGAATGGAAAACTTGGAAATCACTGATCAATGACGCTCTCAAATTGGATGATGTCATGGAACTGCTGCAGGGAGATATGCAGAGGGTCAAACTCTGTATGGGGTAGTGGAAGATGCAGCTCCATGGTTTAATAAAGATCACAAATCAGTTGCTTCAATTGACTGTGGAGTCTTCCAAGATCTCTGAAAAGGATATCACTGCTAAACCAGGACTAGGACCACAATACAGAGAAATGGCTGAGATTCTCTTTGAAGATAGGATAAAAACAAAACAACCTCTTCCGCAAGGATGGATCTAGTATACACAGGGGCAGACAGACATACAACATCATACTGCTCTCCTTGCTATCAACCAAGAAGTGGATTTGTTTCTTCATGGTAGACTATTGCAATTGAGATTATGAAGGTACATGATTATGTTCTTTTACTTTAATTATCATGTTGAATTAGTTGTACGAGTATGTTCATTTGGCTATTTTGTAGGCGATGTAGAAAATAGTGTGTGAAACCGGATCTGTGCAAAGTGTCATGATAAAAATCTAACCTTTACGGATCGCTTAGCGATCACGTTCTTCTTTTATTCTCGTAGGTATACTTGGTGCGAAAATCGAGTTGATTGAACGCCTAAAAAAGCGACTATTTTGAGAAGCCGCATGCTTTTTGAGGAAAAGAAGGATTAACGAACGACGGATGGTGCGTTTGGTGATCATCCACAAATTTCTTCTTCTGCGAGTGCGAGTGCGAGTGAGAGTGAGAGTGAGAGTGCGAGTGCGAGTGCGAGTGAGACGCTGCATGCAAGCGAACTAAATCTCGGGGGTGGTCGAGAGGTTCGAGCTCCGTACAACGGAGTGTGCCCATATATTTTATTGCTCCTCTGTTGTATCAAAACTCTGCAAAAATCCATCAATACAAAGATCTCTTTCTCTATCTTTTGCTATCTATCTCTATTATTCCGTTCCTGTGACAATTGGTATTAGAGCAAGCGGTTGATTCTGGACATGGATGGATACGAGAGGAGGACGAAGTAGCAAGAAGACCTGATTCGGCGATTACGAGAAGATCTGGAAATTGCAAATCGAGAGCGTGCTGAGGCTCTGCGAGGCAAAGCAGCACGAGAGGCTGATATCCATGTGGACCTTCATGGAGAACATGAAGGCGAAAAACCATGCTATTCCACCAGGAAACAATAATCATCGTGGTGGCACTGGGGCACCTAGCGGTGGTGATAGTGGTGATTGTGGGAACGGTGGTGGTGGACGTAGAGGTCGTCAACGTGAAAAAGAAACGATGAGATATGGGAGAAGTGACAACCAAATCATTCTTAACGAAGGCTAAGCTTCAAGAATTCGATGGCATAAGAAAGATATGCGAAGATTTAGAAGTGTGGATTGAAGAATTCAAAGATTTCGATTATACTTTCAATATCGAGAACACGACCACCAGACTTTCGAATGCTCGAGCAAGGTGATCGATAAGACAATACGTACCAAGATGGCTCAATTGGAGACTTTTGGCGATGCGTACGATACAAGTAAGTCATCTACCCCTTCTTTGTGATGTTTTATGTCTTTGATACGTCCTTTGAAAGCTTCTGTGATCGAATTTATGCGTAAAAGTTGAGATTTAAATTTGAATTTCTTAATTGATTTGGATAGTATTCATTGCTTCTTATCGTCTAAATTGATGGAAATTAAATTGAGAAGTTAAAAGACTTGTGCACTTAACCTGTGGTAATAATGATTCACGAAAGAGTTAGTAGAAAATTTGTTTTTTTTCTTTCAAGAGCCGGAAGCATAAAGATGATATGCATGATGTTATCATTGGTATCAATTAGATGATTAAAAATCATGTTTTGATTGATTGTTAAGAAAGAAAAATATATCTTTAATCATTTGATGATGATAAGTCACACTCTTCATGGAAAGAAAGAGATTCTAAATCTAGTTTTGGCCATGGAATTGATAAGGTGACTTAGATAAGAGTGTGAGAGGTTGCTTATTTTTTCTAATGAGATTAAAGAAGAATCTGGGGATAAACAGAAAGAGACAAATCCAGAATTTGTAGAGGACCTCTTACATGAATTTAAGGATGTGTTCTCGGACGATCTTCCTGGTATGCCTCCACCTAGAGCGGTAGACCACGCCATAGATCTATATCCATGAGCAACACCTTATTCAAGGGCTCCATACAGGTTCAATATTGATGAGCTTAAAGAGCTCAAGATACAACTTGATGATCTTTTGAAAAAAAGGTTTCATTAAACCTAGTGTATCTCCTTGGGGTACTCCTGTGTTATTCCAAAAGAAAAAGGATGGTACATATGGGTTATGCATTGACTACAGGGGGTTAAACAAACAGACCATTAAGAACAAATATCCTCTTCCTCACATAGATGAATTGCTTAGCCATTTGAATGGTGCCACAATATTTTCAAAGGTTGACCTTCGTTCTGGCTACCATCAAATCCACATCAAGGCCGAGGACATTCCAAAGACTGCTTTTCGTACACATTATGGGCATTATGAATTTATAGTTCTTGCTTTTGGTTTGACTAATGCACCAGCAACTTTCATGTGCTTAATGAATAATATTTTTCACCCGTACCTTGATGACTTCATTCTGGTATTTTTGGATGATATTTTTGTGTATTCTAAGAATGAAGAAGATCATGCATTGCATTTAAAGAAAACATTTGAGGTTTTGCGTGAACATAAATTGTATGCAAAGCAAGTAAGTGTTCTTTTGCAAAGGATCAGATTGTGTATTTCTAAAGAGGGGATTCACATTGATCTTGACAAAGTTAAGACTATTGTGGAGTGGCCAACATCTAAGTCATTAACGGATGTGAGAAGCTTTATGGGTCTAGCACAATATGAGAGAGCACACATTAAAGATTTCTCTAAGATAGCAAGTCCTTGACCGAATTGACCAAGAAAGACAAGGGTTTTGTGTGGACTTCTAGCTGTCAGATTCCTTTTGAGACCTTGAAGGCTAAAATAGCGGAAAATTGTGTTTTAAAAGTTCCCGAGATAGGCAAACCATTTGTTGTGTCCTGTGATGCTAGTGGTGAACAATTAGGTTGTGTTTTGACACAAGAAGGAAGAGTGGTTGCATATGAGTCTAGGAAATTAAGACGACATGAATTGAACTATGCATCACATGATCTAGAATTGCTTGCTGTAGTTCATGCATTGAAGCATTGGCGTCATCTCTTTCTTGGTATAAAATTTGAATTCGTACTAATCATCAAAGCTTGAATTATATTTTTACTCAACCATTGTTAAATAACAGACAAAGAAGATGGATTGATTTGCTGGTTGAGTATGACTTTGATTTGAAGTATTTGTGTGGAAAAGAAAATAAAGTTGCAGATGCATTGAGTCGTAGGCCCATGTGGATTGATTTGCTGGTTGAGTATGACTTTGATTTGAAGTATTTGTGTGGAAAAGAAAATAAAGTTGCAGATGCATTGAGTCGTAGGCCCATGTGTAATCTGTTGACTGTTGTGCGGTCCAATTTGATTGATGATATGCATGCTGAAGTTGAAAATGATTCTTTTTATATGCCTATTTTGAAATTCTTGCGTGAGAATATTGGTGAGAGGTATAAGAATAGATATCACTTGTATAAGGAAAATTTGTATTATTATGACCGCTTGTGTATTCCTGCAAATTCTGCTTTTAAGAGTCAAATTCTGCATGAGTGTCATAATTCACCTTTTTCTGGTCATCCTGGATTGAATAAGACACATGAAAAGATTAAAAGTTCATTCTTTTTCCGCGTATGAAATTGGATGTTAAGAATTATGTGCGTGAATGATTTCAATGTCAACAAGTTAAAATTGAACATAAGAGGATGCTTGGTGACCTTAAACCCTTAGACATTCCTTTACAGAAGTGGCAGTCTATATCCATGGACTTTATCATTAGACTTCCTACTACTCGTGGAGGGTATGACTCGATCTTTGTGGTGGTAGATAGACTCACAAAACAAGCTCACTTCTTTCCTGTAAAAATAACTGATACTGCTTTGACCATTGCACACTTGTTTGTGAAAGAGATATTTCGGTTGCATGGCATGCCCAAGAGTATAGTGTCTGACACAGATTCTAAGTTCACTTCTCATTTCTAGAGAGGGACTTTTGACTCTATAGGTACCCAGTTATGCATGCCTACTGCTTTTCATCCTCAAAATGATGGGAAAACGGAGAGAGTGAATCGCATTTTAGAAGATATGTTATGAATGTATGTCAATGAAAACCAATCTAATTGGAATGAATATCTGCCTTTGGTTGAATTGGCATATAATAGTTCATATCATTCATCTATTAGGATGACTCCGTTTGAGGCAATGTATGGCTATAACTGTCCCACACCTATTAATTTTCTTAACTCGAGGAATAAGGTAGAACTGTCACATGAGATGATTGAGAAAATGGATAGCGAGTTGGCCAAAATCAAGGGGAATATTAGAGAAGCTCAAAAGAGACATAAATTGTATTATGACAAGAAACATCGTGTTGTGGAGTATGAAATTGGTGATATAAATTTCTTAAAGGTTATTCCTGAGAAGTCTCAATTGATTCTTGGAAAGGGTAGAAGATTGTCTCCATGATTTGCTGGGCCATTTAAAATTTTGAAGCGCATTGGTTCATTAGCTTACAAATTGGAATTGCCTTCTCATGTCAAACTGCATCCTGTTTTCCATGTGAGTTTATTGAAAAAGTATGTTCCTAATGTGTATCATGTTTTACAGGACAACTCTAAGTTGAAAGATCACGGAACATTGACTGTAGAACCAGAGTAGTTAGTGCTAGATAGGTGTGTTAAACATCTGAAAATTAGAGACATTGTGGAAGTTTTGGTTAAGTGCCAGAACTATCCAGTAGAGGATGTATCATGGGTTGATCTTAGTGTTTTGCAAAGCGAATTTCCCTCTTTCCAACTCTGAGGACATAGTTAATTTTGATAAGGGGGGAATGTAATAGGACTAATCTTTGAAGTTCTTAAAGTCGAAAAGAATGTAGTAGGGCATATCTTTCGTTTAGCACGATTTGAAAGATTGTTGAATAGTCTATTAAACAGAGCTTATATGAATGAGTTTGAGAAATTAAGAGAGAACATATATTCTTTTTTTAAATAATATACTAAAGACGTATTTGATAAAGATTAATGAATAACAGATAGTCTGTCTATGAACAGGAAAATTGAGATTTTTATTAATATCAGTATTTAATATTTATGTGTTTTAGCTTAAAATGCATGGGTAGTCTTAAAATAAGTTGAAAAAGTAGTGGAGACCCAAAAATAGAAGTTTTATGAGTCGCGACCTAAAAGTTGCCTTTTCAGCCAAAGAAAGACGTTATTTTTGCAATTCTGTTCGCGTTACCTTGTAGACTAGACCTATTCCCGTCGTTTTGAGTACCTGGATTGCTCTGTTCTGAGTTTTTTTGTAAAAGTTATGATGAAAACAAACAGAAGGCAGCGACAGTGTAGTATACATAGGGACAGACAGACATACAACATCATACTGCTCTCCTTGCTATCAACCAAGAAGTGGATTTGTTTCTTCATGGTAGACTATTGCAATTGAGATTATGAAGGTACATGATTATGTTCTTTTAATTTAATTATCATGTTGAATTAGTTGCACGAGTATGTTCATTTGGCTATTTTGTAGGCGATGCAGAAAATAGTGTGTGAAACCGGATCTGTGCAAAGTGTCATGATAAAAATCTAACCTTTACGGATCGCTTCGAGATCACGTTCTTATCTTATTCTCGCAGGTATACTTGGTGCGAAAATCGAGTTGATTGAACGCCTAAAAAAGCGACTATTTTGAGAAGCCGCATACTTTTTGAGGAAAAGAAGGATTAACGAATGACGGATGGTGCGTTGGTGATCATCCACAAATTTCTTCTTCTGCGAGTGCGACTGCAAGTGCGAGTGAGACGCTGCATGCAAGCGAACTAAAGCTCGGGGGTGGTCGAGAGGTTCGAGCCTCCGTACAACGGAGTGCGCCCATATATTTTATTGCTCCTCTGTTGTATCAAAACTCTGCAAAAATCCATCAATACAAAGATCTCTTTCTCTATATTTTGCTATCTATCTCTATTATTCCGTTCCTGTGACACATACATTTACAACCGTCATATATTAAATGACGTACTAGCCAGTTTAAATGCACTTCTTCAATTATGATTTTCATTATTCTTTAAGCCATCTATGTTAATGAACAATATCTTATACACCTTTATTATACACAAAATCCATGGGTCTTTTCGTTTATCTAAAGTGAACTCCATCTTTCACCTTCATTAACCTACCACCTTGACTTAACCTCTTGCTCTAAGTTGATCTTATATTCAAAAACTGTGTCTTGAAGCCCCCGACTTCAACAACCCACCACAATTTTCTCGCGTCTCCACCCTGTAATCTTTTGCTTGAGATACTATGTCCAACATGAAAGTGACAATAACTTAGAAGGTTGGTGGTCAGATAGTCAACCACGATATTCATTTGAGGGGAAACTCTTTGTTGCTTAGTGCTTACTATTTGCAGAGCTTGCTGTCTCCATCTTGCCATTTTCAATCACTATCTGCTCTTATTGAAAGTGATTGTGGCCTAACAAAAGTCTTATTGCAACCACAGTGGGATGTTGAAGGTCATCAACATTTCTTAATAGATGGATCTTTGTCGAGCTTGTTTGAGTTGCTTCATTCCGACAAATTTATACAGGTATCTGACAGTGAGGAAGAAATATCTGAAGAGGCTTTAAGCATCGTGCATCTTGAAAGTAGTGATGACAAAATAGGACAACTCAAAACTCAGTCAATCGTCATTTGGATTCAACAAAATCTAGGGCAAAAAAGTTAAAGGATCTAGTAGCATTATGTGAAGCTCCTTTGCAAGTTGCTGAACTTCCACAACATTATGATGGAAATTTGTGCTTTGAGTTGCCTGCAACTCATGATAAAATAGAACAAATGTCAGGGATGGAATAACGCTTTGATGGTCACTTGTGGACTCACCCATCTGTTACAACCATGGCGATAGCATGCATAGTTCATCTAATCCATTGTTTGGGATGCATGCAATGCAATTATTCAACATGTCCTCATTATATTAATGAACAAGAATTTAATGGTAGAGATTTTTTTGGATATTTGGACAGACAGGTCAAGAAGGACTACCTTGCAATGGAAGAGAAGACAACAATAACTTGTCATTATTGTCAGAAGGTTGTTACTTGTGTTGCTTCTTGTCCCTGCAAAATCTATTATGTTTTGCCTCGAGATGGTACAATGTCGTGGTGACTGGCAATACATGCTGGTAAACATGGTCATAATGTTAAGGCAAGAACCTCTAGGGCTTCCATTTCAAGAGTGCGAAAAGTGGTAGGTGCAGTACTAAAAATTAAAAAGGGTTGTCCAAGAAAAAATAAAATGTTGGTGGCGCAACAATTTGTGCTTATCTCCTTGATTAATGACAAAGTTGAAGTTACATGGGATGGACAATTCAATGATTTTTTGGAGGAAATGATGCCACTTATTCAAACCAAAGGGTATGAGAAACTAAGTTTTGATCCTTGAATTTGTTAATATTTTAACTATTATTGATTTAACTTTCTTGGGATGCATCATGTAGGTTTTCTTCAATTGTTTCAAAGGAGAGGAAGAGTCAAGGTGTTGTTATTGGGGATGGATATGATAGTATTTTATTGCTTCAAAAAAAGTGCATGTTTCCTTTTTTCCATGGGAGTAGATTTCTTGGACAGGGCAAAGAGGATGACAAGTGCTTCCTATTTAAAATCTCCACTAAGGGACCAAGTTCTGGGATTGATCTAGTAAATTGGATGAAAAGAATTGAAACTGGTGACTTAAGAAATGCGTGCGTGCATTTTGATTTTACCCATAGAATAGATGGTTGGGCAACAATGTCATGCTTAGTTTATGATCCAAGGTAATCTTTAAGTATTAAAATATCTCATATTTTTTTCATCATTAAATATGAGATGATATGTGTGAAAATATTTATGTTGAATATCTTGCAACATACAATCACTGCAGATAATTGCTATATGTGAAACTAAAGAGGAGGATACAAAGACTCAAGTTATTTTTTGGGAGAACCTTAATTCAACAATGGAAAAGTACGGATATAGTGCAACTGATTTTGCAGGTTCTATGTCTGATGAGGTTGGTGAAAATTGGAATGCTATTTGAATAGTGGGCCAGATAATATCATGGAGGGGCGTGAACAGTCATGCCTATTTCATTGGGAGCAGAGTCTACACAAATATGCTAAAAAGTGGATACCTCAACATCTTACAAATCAACACATTGATATGTGTGAGGAATGGAGAGCTTGTAAGACTATTGTGCTTTTATCTCAAAAGGCGCATTCAATTCAAAAATGGTAGAGACAACATCTAACTACAAAGAGCATCATAAGAGTGAGAAGATGGTTTAAATGGTGGGAGGAACGAATTTCTCACTGGCGAGGAATTGGTACGGATTAAGTACCTTTATGATAATTTATATTTTTAGCAAAATTTATAAACTTTGTATACATGAAATTTATAAATTTTAACGCATCTTTGTTTTAATTTCATAGGCTAGTCTAAGTCCGTGGGAGCGGGCACAAATTCCCAATGTTAATTTATCAAAAAGTGTGCATGCAAGTTGGTTAGCGGGTGAAGGTGGAAAGAGAAAAATTACCTTGTATGATGCCTGTGTAACAGATGTTATAAATTCACATACTCTATGTGCAAAGCGTTTGGGATATACTACTGGGTGTTATATAGGAACGGGTCCCACAATGGAGACCTTGCTTTCTTGAGTTGAATTCAACACACCATCTACTACACGAGGCTATTGCAGGGACTACAATATATGCGCAACCAATTTTTCATCGAGTCAAATAAACAGTACAATGCAAAAAGAGGGGTAGAATAGGAACAAGTAGCTCCTATCGCCCGGAATATGTCATGGAATCTAAGCAGCAAAACCATCGCGGTCGGCCCAAAAAAATCAGGTTTGATACCCAAGAACTAGGTATTTCTAACATTCCACTGCAAATTAGTGACAGTGATGATGATATTGGATCTCAAAAAGAAACAACCACACCTTTGTCATCTCAAAGAAACAGTGTGTTTGAGAGTGATGTGCCACGCACTCAGTGGGTCCTGAGGAGAATGCCCATTCAAAGTCAACGAAAGTGTTTTGGAATAGCGGGGAGAAAAAAATGTGACAATGTCTTGCATAGTCGCTCTATTGGTCTTGCTGCTCCATGTATATGGTCCGAAAGAATGTTCAAGGGTAAAACAATTGAGAAATGATTATGGTTTTGTAATCATGATATTTTGCACACTCGATCAATCAAAAGACAAGTCAAAGATTTACCTCCTACTCCGAATGTTTGGCCAGTAGCAAAAGGGACAGATATCTCCACACAGGAACTTGCAGCACTGCATCAAAGTGGATTTAGGACAGAGAATACAATGGTAAATGCTCAACCTCCGACTGGCGACTGCCAAGAAGGTGGTGACAACATGGAATTTCTAAAGAGGCCATGAAGAAATTGGAAGCATGTAATAGTATGACAACTATATTCTTGGCGATTGCCAAGAAGGTGGTGACAACATGGAATTTCTAAAGAGGCCATGAAAAAATTGGAAGCATGTAATAGTACGACAACTATATTTTTGGATAAAGTGAAAAGGTCTCAAGAGCATGTAGTTTTTTGCATGCTCACTGAAAATAGTTATGAGATTCATATAAAAGGGAGTCCAGCATGCACGTGTCCGGATTTTCAAAAGCGAGAGAAGGCAAACAAATAGTTTTTGGCATACATATGTACTATGTTTACAAAAAAGTGCTCGGACTTGAACCTAAGGAGCACATGATTACTCATCAGCCAGGACATTGCCTTTATTCTTGGACAACCAGGGAGGATTTCTCCCCCCATTTAATTACTGCTGGTTTGGTATGCATCTTGCACTAAAGTAGATAATTGTTCTATGATACTAAAGTGTTTTTTTGCATTTACTTTAGTTTATTCTACTTGTTATCATCTATCTTAGAAAAAAATTATTTATGTAGTGTAGGATTTCAAAGTTCAAGCAAAGGACAGAAGCAACTTGCAAGCTATTTGGGAGAAAATTACTTATCTTTTAGAGTGACCATTACATTTATGACTTTTTTGTACTCTAATTTTGGTCCTATCCTCTGTGGTAGATTAGTGAATGTACTTACATCCGCAAACCTACATTGTTTCAAAAAGCTCAAGCTTGGAGAAAATGGTATTATCACTATTTGGCATGATTTTTGACTTTATCGCATGTATATATGTTGTGGACTTATTTGACTTTGATGGCATCAGTTGTGGAATGGGGATTTTTTTGGTTTACATTTTCTTATGCTGCCGAAATTTTGATAGCTTACCAATGTAGTCAAGGTTTAGGGTTTATTTGGCTAGTCGAAAATTATGTAAGCTTTGAATTGGTGTGCATAGTGATATACAACCCTAGAATTTTACTTTGTCTCTCTAAAGATTTTAGAAGAGAAGTCATTTTCTCTCTCTAGGGTTTATAATCTCTTCTCCCAATGGTAACGCGCATAGATACTATCTCTCTAGAATTTATACTTTCTCTCTCCATCAACCACACATATATGGAATCTTATGATGATTGAAAATTACATTAAATAGATACTTTATGCTATGACACATGTTTGGTTAAAAAAACTTAAAAGCTTGTTGAAATTGTCAAAAAAACTTGAAATGAAAAACTCTTAAATGTTAAATCCCCTATAAACAGTACACTCAATAGTGGAGAAACCAATTAAACAACCAAGGAACCGAGAAAATCCTGTGAGGGTCCTAAAAATTCCAAACAAATTACAAAGCCTAGAAAAGACTTGAAGGTAGCTTACATAGATACATATTTGTCTCAAGATGAGGAAGAAATCCTCATTAAGGTTCTAAAGGAGTATAGGGATGTCTTTGCTTAGTCTTATAAAGATCTCAAAAGAGTAGATCCTGTAATCTATCAGCACACTATCCCTATGAGAGATGATGCTAAATCGAGTAGACAAAGGCCCTACACCTACAATGAGACATTCACTAAAAAGAGTTGCTGCCAATAGAATCACTAGGCACATGTGATATTAAACTCACAAAAGAACCATGAGAAGTGGCTGTATTGCTATTACCACCTTTTCTTTGAGTAGAAACAAAAGCTTGTTCAACTACACACCGTTTAGCCCCGTTCTTTCTTGAAAGCGACTCTTGTAATAACAATGTGGATAACGCATCAAACTTGATAGCTTGAAGGTTTCCTTGGGTCATAACTCTCCAAGTACTAGCAAAATTCTGGTAAGAGTCTGACAATGCATCAAGAATAGTCAGCACAAGTTATTTATAAAAAATAAATTCACATGTAGAAACAAGTTACTCATTGATATCCTTGATACCAACAAGAAAAATATCCATGTCATCGTCCTCTTGCATAACCTTTGACTCTGGCTCTTCAATCAACAATGCAATTTTAACCTCACTACGACTTGCATAAAGTCTAGCCAGAGTATCCCAAGCGTGTTTTGTAGAGCAAATGTAAGAAGTAATAGTGCACTTCATAGTTAATGCAATCAATGCATGATCTTGCACATCTTTACCATCCCAAATGAGATTGTTCAATTGTAGGCAAAACAACTCTTGCAGCAACAAGCCTGCTAGAACTTGCACCATCCTCAACACAACATTCCGAATGCCCTTTGACACAAGAACATGCATCATCATGTAAGACCACATTGGGTAGTTATCCCCATCCAATTGGTCCTAAGAAGCAACCATCTTAAAAACATTTGTGTTGTTGTCAACCATGGAGAGTGACTGCACTTGATGTAAAACTTGCCCTAAAATAGGAAAAACAAATTAGGATTGACATGTGCTATGTAGAAAAATCCGAAGAGGGTTGTAAGGGACCCATTCTTCTAAAAATTACAATGACAAAATTTTTGCACAAAAGAAAAAAATTGCTTGTGCAATACTATTTGTAGTGGAAACGGAGGAAAAAATTGAATCCGAATCAAAATTTTGAGCACACCAAGATCTGCAAGGTTCCTAAAGTATTACTCAACCTATTGATGCTCACCAAATCTCACCCAATTGGGAAAAAGTGACCAGGGGGTGTTGGTGACATTGCCTATTATGCCTCGGAGGATACAGCCTGCTCTGATACCAATTGTTGAATTAGGGTTACAAGGATGCACACACAACTTGGAGAAGATGAAGAAGCTCAAGTCACAAATAGAGATTGTATTGCGTAATGTGCAAATAGAGAGATAAGTTATCCCCTCGAGTGATTGGCATATGATAGATATTCAATGTACGGGCAAAAAACCTCATAGTGAGAGAAAATGTGCCCTGATAGTTCTAAGTGTGTTCACACACATCACTACCACATATATGGTAACATCTTGATCAAAGAAGGCAAAAAATATTGGCTTGATCAGATAAGGCCATTATGTTGGCACATGATGAAAAGGCCACCTTATTGGTAAGATGATGTATCGTGATTGTATTTAGCTTCATCATCATAAGCTTCCATAATACAAAAAGCCTTGTAGGGAGGTTGGCCATTCCAACCCTCAATATTGTGTCATCCCTCTTTCCCTCTCTCTCTCTCTCTCTCTCTCTCTCTCTCTAAGTTTCTAATTGTCATTATCTGATTGTCTTCATATATAGATTTGACTATATTTTAAACACGATGTTCGTGATCTCTTGTTTTGACATTTTTCAATTGATGGTGGTAGATGATATCTCAAATCTCGTTACATTTTTGTGTTGGCTCCATATAGTTTCTCATCTAAATAGTGACTAAAATTGTCATCCGAACAAGGCAAAGATGATCCCCAAGGCTTACTAATCATTAGATTTAATTAGACTAAATTAGTAGCACTTTGGGTAGATATAGTGGAGGGTGTGAAATTAAAATGCAACCTACTTTGGATATTTATGCGCTAATTTTCCTTCAACTAGAAATCAACTGGGCTAATTCATTGAAATGGTGCACCAAACACCAAAAAATCAAAATAAACTTCCTAACCGTGCTAGATGAACACATGTAAATATATACATCAGAGAAACCTATGTAGACGATTTTTGGAAGTCAGACATAGTCATTGAGTAAATAAGCCTTTTGGAAGTGGACCCCTATAGATCTCATAAAACATGCATGTGGCATCAAGATACCAAGTTTGATAACATTCAATGGTTCTTTCTTGTATGTCCTCTTATTATGTATGCATATTTGCCTCCCTATATATCTCATAAAACATGCATGTGACAATCAAGATGTCGAGTTTGATAACTTGTAATAGTTCTTTCTTGTATTTCCTCTTATTATGCATGCATCATTTCCTCCCTATAAGGAGACAATATGTGATGGTATGTTATTAGAAGTAGCATGGCTATGTAGCCAAAAATACCTTTATGTATAGTTAGTATTTTCATTGTATTCTAAAAATACCTTAATGTACAATTAGTATTTGCATTGTATTCTATAAGAGCAATTGACAAAAATGAAAATGTTGTCTAGTGTAGCTTGTAACGATAAGAGGAATTTATATGTAGATACTATCCCTAAACACAAAAGCATCTAGACGGTCTAGGCATGCATCAAACTAGCATTAGATGTCAAAGCTCTTTGCACAAAATCCATTTCTTTAATTGTCTTAGGGGCACAAGATTTGTAGATGGTTTAGGTTATGTTTGGCCTATTTCACCTTACTCTATAGCCTAACTTCACTCTGTGGTTTCCTTGGCTTTGCCAAATCAAATGCCATATGGCCGTTCACCTAGGATCTTATGTGGCACTCCCTTATAGCTAGTTCTGTGATCTCCTTTTCCCTATTATATATTGTTACATTTCATAATAGGGAACCCAATTTCCATGAAAATGTATGTTTGACACACCACCTTTTTTAAAATTATGAAATAGTCCAAAGTAAACTTGTCTAAAATTGTGCACATTGGGCTTGGCAAGGCAGTGGGCACCATTGATATGATTTAGGTAGGCATCACATTGCGGTAAGGGCAAGGGATGGTGACACTAAGGTGGCCTACCATTTGCTAAGAAAAAATTGGACTCCAACCCACGTCAGAAGGACAATCTAGCAGCCTCCACAAACTGCTTTGAAGCAACAGCCATCTACAAAAGTAAGCATGCAAAAAGAGGTTACAATGTTTATTCCTTGATATTCAATAGCAAAATCAGTGTCTCGATCACTTAGGAAACTTCAATTCACAATGAAGGATGGGTATCTTGCATTTGAAGGCTCGGTGTCACAACATCTTGGTAGGCCACTTTCAAAGAGCCACTATGGTTGGTGTCCATAATGACACGTGTCATGCCAAGGGAAACCCTGGAGGTCAAGAACCGGGCCAAGGGCCACGGTTGCAAGTGGGAAGGGATCATAGGCCAGGTGTCTATATAAAGGGAGGTTGGGCGGAGGATTCTTTATGGCTGTCTATTTTGGAGTAGGGCTATTTTGAGAGTCTAGGGGTCGTGGACCTATCTCTTGCATGCTCATGAAAAACTTGAGCAGTGGAGAGGAGTCAACAAGGAAGACAAGCCATAGAGGGTTGCAGGTACAAATGCTAACGATGAGGGAAGAGGGGGCGGGGACCTACTCAAAATCGGGTGGTGGTGAGCTTGGGGTAGTGCGGTTTGGTGAGCATCACAACAAGTGCAATCTCTCTCTCTCTCTCTCTCATACACACACACACACACACACACACACACACAGTGGCTCGGCTTGACATCGCTTGACAAGACAACTCTCTTTCACACATAAATGCCCTGAGGCCTTTGGACTTGGATAATTTAAGTTGACCAAGGAAGGGGACCCATGAGCCAACCTCCCCTTTGTCTTGTCGGTATCTCGGCAAACCTTCGTCCCATTGGTATCCCAAAAAATCCTTGGCACATTGGCATCTTAGCAAGCTACCATATGACAAAAATTAAGGATGCAATAGTATTGCATAGATCTGGTAGCGACCAAATTTTGAAAGTTTGGAGATTTTAAAGCAAGCATATATTTGAGCTTTACAAGGCACAAAGATCACGCCCGTATACAGAATTTCAAAGCAGAAGATTATGTATTGTGGATCGACCATTGTTTACAACTTGAAGGTGTAATTAGCACGACTAATTATTGGCATCCACGGTGCATACCACCGCTACAAGATTTTTTGAATCAAGGTATTCTTCTTTCTCTTACTAGCATTGCACAGAGGTGCCATGGATTCGGATATCAGTATGACTTTGATATCGAGAACCATACACCTGATCTTCCCAATGATGGCTTGCAGTTGGATCCTGTCACGGAGGGTACCCAACAAAGCTACGAGAGGAGATGACGCTTACGAATTGCTTGATACTCAATAATTTCAAGTACTTCAAGCAATCATGTTTCTGATGGAAAATAATTTAACATATTTCAATGAAAATGTTATTAAATTATCCACTTTAGTGGTTCAATTTATGCAATAGCAAGCCAAGGGCCTTGTTCATACACATTTGCATAAGAACGTAGACGATCAGGGGCAAGGTCCTCTTGATTAGGGGCAGGGTCCTCTTGGTCAGGGACAAGGTCACCCTCCAGATTCTCTGCACTCTCTCACTCCAAAGGAGGTGGATGACTTGTTGAAAAATACAAAGCCACCAACTTTTAAGGGAGAGGAACAAGAGCGCAATAAGGATGCAGTGAATATCTTTCTCAACGAGTGGGAAGGAATCTACGATGTACTTCGGATGCAGTTAGGGCACTACAGACAAGTATGACACTAGAAGGAAAGGCTTACAAATGGTGGATGTCTCTCAAGGAGAAGAACATCATACCACAGACTTGGGCAGCTTTTGAGGTTGTATTTAGAAAGGAATCTCTGCCCACAAATGAAAAAGACAAAAATTGGATGGCTTGGGACAAGTGTTCCATGTGACAACGCAAATCATTGTTGGAGTATATCTCACACAATCCGGATGTTATCCTCAAGCTGGAAGGGTTAGATACAAAACGTGGGTTTATTTGTGGTCTAAAACTAGAGCTTAAGAAGCTAATGTGAATTGACTATCATATCATTAGAAGTCAATGTCCACTCAGGCAACCTTTCCAGTAGTTGAATACTGCTGGTGTGGATGAACAGGAAGTTGACACATCTCTTGATCATGAAAAGCAACCAGCTTCTAACGTTGAACCATCTCCCTGGCTCCTACATATAGCCTTTGGAAGCATTCCAAATCAGATATAAGAGTTTCATCCTCAAAATACTGTCTAGTAATATGAGCTTGCTGATGCCTTAATCTCTTATTCAGTGTGATGAGCTGTAAAGCGTGTTGTGCATCAACTTCAAAAGACTCAATCACAACTTTGGCTTTTCCTTTGCTGTCAGGAATGTGCTCTGACTGGTGTACATGAGGTTCTCCAGTGTTGCCCTTATTTTGCTGGTCACTGCCTTGCTACTACTGATCATCTGACCGCTGGTCTTGCTGGTCCTAATTAGTACCCGGATTGCCTTTGTTGTGTCCACTACCCCCAGTTGCAGTTGATCCTCTAGCTCCAGATCCTGAGGGTGGGGAAGGAGGAGAATCATCATCATCATCATAAGGCTTGAGATCCCCTTCCTCCTCATGCTCTTCTTTTTGCTCAGATTCTTCTTCAGTATCAACTTGCTTACTGATATAATCCATAATGGCCTCATTTACCAAAGCTATATTATATTCAGTGATCTTATCTTACAGAACACTCTGAATAGTCTCAAGAAGTGACTTCAAATTATCCATATTTAGGGTTACGTTTCCTTGTGGATTTAGGATATCAGCAAGGTTATTGTATATGTACCTCTCTACAAGGGAATCTTGTAACACAGTGTGGGTGTTGAGTAGTTCTTTGAAATCTGCATGTTTTACTCAACAAAGTTTGAAATCTGTCAGCATCTCTCAAAGCAACTTCCTTCTCTTCATTCAGTCGGCCGATTTTTGGTTTCTAGTTTCAACATGTTTGTCTATAGCTCTTTAATTGTTTGAGTTGATTGATTCTCAGCGATAGCATACTTGAGAGACTGATCATCCATTTTTTGCTGAAGTTTGTGAACCTGATGTTGGCTACTTCCCAGTTCTTCTTTCAGCCTAGCCACTTCATCACTGGAAGTTGATACATCCATCATCTGTCCTAAGGAATGGACAATAGTGTTCCATGATGCTTGGATGATCGTCGAGCAGCCATCAACTAATGTAGTTGAATCAGATTTAGTTGGCTCATAAACCATGACTAGAGCCATATATGGTAATGCTGTCAAATCTGGTTTTTGAAGTACCAATCTGCCTTTGAGAGGGCTATTCGGCAATTGTTGCAACCGATCCTGCTTGGCTACTGATAAAGCTAGTTTACTGAAAGGAGTTTTGGTAATCAGGCTAGCAAGTGCTTTGCCCTTTCCTTTGCTAGTATCAGCCGCCACCTGTTCAATGCTTGCTTCTTGCTGGCTTTTGTCAGAGCTGACTATTGCTTTAGGAAGCTGAATTCTGGCCTTCAGAAGATTTTTTAGTGGGCAGGGGCTAGACCCGACTCTCAAGTTTCTTTAGTAGATTTGTACTCTTTTCTAATAAAACCTTGGGTTTCTTTGAGCTACTAGCCTCAGCCAGTGCGGCCTTCATGGGATAGGCTTAGGACTCCAAGTCACCTCTACCTCGGGAAAGGCTTTTGGAGCAGTAGCCCAATACAAAAACTGCCAGACATACCAAGCTTTGAATACATTCTGTGACTTCAGCTTAGCAGCCTGCTGTAAGACATTGTGAGATACAATTTGGCATAGATTTATTTAGGCTTTATCATCCAGCCTTTTTGCAACAATTTCTTAAACACATATGTCGGATTGTTTTTCAAACTGACAGCTTCTGCAATAAACCTGTAGACTGAGGGAACATCCAGTGCAGCTATTGGAATCCCTTGCCCACCAACCTTCCTTTTCTTCTTAGCGGCTTCATCTTCCTTAAGAGCATGTCTGATTTCTTTTGCACAAATGTTATGCTGGGCTTTTTCTCGCTGGGTAATATGAAGGCATAAGTAACAGCTTCAAGTGTCACTGTTATTTTGATTCTGTCTATAGTGGCACTGCCTTCATCACCATCAAAAGAATCGAGGACCTTTTCAATAATGGCTGCATCAAAATCAAACTTTGTAGCATGTACTACCACATGCATACCCCATAATTGCAGCAGCGATTCTACCTGCTCATTAAACACATATCTGTGTATCTTGCTGTGTGATTGACACTTTCTTGGGACTTATACTCTGCGATGATTACAAAGCAGTAGAGGAAGAAGACTTACTTGTGTATGTTAACCCGCAGCGAGGTGTATCATAGTGTCGGATAGGGACCAAGAGAACTCGACGAGGAGGTTTCAGGTTGGAGTGAAGAGTTCTCAGAGCTTGGCGATGGCGAGTGCGTGACAGGAGGTAGTCGTCGTGCAAGAGACTTGTGACAAAGAATTCCCTCACGCCTCACTGTTCTACGTGTACGCGCCATAAAAGCTGCACTACTTGTCATTCCTAGAGTTATGTGCACAGGTGGCAATGTGGCACACATGCATTGGCCATGCTGTTCAATTTGCCTTAATGATTACCACATTTATTCCAATTGGCCCTTTTTCTTATAGAAACTGGTATTGATTTTGAAAATCCACTGGCTCTGTAACTGGCACTGGTTTGTCATACTGAGACTTTACTGGTTCTAATATTGGGTTGACATGGAAAAGATTTAGAAGAGCCGAATCTGACAATCCCTGGTCATCAGTACCTGGAATACCAGTATCATCACCTCTAGAAGTCTCCTTGTCATTAGAATGATATAACTTGATCTTTGGCCCAATTATAAACACCTGGCAACAGTAATCCAGATAAGTCTTTCAGCCTCACTGTGCCATTTGAAAATACCCAATCAACTTCAAATGGACCAGCCCAAGCTGTCTTCAAATTCGGTTTCTTAGGGCCCAGTTTGGACTCATATAGCAAAACCAAGTGACCCTTCTGAAACTCCCTAACCTTTATCCTTCTATCATGCCAGTGCTTTCGGCATTGCTGAACAATCTCCTCTTCCAGCATGGCTCTTTGTCGTAACTCATCCAGTTGCAATAATTCCTCTAGTCTTTGTTTGAGATTATGATTTAAATCTAATCCATATTCAACTGCCATTCTGAGACTGGGAATTACAAATTCAATAGGCACTACAACTTCAGTACAATACACCATTCTGGTGTCATTCCAGTGGTGACTTTATAAGCTATTTTGTAGGCCCATAGAGCAGTATGGAGCTTGATATCCCACTGGTGTGGCTCCTTCTAAACAATCTTGGTCAAAATATTCTTGATGGTTTTATTACTGCTCTCTACTTGATCATTGCACCTGGGATAATACGGAGTCTATTTCCTGTGCTTAACTGAGAGCATCTCCATTAGAATTTCCATTGTGTCATTAATGAAATGTGTCCCTTGATCAGACACAATTTCAATAGGGCATCCACAGCGGCAGATAATGTTTTCAAAGAGAAAAATAGCAGTGGACTTGGCCGTATTATCTAGAAGAGCCTTGGCCTCTACCCATTTAGTGACATAATAGATAGCCATCAAGATGTATCGGTTTTTCCTTGGACTGACCTTCTTATATGGTCCCATGAAGTCCATACCCCATTTCATGAATACTCCCAGTGGTTGTACTGGAGTGAGTGGAGTCATATCAGTTGTTGTTGGTCTGCCCATTCTCTGACATATATCACAAGTCTTGCAAAAACTTCGGATATCTGCTATCAGGGTTTGCCACCATAATCAGGCTTGCAGAATCTTATTATAAGTGATATCAGTGGAGAAGTGTCCTCCAGAATCCCCATCGTGTGCTTCAGAGATGACTTGCATCTTCCCTTCCATTGGTACACACCTTCGAAGAACACCATCTATGCCCAATCTATAGAGCAATCCTCCTATTATGGTGAACTTCACACTCTTAATGATCAAAGCTTTCTTCTGATTCTGAGTCCAATTGTTTGGGAATCCTCCTCATGAAAGGAACTGATATACATCATACCATTCAGGATCTGAATTTTTGTCAGATGTCACCTGAAATAGCTCTGCATCTACTAGCTCATCCCTCAAGGATATTTTAGAGAAGCCTTCAATACTTTTGGAAAGAAAATCAGTACCACAATGAGTTTTACCAGGCTTGTGGAACATGCAAAACTCGAACTCCATCAGGAACATCATCCATATGATTAATCTTCCTTGGATAATAACTTTGTTGATAAAAAATAGTAGTGCCTGATGAGCCACATAGAAATGAAATAATTTGCCCAGTAAGTAATGCCAAAACTTGGTGACGCTGAAAGCCATTCTCAGAGCTTCTCTCTTCATGGTAGTATATCCCTGTTCAGCTAGACTAATCTTTGACTGGCAAAATAAACTAGATAATCCGTCCTTCCATCTTGTGGAGCTAGTATTGCCCCCATTGCCAGCCCCAAAGCATCGACATGCACATGGAACATATTATTCCAGTCTGGTTGTCGGAGTATTGGCTTACTGATAATAGCATTTTAAGGACATTGAAAGCTTTCTTCACATTTAGAAGTCCAGATGAACTTACTGGTTTTCTTGGTAAGCTCACGTAGAGGTAATGCCTTTGTAGAAAACATGTGAACAAATCTTCTATCAAAATGTACATACCCTAAGAATGAACTTAATTCATACACTGTGCGGGGTGCCTTGGCCTGCTGGACACACTGGATTTTATCATTGGCCATCTCTATGCCATTTTTGGACAGTATATGCTCCAGTAATTGTCCCTTCCAGACCAGAAAGACAAACTTGAATGGATTCAAGCATATCCTCTTCTCCTGACATCGCTGAAAAACCATTTCCAAAAATAGTAGATGCTTCTCCTCAATTGAGAATACAGTAAAGTCATCCATAAATTTAGTTAGAAATCTGTGCAAGAATTCACTGAATATCTCCATCATGCAACGCTGAAATGTTGTTGGAGCATTGCAGAGACCAAATGGCATGACTAAATACATGAATGCACCCCATTCAGTAATAAAAGTGGTTTTTCTCCTATCTTCAAGAGCAATCTTTAACTGTTTGTAACCACTGTAGCCATCCATAAAACTATACATATCATCTCATCAAGAAGCATATATGTGAAGGGTAATGGAAAGGGATCTTTGGTAGTTTGAGCATTCAATTTCCGGTAGTCCACACAGACTCTGAGTTTCCCATTCTTCTTCGATACGACCACTATAGGGAATAGCCAATCTGCTGGCGACTTTTGTGATGAATTCCACTTTCAAAAGGTTGTCAATTTCCTCTTTGACCTTCTTAGCATAGTTCGGATTCATACCTTTGCAGACATACTAGTCTGGCATCTGGCTTTAGAGGTATTCTCTGTTGGAAAACTTTTGGATCTACACCTTTCAAATCAGTATGTTCCCATGCAAATACAACTTTGTATTTCTGGAACATAAGTTTGGTTTTTTCCTTCATTTCAGGGTTCAGATGCTTATTTACCTTGATTAATCGAGGACTTTCTTCAGAACCCAAATTCCATTCTTCAATCTCTTGATCATCTGGGAGTAGCCAATTCAGGCCACCTCTCACCTTTTGGTTGACTCCGCAACATAATCCCAAGACGGATCTGTTAGTTCTGGATTCTCATTCTGAACTCCAGTGACCTCTTCAGTGTGCACTCGTGTACTAGAATCTAAATATCCCTCTTTGGAGTCAGATGGTTCCTCTGGCTGTCCAGTCAACTGAACTGGTCCCTCTTCAAGATTCAGTTCAGTGAAATGATCTGGAAATTGCTTTCTCTATTTCTCAGCTTGAGCTTTGTCAAATAACAGTGCATTCAAGTTGATTTTAGCTAATGGAAAAATGTTCATGGCTGCAAGCATCCGTTCAATCTTCTTAACCCCATATTTTTGGCAAAGTTCCTCAAGTCGAAGTGCTTTCTTCCAGCTTTTGGTGTTATTTGTTTGGAGCCGGATTCTTCTACTGGTTCCCTGAATAGTTAAGGTCTGATTCGCATAATCATGAACAGCCTGCGCCGTCTGAAGCCATGGGCGTCCCAGTAGAATACCATATGCTCCTTGGACATCCAGAACCAGAAAGCTGGTTTTGAATTTCTCTTTTCCCACCCTAATCTGCATATTCTTAATCATACCAGTGGCCTAAACAACTCTATGATCAACCATTCTAACCTTAAAGGGTACTGGTTTTAAATTAGTGATACCAAGCCTTTGCTAAAGATGTGCCCCTAGAATATTCACACATGCCCCTCCATCTAGTACAACATTGGATAGTGGCTCTGTGGGACGCATGTCTAACCTCACCATCCTATTTTATTGCACTATTAGCGAGAACCACGATTAAATTGTCAAATCCATGGGATGAAGCTGACTCGACTAGTGCATAGAGGCTACAAGAGGGTGTCAATCTCTTGGAAAACAACTAACAACTCTCATCTAACTCAAGCTACACTCAAGTGATTGAAATCACCAAAAGCCAATCGCTCATCGGCAAACAAATCACATCCGTTACAGCATCAAATGACATCCAAACATAACAAAACTTCTAGGACAAGTTTATAAGACCTAAGCACACATGCTTATGGTCTTAAACCCCACTTTAGATCAAGTTTCAAAATCATCATTATTAACAGCAGTGTATTTTTGACCTAGTCATTTTCGACCTAGAATGCATCTAAATGCTTAGCAATGATTCCCCAATACGCCGCCTATGCTTGTAAATTCTTAGTTATGATGAAATTAGGCCGCGGGTTGGCGACGCCCAAAGCTACAAATTACTGTGAACTGCTTACGTTTAATGTGTAGAGCTCTTACCTGCGGTTGCAATGCAACCAACAAGAGTGCAATGTGACAACCGAGGAGGGAGTAGGAAGTGTGAGAAGGAGAGGAGTGAGCGCCGTTAGCTCACGCTGTGTATTTCTTATCGAAAAACTTATAAAAAACTTACAAAAATTGGCTTTTATACCTTAGCCAAGGTTTTTGGGTGGTCAAAACTAATAATCTGGAGTTCTACCAAAGCTGGGTAATGACAGGTTGATACAATCTGGAAGCTTGTAGCCCTGGCTCATTAATTACAGAGTTTATCCGAGAAAATAGGAGTTACAATATTGTCGATTTATCAAATTAATAAGTGTTTTACAAAGAGAACTCCAAAAAATGGTATCCGTGTTAGCTTGCTGCTAACATTCCCCCCCTCCTTGCCTGTGTCGTCCCTTCACACAGCTTTATGGGCTGAAATAGTCTTCAGGCTGGCGGCTGGTGAGGTGGTATTTAAGCGCATTCAGTGCCTTTTGGTATCTGTTTTTTTTTATAAATCCGGCACTTGCAGAAAGTGCATGGTCACTCTGTTCTTCAGCTCCACCACTGAGTAGCCTACAAATCTTGAGGTGAGGTTGCTGATCACTGACACAAATATCTTCGTTCGCCAAGTGAAGAATCCCGTGTAGAAAGCTTCCTCGAATGCCAACATATTATTTGATGGTAAGAACATACACCGGGCGTTAAAGCCATAGAGTACTTCTTCCTGGAAGGCTGACCACTGAGATCATAGTATAATCCTTTATTACCCTCGAGGAATGACATCCACAGGGTTTCTACTTGTTCTGGCTCATGAAAAACTTCAATACATGTGAGCAGCATCCGGCATATCTTATACAACATTGCACAAGAGAGATCTGGGAGACTCTTGAAGAAAGACATGGCGTCCGTAAGGGTTTTCACCATGTATTCCTCTGTGTCTTGTCCTTTCTCTAGAGCTGGCATTCTTGGGTAGTTCAGCCACGTTGGCTTCTTCTTTGTCAGTGCCTCATGCTCTTGCCATGTCTTTACTTTGGGTACATGACAAAAAGTGGGATCTGTTTGCCATTAGGAAAAAATTGGACCCCCTTGGGGCCATGTAAGGAATCCTAATTTTAAGGGATTAAAGCTAATTTTGTAGGGGATGGAGGGAACAAAGACAATAAATAGGGCTACTTTTGTAGCTCTCCCTCTAACTTCTCTCTAGATAGGAGAGGGGGGGAAAGTAGGGAATGAGGGTGGTAAAGTAAAAAGAGGGGGGATAAAGTAGGAGAGAGAGGGAAGTAAAAAGAGATAGAGGAGTAAAAGTAGAGAGAAGAACCATTCTCTCTCTACCTATCACCAAACAAAGAGAGTAAGTAGTTATGACAAAAGCCACTTTTCAATTCGTTCATCAATTTACCCCCAAAAAATGAATTTTTTATAAAATCTTCAAAATGGATCTTTTAAGCTTTCAAAAGGTCCCTATATATATATATATATATATATATATATATATATATATATATATATATATATATATATATAACAGTATTTTTTTAGAAGAATCTAGCTTTTATAAGCTCCAAATCTAAAATTCCTTGGGTCCCTCTCTACATTAACTCCAAGAATAAATAGATAATGCCACATCATCAAAACGTCCATCTAATAAAGCCTAAAAATTGAAATTTTTAATATTTAAAAATTTCCCTCCTTTGAGCTCAAAAATTGAACCTATATATGAAAAAATATATTTTTAAGTTTTTTTATCCCAAAAATTGTCTGTTTATCCCAAAAAGTATATCTTATCAAATTTTTTTTCCATCAAAACTTTTCACCATGTCTCTTCGCGACATAACCAATGAATCACCTGCGCCGTCATCTACTAGGTCAACTAATGTCAGTCTGCGTCTACCGATCAAATTTGCTCCCACAAAAAAAAATGATGAGAAAGCATCTCAACTGGCATCCGTACGACGGTTTCGAGGAGAAACCAATGTTGACTTGTGGCTTGATGGAGGGTTGTATCGAAAAGATCCGCTCGTGGGCTGTCATCCGACATTCCGTACACTCCCAAGCTTAATCAAATATGTGGGAGAAGGAGAACGTGGTCTTCTTGGGTATTGCAATAGATTGGACTCCAATCACGCAGGTGCGTCGGCATATTTCCGACAACAATGTCAAGTGTTACACATTCATTCCACAAATCTCCAACAACAACTACATTCCACATAGAAACAATTCAAAGATCTTAAAGAGGAGATGAATGCTACAGAAACAGAGGTAACTAAGCTACAGATTGCAATGATGCACCTAAAAGCCACTCCATTTGGCATGCGTGAGCGTAAGAGGGAGTTCTCTTCCATTGAAAGTTTAGCCTCTAATGGAGGGGCACATAAGAAGCGGATCACAACAACCAGGTATTTTTTTAAATTCACAGTGTTCATAACTCTCAAATAATTTTCATCAATTTGTAACTCGGTTCACCTTTTGAAATAGGACATATATACAAGATGTGTGTGGAAGTTTTAGACAAGAGGACCGTTGCAATCTTCTCCTAGGATGCATCTCAAAGGAAAATATACTTTACATCATAGGTTGTGAAAAGGCCAAACACATGAAAGATGCCATCACAAAGGAGATCCTAAGAAAGATCTCTAACCTTGTGTCTGAGGATGATGTCCAGAGAGCTTGTGATGAGGTTGGGATCAACACAAATGCATACCATGCACTTCATGGATTGATGAAAGATGCATTACGAGAGCAAGGCATCACCGAGAATTTTTTTCCTATTCCACATAGGGTCCGACTTGCAAAACAAGCAAACAATGATCTTGTTCGGGAATCCCTTGGCGAATACAAACACATTGAAGGATCCATGGTGTTCTCTTCCACGAGTGCCAAGTCACGTGGTAATATAAAAGGAGGCAATACTATTCCTAATGGGACAAAGTCTTTTAGTTATCATCAATTCAACAATATTTTTGTTGACTTGAAACGACTACAACGAGCTATGGTTAAATTTTATGCTTTGTCTCCACAATGTAATACAAATTGTAATGTCATTTTTTATTTGTATTGAATATCATTTAGTATAACAATTCAATTCCTGTGTTGTTTCAGTACTTGGAGAGAAGCTCATATCTATTCTTAAGTTAGATGAATGTCAAATTGTCAAAGGAAGGAGATTGGAACGTATGAGTGTGACACTCATGAATGAGGCAATGTTTTTTGCAAAAGTCGATGCTATCGGTGATCATTCTCAGAAACCATCATTTAGTGTACAATCAAAAAAAGAAATATGGTGGTTAGGAGCTTTTGAAGTTCCGAAAGAGACTCATGAGGTGTTGGCATGGGTCTTCTCTATGATCCCGTGGATCACAGAGGTTATTAAGGCACAACTAGAGGGAGAAAAGCTAGAAGTAGATGGAGTAGGTACATTTGATGTTGAGTGGCACTTAGGAGGTGATCTAAAAACAATCAAATGTATACTTGGGTGTAAACAAGGTGCTTCATCACTTCTTCCTTGTCCATATTGTGTACGAGGATACAAGGAGAGTTTTGCTTGACTTCTTGCATGGTACTTGTAGCATTTGCTTGTCGAGGGGATGGAGAAGATTGATTACTTTGTAGTTTGGTCTGTTGATTGCTTCTTTTTCATTACTCCTTGCTTGGTGCAATTGGAACAATGAGTTGCCCGCCTTTAGGTGATAGCTTTAGCTGATTTGTATCCCAATCTGGTACTGCTTTGTATGTCCGCATCTAGGGAATTCCAAGAATCATCATCTCATTCATGTGTTCATCTGGTAAGCATACAAAGTGATGAGGACATGAACATCCATGTACTATCATGTTCAAGTTGACTACTCCCAATGTTGGGGTTGGGTTCTTGTTGCATCCTTTGATTGTCGCTATTCCTGCTGTCAATGCTTGACTTGTTGCCTTCTTGTACGTGGAATAACTGATTGCATTTACTCTAGCTCCTGTGTTGACCAAAGCATTGGTGCTATGATTGTTGAGTTGTACTTCGATGCGCAGATCCATTCCGTCTAACCAATCATCATCTGTTGAAACTGCATCTTTAGGTAATTCCCATTGTCGGTCATCTATTTCCAGAGTGTTGATTGGAATCGGTATCTGTTGATTCTTGAGAGCAACTTTCCGTTTGAGTACCCGAAGCCGAGCTTCCTCTTGGGCTCCTATTGTCGTTTAATCTTCCTTTGCTTGGCTGCATGCATTCTTTCTAGCAATTCATTGGTTAGCAGCAAATTGTATTTCTTTAAACGACATCCACTAATCCAATTAATCATTGGTTCACCATCTAGGGTGGACAATTTTAATGCTCCACTTGGAGATACATATTCAATGATAAATGGTCCGTTTCTCTTTTTCTTAAACTTGGGAATGTGTTGCTTAAGAGAATAGATTAAAACTAAGTCCCCTTTCTTGAAGATTTTTGTGATTAAGTGGGAATCAAAAAACTTTTTTTGTTTCCGCTTTTGTGCATAGATGTGAGCTACGACCATTAGCCTTTGCTCATCTAGATTTTCCAAATCTTCAAGTCTTTCTGACAATTCATGTCCAGTCCACTCGAGATTCTGTGCTACCCTTAA
Source organism: Adiantum capillus-veneris (assembly GCF_014529385.1). Classification (NCBI taxonomy): domain Eukaryota; kingdom Viridiplantae; phylum Streptophyta; class Polypodiopsida; order Polypodiales; family Pteridaceae; genus Adiantum; species Adiantum capillus-veneris. The sequence goes on from NC_140933.1 coordinate 167,169,743, forward strand.
TGTCGGCAATAGAAATTCTATTGGCAGTATGGCATCAAGACTATAAACAAGGTTAAAGGGTGTAGCATTTAAAGCTATTTTGAATGAAACTCAATAAGCCCATAGAGATGCATGGAGATTCATTTCCCAGTCCATTCTTCTTGAACTAACCACTTTAGTCAACACCGAGCTAAGAATTTTATTTGTATGCTCAGTTTGTCCGTTTGCTTGTGGGTGATAGGGAGCTGATTTGTTATGGATGACCATAAACTCATTAAGGAAATACTCGATTACCTCATTGAGAAAATGAGCTCCCCGATCACTAACAATTTCTATTGGCAGTCCATATCTCGTGAATACATACTCATATAAGAATGCAGCAGTGGTTTTGGCATCATTCTTTTGAGTTGCTTTAGCCTCGGTCCACTTGGTCAAATAGTCCGTCGCTACAATGATATATTGAGCTTGGGTTCTATAAGCAGGTGGTTGTATTGGTCCAACAAAATCTATACCCCATTTTGCGAAAGCTCTAGCCCCCATCATTGGTCTTAAGGGAATGCTGTCTACACGTGTTGGCCTTTTGCTCGTTGACAAGCATCACACCTTTGAACATATTCTTTAGCATCTTCACAAAGTGTTGGCCACCATATGCCTGCCATCAAGATTGCTCTTGCAGTGGTCTCACTAGAAAAGTGACCTCCAGCTAATCCAGCATGTGCTTGTTCTATAATCGGAATATACTCGTCTTCATTTGCACAAAGATGCAAATGTTGGTCCTTACCTCTCCGATACAATTGGTTCCCAATAAGAGCATAGTCTCTTGCGTCAGTTTCAATTGCTCTTTGACAACGTTTACTCATATCCTTAGGAAATGTTCGGTTTGATAAGTAAGTAACTAGATAGTTACTCCACTTAGGAACATGTGACATTTGAAACAATGTTACATGAGGTATGGGTGTTTGTTTTTGACATTGAGCGCAATCCTTTACAAAAGATCAAACATCGCTTCTCAGTCGGCCAAAATACTCCAAGTCTCAAGATTTGTTGCATAGTTTGGTCTTCCGCAAAGTGGTCCTACTATGGTAACATGTGCTTGACTTAGGTATTGTTCTTTATCTTCAGGATTAATGTAGAAGAGCAATATCCCGTCTTGATTTCTTTTGTATAGCCTACCAGCTAGTAATTGATACATAGCCGATTGCTTGATTAATCTGATCGTGATAGCAAGTGGTATTTGTGAATCCACTTGAGCTATTGTCATCAATGACACAATGTTTCCGACCATCGAGGTATCATTTCCACTGAGAACAAATAGGCATATGGTAGATCATCGTCTACCCCTTTAGGTGATTCTCCTGAAACAATCCTTGACAAATGATCTGCTCGTTGATGTGTAGTGCCCTTTTTTACAACCATAGTGAAATCAAATTCTAGAAGAATGATGAACCATCTCACTATCCTCCATGTGCTGCATGGCTTGTTGACATATTACAACAAAGCTTGGTGGTCCACAAAGAACACAAAATTGTTGGCTAATAGGTAATGTCTATACTTTTTAACGGCATAGATCATTTCTAATCCTTCCCTTTCGGTGGTGGTGTAATTCTTTTCCACCATGTTCAATTGTCGGCTAGCATAAGAAATAGGAAAGTCAATTTTCCCATCTCCTGGTTGAGCTAGTATACAACCGATAGCAAAATTGGAAGCATCTACATGTACGTGGAATATCTTATTCCAATCTGGTGCTTTCAATATTGGAGCTGAGGTGAGAGCTTGCTTAAGCTTCATGAGATTCTTCACATGCCTTGGTCCATTCAAAATGTGTAATCAAGCTATACATGGGTTTTGCAATAATAGCGTACATGTAGATGAATCGTCGGTAATATCCATAATGCCCCATGAAGGCTTGTACCCCCTTGACTGTTGTTGGTCTAGGCAAATCAGCAATGACATGAATCTTCTCAATATCAGTAGCTATGCCATTTTTAGACACTACATGTCCAAGAATTTTTCCTTGTCTACCCATGGATGTGCACTTTTCAGGATTTAAGCAAATCCTATAAAATCCACATTTTTCCAATACCTTTTTGAGGTGTTCAAAATGATAAACCCGGATTGATTAATGTATGCATAGATCATCCATATATACTTCTAAGAGTTTCCTAAGATATTCTTTGAAAGCATGGTTCATCATCCTTTGAAATGTGGCTAGAGCATTAGTTAACCCAGACGGCATAACCCGATAGGTAAATATACCCCATTCTGTTGCGAAAGCAGTTTTATGCTGATCTTTTGGGTCAACCAAAAGTTGATTGTATCCCGAAAACCAATCTAAGAAGCTGTAAGCTTCTTCTCTTGCAACTCATTCTAAAACATGCTCAGTGATTGGAAGAGGAAAGTTGTCTCTAATAGTAGCTGCATTCACTTTTTTGAGATTAACACACACTCGTAATTTTCCATTCTTCTTGGGGAGGGATCCCTAACTCCGAGCAAGATTTTCCGAGCAATCTCTAAACCGAGCAAAAGAGCAAGCTACAAAAAAAAAAAATTAAGCAGCTCTCTTAATTTTCAGCACAAAAACCAAGGGAGCTTTTCACGTGATTTCAATATTTTGTTGTAGCTTATGTATAGAGAGAGAGAGAGAGAGAGAGAGAGAGAGAGAGAGAGAGAGAGAGAGAGAGAGAGAGAGAGAGAGAGAGAGAGATCCCTCTAAATTCAAGGGACATGTGCATGGTGTCGCATAGAACTCGTTCATGCTTGAGATGGCTCACGAAGAGATTGACCCTACAAAATCTTGACTCACGAGGGCTCACTCAAGCCTCGCAGATAGGCGGCTGGCTATTGATGCACTATTAGTGTTCAGTTGCACGGCCCCACAATTAGCTGTGCAATTTCTTGATCTCAGTTGCTGCAGGTGACGAAATCTCGAATGGGAGGTCCTGATAAGCAATGCACTCTTCACTCGTTGTATGGGCAGGCCTCCTAATAAGCTTCCTTTTGGGCTTGTATTTCTAAAAGGAGAAATCCTTAATGGGTGTGGAGGTTAAGGGGAGGCAGCAATTGAAGGAGAGGGCGAGAGGGGGGCCTCCAACAGAGGAGGCAGTTGCAATCTCGCATTTGGTAAGTTCAGGAATAGTGAATATGGGAGCTGCATGCACATGACCTGCGATGATGGAAAGCGCTAACAATGAAAGCACAAGGGACAAGCTTCGGAGATGATCTCTGCTCTTTTCTCTCATTTTCCCCATTGGAGATATTGCGCTCTATGATAATTGGAAAAGTGGAGGCAGAAACGGGAGGTTAATCGTAGGGGGAGGTATGCAGGGAATTTTAGGCTAAAGCAGAGAGCTACTGCTGAGGGGTAGCTCAAATTTGTTGGGCGGTCTTGCAGAGGTTGGCTATAGAGGAAAAAGGGAAGGAGGAATCGATACTAGAGGAGATGGGACGGCTCTCTCCCTCTCTTCTCGTGAGTTGTTACGCTAATAATAGCGAAAGCAAGAGAGGAGAGGAGTGCTGGGGTACTGGCAGGAGCTGTAGACTCAGTGTAGAGAAGATGGAGATGGAGTGCAAGCTTTATAGGCTCGACGTGAGGGGCTTCTTTATACTCCCTGTCCCACTCTCGATCAAAACGCATTCGGAAGGTTGCCGATCAAAAGTCTACAGTGAGAGAGAAACGTAGAGAGAGAGGGAGAGAGGAAGGAGGCAAGTTGGCAACTATGAGCTAGCAAGCAGAGAGGGAGGGAGGCAAGTTGGGAACTTATAATAAATGCAGTGCTGTGTAAATATGTAGCCAGTAGGCAGTGCTATGTGAATATGTAGGCAGCATGAATATTTGTAGCGCGTGTTGCAAGGCTGATAGAAGTTGGCTCCGAACGCCTGTATGGACATGCACAGACACTCGATCGCGCTCTTGCCTCATACAATTTTTTGCATTTTGTATGTACTCTGTCCACTGCATTTCTTCCCTGTTAATGTTGTATAAAATGGCCCAACCGGTGGCTACCTTGCCATAGTGCTTGGCAGCCTTCAATTTCCATCTGGTAGAGTTTAATTGGCAACCATTTATAGAATCTCTCTGGCACAGCCTGCACATCGTCGTCGTGCAGAGCGCTCGTGCACCATTTCCATCGCATGCATCCGCACTGTTGCATCATTAGCTACTATAACTTCTTCGCCATTGCGTGCTTTAGTGATCATTCCAATGAACGTGTTTTTCATGATCTTCTTCATATTCGGCCTCTTCAGCAGCACCTGCCTGCAGAAGAGGAGCCTTCCGTTTTCGTTAATGATGGTGGGCACGCGCCGTAATTGTGGCGGAAAGAGCTCGAACAGGAGCTTCTGCATGAGCTTGTAGATACCCCACCACCAAAGGAGCTCCTTCAACATCTCTCTCTCTCTCTCTCTCTCTCTCTCTCTCTCTCTCTCTCTCTCTCTCTCTCTCTCTCTCTCTCTCTCTCTCTCTCTCTAGTACCGCGCGCCGGCGCACGCACCTTAAGGTAGTTCAAAATTTCACGGGCAGGTTCTCTCTCTCTCTCTCTCTCTCTCTCTCTCTCTTCATGCTATACTCTATAGTAAAAAGCATACACCCCTAGAAGAGTGTGTGTCAGATGCTATTGACTTAGGAGACGATTGTGATATTTTCAACGGAAAAGATGTCCCTAAAGATAACCAAAGTGAGAAAACAACATCTACTAAACCAGCACAAGTGGGAACGCCTGCTGTAGCACCACTCTCAGCCATAGAAGATATGCTTAAAAGGATTAATGACATGATGAACAACATGCAAAAAGCACCTATGAGGGGACCAGGATAAGGGATACCTCAACAGGGACAACCAATTAGGCCACAAAAATGGTGTGCAATGGAGGGTAAATGGACCAACCATGAGATCCATGAGTGCTACTACCGACCAAAGTATGATGGGAATGTTCAGTACGTACCCATGAGTCCACAAGGACAACCCATGTACAGATATCAGCCTAATATGGCCCAAGCTCAAAGACCACCAATGAATATGGGAAGACCTCAACCTGTTTTGGGACAACAACCTCCGTATCTAAGACATAATGCAGTGCCTATAAAGTACATGCACTCTGAAGGAGTCATAGATGAACAAGTATTAGTGCCTGTTACACCCTATGATGAGCCTAGTCCATCTACAGTAATGGTAGAAGGAGATTGGTATAATTCACATCCACCACCAATGGAGAAAACCGTGACTTATGTCCCACCAGAGCTCGCACCAATGTATTATGTAGCTAATCAAGGTGTCAGACCTCCCATGGCAAGACCCATGATTAAGCCAATAATGGGTAACTGTCATAACTGTGGTGCAGATGATCACTGGAAAAATGAATGTCTAGAGCCTGACAAAAACCTCAAGCCAGTTGAAGCCTATTGCATACAATGTTGCAAAAAGGGAGGACACTTCCCAAAAGATTTTCCAAAAAATCCTTTAAACAAGGGTAAAACCGTAGTAAATGTAGTCCAAGTGATACCTAGTAGCTCATCAGAGAGTGAACCGATTGTTCCAATCAAGGTAATCACTAGAGCCTAGTCCAAGAAAAAGAAACACAACTCCTCTGATGATTCGGAGAAAACAAAAGTTTCCTCTCAAAGAATCATAAGGAGCAGAAGCAAAAGATATGAGATGAGAAAACAAAAACAACAGGTTGAAATTGAGGAGAAAGCAAAAAAGCTATTCCAGGAAAAGTTGAAAGAAACTGGAAGTGAAATCAAGGAAACAACCATGAAATCTGGAGGATCCATTCTAGTTGATTAAATTTTTGAGCCTATTAATGCCGCCTTGGAAGCCTACCAAGTAGGACTTAAAGCAGGCCAAAACATGGAAAACAAATGGAAAAACTATCCTTCTCCAGACATGGAAGCAGCTAAGCTGGGAAGCTTTTCAAAATTTGGTAAGAATCACGTACGAAATGCTGGAAAAACAAAAACCCAAGCTTGAAAGTATCGCAAAACCTGAAGAGCTTGTGGTAAGAGACACTAAAGAAAAATCCAATATGGTGGCAGAACCCCACCTTGCAACAAAAGAACCAGAGCTTATAGTGCCGGACAACGAAGATGCCTTAGATGGGATTCCATTCGTAGAGGAAGATTGGCCAGGACACTTATGGGAAAAAGTGAGAGAGATCAATGATGGGAGTCTAACTCTAAGTCAACTCCTATAGAAGAAATTTGGTTAGACAACCTACCTTCTGATGTGAATTTGGATGTACAATCCTTGTACGGGGATTGCGGATCTGAAGCTTCAGTAATGTCTAAACCATTGACCTTGAAAACATTACCTTCTTACTTGGGAGATAACGAAGATGAATCCGTAGTGTGAGAGACTACTCAAGTAAAAATATCTAAACAGACCCTAGAAGTAGACAACATTCACTCAATCATGTCTACAACCGTCCAATGCACTCTTACCTTGGAAGAACTGTTAAAACTCAGACCATACTTATGGAATGATCTACAGAAAACCCTAGAGAGGTGGGGATAACGGGGCTAAACTCGAAAAAATTGGGAAAAATGAAAAATGAAATGGACAACAAAGAGATTTGATCTATTCCCATGAACAAAGTCGGAGAATATTACGAGGGGGAAGAAGGGGAGTGTTGAGATGTCGAGCTCTACACCTTGAGCTGGCATCCACTACGGGTCTTGGCCGCTTACGGCATTTACTCACTGGCACGTTAGGTGACCGACACGGAGGATCTCTGCCAGTGATACTACAACTGGACTACACTTATAGTGCCAGCCTAGTACGCTTCTAGCGAGTTCACACTTAGTGACCGCATGTACATATGTGCTACTTTTCAGCTTTAGCACTTAATCATTTTGTACTCTCTTTTCTGAGAAGAAGAAGAAGAAGCTTTCCATCTCTGTGTGCTTTGTGCTTGTCTTGTGTAGCTCTCTTGCATCCTCATTCTTTACACGGTATCAGAGCCTGGTGCAGGCAAGAGAGGCTAAGAGAGCAAGAGCATCACAATCCCTTCGTTTTTTGCACAAGTTTCTGAACAGGTCTCCAAAGTGCAGTATACAGAGATTTATTGTACAAGTACAGTGGTTGTATGTACGCTTGATTGTGGACACTCGTTGAGTGTAGAAAGCGTTACAGGTACCACGATAGCAGGTTCAGCAGATTTGCAGGTTTTTGCAGATTGCAGCTATTTTGTCTTACTGCTTCAAGATGTCTGACGGTTTCAGTCAGATTGTTACTGAGAAGCTTGAGAAAAATAACTACCCTGCATGGAAGTTCAGAATAACAAATTTCCTAAAAGGAAAAGGTTATTGGGACTATGTAGAAGGAGACAATGAAAAGGAACCAGAGATTCCCGAGGCAAATACTACAGCAGAACAAAGGAAAGCTTTGAGGGACTGGCAACAAGGCCAGAGCAAAGTGATGTATTGGCTTTCTATGAGCATCACAGATGGCATGATGGGCTATCTACAGGATGCTGAAACCCCCGCCATTGCATGGAGAAACTGAGGCAGAGTGTTCGAGGTGAACACCAAGGCCAGGAAGCTTCAACTAAAGTCGGAGCTAAATCAGGTTAAGAGGAACAACCTCTCAATCAATGATTATGCCTTGAAGATCAAGAGTATCATTGAGGCTCTTGGATCTATTAAAGTCTCAGTGGAAGATGATCACATTGTACGTGCATGCTTGGATGGTCTAGGAGATGAGTATGTACATTTTAGGTCTTCCATGAATACAAGAGACGACATCCCCGTGTTCCAAGATTTGATTTCTATGCTTATTCTTGAGGAGAAGAACCTTGACACATCTTCTTCTCATGGCAGAAATAATTCTGAACAGGCCTTCTATTCTAACTCCAACAGAGGTAGAGGTAGAGGTCGTGGTCGAGGCCCAAGGGGTTGCAGGGGCCAATTTCTAGAAGGTCAATCAAATCAAAACAATACAGGTGGCAGGGGAAACCAGTCTCAAGGCAGGGGGAGTCAAAGAGGTCGTGGTGCAGGATCAAGCAGGCAGCAACATACTCCAGATAGTAGAGAATGTTGGACTTGTGGTGAAAGAGGTCACATGTCACGTGACTGTCCAAAGGGAAAGGCAAGTAGAAAGAGAGAACAGGGCAACTATGCATCTACTAGCAGAGATGCAGATGACAGCAAAAACGAGCGCATGTTTGTTATGCAACATGTAATGAATACAATGACTGCAGAGAATTCCACCCAAGATGATGTTTGGTATGTGGATTCAGGTGCCTCTAATCACATGACGTCTCGTGGAGAGTGGTTTAGAGATATGCGCAAACCAGATGTGTCAGGCTATGTGCAGACAGGAGATGACACAGCTCACCCCATTGCTCATGTAGGGGACATACCTCTAAATACGAAGAGTGGGAAATCAAAGTACTTAGCAGATGTACTTCATGTCCCAAACATTACAAAGAATCTTGTTTCTGTTGGACAAATGGTTGAGCAGGGTTTGCAGGTTCGCTTCAATCCAAATGGCTGTTATGTAGAAGATTTCCAGAATGGCTGTAAGCTGATCACAGAGGGAAAATGTGTGGACAGAATGTTTACGCTGAATGTAGACATGCCTGAGGTAAAAGCTGCATTATTTGCACAGGGCACAGGTGTTGTGGCTGATGTTGACATTTGGCACAGACGCATTGGCCATGTCAATGAGCAGAGATTGCGTAGCATGCAATCAAAACAGATTGTAAAAGGTTTGCCCAAATTCAAGGTGGATGGTATGCATAAAGTGTGTGCAGCATGCCAATTTGGAAAACAGTCAAAGGGCTCATTTCCACATGAGCGCAATGTATGTAAAAAGCCACTTGAGGTGGTGCACACAGATGTTTGGGGTCCAACCGATACTGCAAGTATACATGGTTGCAGGTATTATGTCTCTTTCATTGATGACCATACAAGGAAAGTATGGGTCTACTTCATGCGTAACAAAAGTGAAGTGTTTGGTCACTTTCAAGACTTCAAAGTCATGATTGAGAAGGAGACAGATATGCAAATCAAGACATTGAGGTCAGATGGAGGGGGAGAGTACTTCTCCAATGATTTTTCAGATTTTCTGCGAATGCATGGTATACACAGGCAGTTTACATGCAGATATACTCCACAGCAGAATGGGGTCGCAGAAAGGAAAAACAGGCACATTGCAGAGGTTGCACGTGCATTGATGAATGAGAAGAACATGCCTCATCATTTCTGGGCTGAAGCTGTAAATATAGCTGTGTACATTATGAACAGGACACCTACAGCTGCGGTGCATGATGTAACACCTGAGGAAAAGTTTACAGGTACAAAGCCTGATTTGGCACACTTGAAAGTGTTTGGCTGCATAGCTTACGTGTATGTACCAGATGAGTTGCGTAGGAAATTGGATCCTAAAGCAGAGAAATGTATTCTTGTGGGATATTCCCTTGAACAAAAGGGGTACAGGTGCTACAATCCTACTACACGATAATTACAAGTGAGCAAAGATGTAGTCTTTGATGAGATGAGCAGCTGGTACAGTAATGCACATGGCACTATTGGGGCTGATGTAAAAGATGATGTGGTTGTACAAAATGTGAGGCCACAGTCACAGGTTTTGAGTGGACCACAAGAGTCCTCTTCTCGTGGCTCTGTTGAGAAACCATGGAATGGTAGACTACGTACGCAGGTTACTCCACCAACAGGTACAGGGAATGTATCACAAAAAGGAAAGGAAAAGGTTGATGAACCTCCCTTTATGGCTGATGCATCATCAGGTTTTTCACATGTAGACATGGATTCAGATGGTTCTGAACAAAGTCTTGATGAGGAATTTGGAATTCCGGCTGTCAGGACACCTGGTGTAAGGAAAGTACAAGAAGATGCTAGAGGGCAAAGGAGTGACCCATGACCGCGCAGATCTAATAGAGTCAGAAATCCAGTTCAAAAATTGACTTATGATGGGTATCTAGCGCATCACCAAGCCTACATGGCTAAGGTGATACAGGATGTGGAGCCCACATGTTTTGAGGATGCAGTTGGAAATGTGCATTGGGATGATGCAATGAATGAAGAGATGGCTGCATTGGAAGCAAATGACACATGGGAGTTGGTGCCATTGCCAAGTGGCAAGAAAGCTATTGGCTGCAAATGGGTGTATAAAACCAAGCATAAGGCTGATGGTAACATTGAGCGTCACAAGGCAAGGCTGGTCGCAAAGGGTTATGCACAGACGTATGGCATAGACTATGAGAAGACCTTCGCTCCAGTGGCAAAGATGACGACTGTGAGAGCTGTCATAGCAGTGGCTGCATCTAGAGGATGGATTATGCATCAAATGGATGTAAAGAATGCCTTCTTGAATGGTGAGTTGCAAGAGGAAGTGTATATGGATCAGCCACCTGGTTATGTCGATCCAGGTTACCCAGATTATGTATGCAGACTTCTCAAAGCTTTGTATGGTTTGAAGCAGGGCTCTAGAGCATGGTATGACAGGATTGCCAAGTATCTTGTCAGTATTGGTTTTAGGAGAGCTCATGCTGATCATTCACTCTATGTACGTGAGAGTGATGTGGGGATTGTGGTCATTACCATATATGTAGATGACCTTATTATTGTTGGTGACAATGCTATGGAGATTGACCATGTGAAGGGTCTTCTCAAACAGGAGTTTGAAATGAAAGATTTAGGCGAGTTGCGCTACTTTCTTGGCATTGAGGTGATCAGGACTCCAGAGGGTGTATGGCTATCACAGAGACAGTATGCTTTGGACATGTTGTCAAAGTATGGTATGGCTGATTGTAAGCCAATTTCTATTCCCTTGGATTTGAATGCAAAGCCGAGTGCAGAGAAGGGTGATGTTGTTGAGGATGTCAACATGTACAGGAAGATTGTGGGTAGTCTAATCTACTTGACTATCACAAGGCCAGACTTGAGCTACACAGTAGGCTTGGAGAGTCAGTTCATGCAGCTTCCGAGGAAGCCACATTTAGATGGAGTACGACGCACACTTAGGTATGTGCAAGGTACTCTTGACTACGCATTGTTCTATGCAGCAGATGCACCATTAGCATTGTATGGGTATACAGATGCAGATTGGGCAGGTAGCATTGTTGATAGGAGATCTACGAGTGGCTTCATGTTCTCTTTTGGGAGTGCTGCTGTTACTTGGAGCAGCAAAAAGCAGCCTACGGTTGCTTTATCGAGCACAGAGGCCGAGTACAGAGGTGCAGCAGTTGCGGCGTGCGAGGTAGCTTGGCTACGCACATTACTTGAGGACTTGGGAGTGCAGGTGGACCAGCAGATTTTCATCCATTGTGACAACCTCAGCAGCATGCAATTGGCTAGGAACCCAGTGTTCCATGCCAGGACCAAACACATAGAGGTCCATTACCACTACGTTCGAGAGCGAGTGTTGGCGGGCGACATCGACTTGGTCTACGTCAGCACAGAGGAGCAGATAGCGGATATCTTTACCAAGGCCCTCGGAGCTGAGAAGCTTCGACGTTTCCGGACTATGCTTGGACTCTGCGACATGCAGAGCTCGAGGGGGAGTGTTGAGATGTCGAGCTCTACACCTTGAGCTGGCATCCACTACGGGTCTTGGCCGCTTACGGCATTTACTCACTGGCGCGTTAGGTGACCGACACGGAGGATCTCTGCCAGTGATTCTACAGCTGGACTACACTTATAGTGCCAGCCTAGTACGCTTCTAGCGAGTTCACACTTAGTGACTGCATGTACATATGTGCTACTTTTCAGCTTTAGCACTTAGTCATTTTGTACTCTCTTTTCTGAGAAGAAGAAGAAGAAGCTTTCCATCTCTGTGTGCTTTGTGCTTGTCTTGTGTAGCTCTCTTGCATCCTCATTCTTTACAGAAACACCACCCTCCCAGTGAAATATAATGACATTGAAACCATGGAAATACCCAATAGTGAAGCTGGCATAGCCATAGCCACTAAAGCAGTATGGGAATCCTGGGGCCAGCCAGCCATTAGACAAACTCGAATGAAATTGCAACTGGCTGACAGACACATTGAGAGACCATTAGGGTTGCTTGAAAAAGTGATAGTCAATTCTTGTGGAATTGAATATCAACATGCTTTTGCCATAGTAGACTTTGGAAAGAAACTCAACTATGAAATCATATTGGGAAGACCTTTCATGCGACAGGTACAACTTATCCAAGATTGGGAAAATAATTATCTGTACTTGAAGCAAGTGGGATCTATAACAAGAGTAAATGTAAAAGATCACACATAGATATGTCTTGAAAACACCCATATAAGAGTTAAACAAAGACACTCCTATTTGGATGTGTGGAGCTTCAACAGAAAATGGAAGCTTAAGAGGAGAAGAATATATTCTAGAAAGGGACTACACAGACGAAGCCTATGTACATGAACCCTTTCTAGAGCATTTATTTGAGCCATTCGAGTGGACTCAAATTTTAGTGACCATGGATGTATGTGTGAATACGTCTATGCCAACTCAATTTTGCAATGAGGATGGCTACAACATAATTCCCATCCAAATGATTTCAATCCTCAACATTGAAGACGAAAATGAGGAACCCAAGGACTTAATGAAATCTCAACAACTCTTTTCAGACCTCTACTACGATGCAACTGATAAGCTAGATGGCTGATTTGAATGCTACTTTCAAGATGAAAGATTTGGGGCTGTTGCATCATTACTTGGGTATACAGTTTAAGCAGTGTGATGGTGGTATTGCCTTGTGTCAGAAAAGTTACATAGAGACATTGCTATGTAAGTTTGGACTTGAGGATTGCAAACCTATTGCCACTCCCATGGAAACAGGTTTGAAGTTGAGTCTACATGATGCTGGCGATCCTGCTGATGTCACTCTTTACCAAACTACTGTTGGCTGCCTCATTTATGTATGCAACACGAGGCCCGATATTTAGTTTGCAGTCTCACAGGTCAGCAGATTTATGCATAGCCCAGGGTCTAAGCATTGGTAGGCTGTCAAGAGGATTTTCCGCTACCTTAGTGGCACTTTACATCTTGGCTTGTTTTATCCCAAGGGGGGATCATTGCCGCCAGACTTACATGCTTTTTTGGACTCAGATTGGGTTGGTTGTTTTGACACGCGAGTGTCCACAAGTGGTTTTTGTTTCATGCTTGGCAGTTCATGTATATCATGGTTGAGAAAGAAGCAACCTACTGTGGCCACTTCGAGTTGTGAGGCTGAGTACAGGGCAGTCTTCACAGCTACGGTTGAGTGTGTATGGCTCAGATGCCTTATGGCTGATTTGGGTGTTGGACAGGACACTGCCAACACTATCTACACTGACAGTCAGAGCGCATTGGCAGCTGCGAGGAACCCAGTTTGTCATGCTCGCACAAAGCACATTGAGGTGCATTACCACTATGTCAGGGAGAGGCTCTCAGTAGGAGAGATCAGCTTGGCTTATGTGCCAACACAGGACAACCTTGCAGATCTTTTCACAAAGGCATTGTCTCGTGAGAAGCTTGAAGCTTTCCGCAAAGCTTTGGGCTTAATCCCCTTTGTGGACTGATCCTGTCCTTAGGGCATGGCACTTCCCTTTACTCATGTGCCAGCTCTCGTTCACCGCATCACTCCAGGGGGGATTTGTTACCATATACATGTGGTAGTGATGTGTGTGAACACACTAGGACCGCCGTGGCATTTTTCCCCTCTTTAGGAGGTTTTTTTCCCCGTGCATTGTATATACGCCCATCACTCTAGGGCTATCTATCTTTCCATCGCACACTAAGTAACACACTCTCTATTGTGTGCCTTGAGCTTCCTTCGTCTTCTCCAAGCTGTGTGTGTTTCTCTGCAACCCTAATTCCAACAAATCCAAATCTTTTGGGCCTTTAAAAAAGTTGTTTGTACACATGCAATGAGTCAATGGTATGAATCTTATCAATTTGGAGCCTATCACATCAATATAAGCCTATGAATCAATTTTCATCAAGTTTGGACAATTTTTCTCCAATTTACACTCAAGATTCAAAAAGTCAGTACAAACTTTAGTTTTACCCAGTTTTCTGCCAGTTTGGTGATCCAAATCTTTTGGGCCTTTACAAAAGTTGTTTGTACACATGCAATGAGTCAATGGTATGAATATTGATCAATTTGGAGCAAAAAGTTAATAATCACGATTATTAACTTCAGGCTTGAAATGAACACTTTTTTGCACTTTTTTCAAAGACAGTTTTTATATGAGCTATTTTAAGCCTAGGAATCAAGTAAAAACTTAATTTGGCCTAAAATTTCAAGAAAAAGTAAATAATTTGAGTTTTGGCCAACTCTTCAAATTTTTACCTCGAAGTGTCTCTGAGCTTACCAACTAGTTCAGACAACTCTTAAGCTTACTCTCCAATCGGATTGGGTGGTTTTGAGTCTTTTTGAGCTATTTCTAGCCATAGACCTAAAATTCTACAACTTCCAATAACAATTCACAATTGATTCTTTCAGAGAGAGCAACGTTCTGAAATCCTCCTCGGATCCTACTTACCCTACTCTTAGATTCCCACGCAATGGGGTTGTGGAAAGTATCCACAAATACTCGTTTTCTTGTCTTTTATGGTTTTCTGAGCACTTATCTTAAGACTTGTCTCGTCTACCAATCATTCTCAAAATCCTAATCTATTTCTACAATCCTACAATCCTAAAGGCACTCAGCAAGTACGATTACTTCCAAGCTACCTCTACACAGCAAAAGACGACAATCTTAAGCTATGCGGTTTCTAAAAGAAATTTTTGAACTCTAGGTGAACCTAGAGGAAGTTAAAGGATAACTTCACAAGACGCTCGTGTTTTTCCCTAGTTTAGGCCTCTTTGATCCCCGGCAACGGTGCCGAATGTGGGACGCATGTCTAACCTCACCATCCTATCATATTGCAGTATTAACGAGAACCACGATTAAATTGTCAATCCATGGGATGCAGCTGACTGGACTAGTGCATAGAGGCTACAAGAGGGTGTTAATCTCTTGGAAAAAAACTAACAACTCGCATCTAACTCAAGCTACACTCAAGTGACTGAAATCACCAAAAGCCAATCGCTCATCGGCAAACAAATCACATTCGTTACAGCATCAAATGACATCCAAACGTAATGAAACTTCTAGGACAAGTTTATAAGACCTAAGAACACATGCTTATGGTCTCAAACCCCACTTTAGGTCAAGTTCCAAAATCGTGATTATTAACAGCAGTGGATTTTTGACCTAGTTGTTATCGACCCAGAATGCATCTAAATGCTTAGCAATGATTCCCCAATACCCCGCCTATGCTTAGTTTTTTATTTGAAAGTGTAAATTCTTAGTATGATGAAATTAGGCCGCAGGTCGGCGACGCCCAAAGCTAGAATTACTGTGAACTTCTTATGTCAATGCGTAGAGCTCTTACTTGCGGTTGCAATGCAACTAACATGACTGCAATGTGACAATCGGGAGGGAGTAGGAAGCGTGAGAAGGAGAGGAGTGAGTGCTATTAGCTCACGCTGTGTATTTCTTATCCAAAAACTTATAAAAATTGGCTTTTATAACTTAGCCAAGGTTTTTGGGTGGTCAAAACTAATAATCTGAGGTTCTACCAAAGCTGGGTGATGATAGGTTGATACAATCTGAAAGCTTGTAGCCCTGGCTCATTAATTACAGAGTTTATCCGAGAAAATAGGAGTTACAATATTCTCGATTTATCAAAATAATAAGTGTTTTACGAAGAGAACTCTGAAAAATTGTACCGTGTTAGCTTGCTGCTAACAGGCTCCCATTGTTTTCTGACCTTGTAATCCACCTGGATTACTGACACCTCACCATCTCTGACAGCCGACAAATCAAATGCTTTGGCATTAGCTTCAGCTTTTGTCTGCTATTTGATAAACTTTGCTGCTTCAGGTAAGTCTTCGTGATATCATCTAATTTGATCGTCAATTTCTGAATTCTTTCACAGATTTTGACATGGATCTCTTCTCTCTCCTGGTCAGAATTATTATCATAACTCAAGGAATCGGGACTATCTTCACATTACCAATCCTCTGTTTTGGTCTCTGTACTGAGCCTTGACTGATACTGAGAAAGACACTGTGCTTTCCCCAGTTAAGTGTTTTCTATTGCAGTCAAATCTGATTTGACCTACCCTAGATCATCCACTAGTCCTTGTACTACAACAAGCGTGGTCTCAGAGATTCCAGATCTTGACTGATCTGGCTACCTTTTCTCAGAAGACAGGGCTGGTATCTTCTGAATAACACGAGCATCAAAACTCTCTGGATGCTCTGGTAGCTTCTTAGCTAGATCCTCTGTGATCTTAGCTGTCAGTTCTTCTCGCTGCTCTTGCCATTCATCAACTACCTTCTCCTTGCCCTTAGCCTTTCAGACTTCTCTCTCCTGAGTCCATTTATTGGTTTCGGGAATGACTGGTTTCACAGGCTTGTCTAGAAGTTCTTCAATAATCACCCCTTTACTACGAGTGAGTGCCCGTACTGGAACTGGTTCCAACGCTTTTGCCTCAATAGCCTCAGTACTAGGTGCCTCTGGACACTGAGCTGCAAAGTGCCCATATTTCCCACAATTATAAGAGTTAAGACTTCGGTTCTGGAAATTTCCACGAGATAGGCCTCTGCCAGTACCCCCTTGGTATCTGTCGCGCCCAGTACTAGTCCCATTGGTACCTGAATTTTCTTCTTTAGGTCCAGTGGTTGTCTCTACCTTGGCCGATTCAGCATTTGTAAATGCAATTAGAGACAAATCCTTACCTTTCTTGAAATGATGGATTCGAATGCCACAGTTATTCCACAGATGGCCATACGCTTTGCAGTACGTGCACTGGGGGCTTTTGTTGGAAACATGATCTCTGGATTTGCATTTGGAGCATTAGGTGTCCATCTTCATGACTGGTTGTCTAGTCTGGTCGATTTCAACAATCTGCCTAGCCATTTCGTTGATTTTTTGGGACCAAGACCCTTTCTTAGCGGAGGTGTGTCATTGTTGTGGCATAAATCTCTTACTAGCTTAAAATGAAGTATTTAAATTTCAGACTTGCCATAAAGATGGGCACTCTCCCACCTAAAAAACATGCAACATTTAGGCACTTTTGAATGTCAAATATGGCTTAGCTTTGAACTCCTAACCCCACAAAGATGCAAAATATTATCTAACAAATAGATCGTTGGCTATTCGTTGATTGTAGTGATACATGATATTCAATGGACTTCTACTTACATAAATGACACAAATCTAGAAAAGGCTTGCCACTTGTGCGGTCTGATACACCCTAAGTTTTCATGATAGTAACTGGACCAAGCTTGGGAAGGGTTGGAAAGGTTTGGTTTTGCATTTTGACAGGAAGATTGGATAAGAGCCTTTCCTCAAGAATAGGCAACCATGGAGGTTTCTCTTCCTTAAGGAAATAAGTGTGGAGATTCCTCAAAGGAAATGGCAAAGCATTTCCATGGACTTCATTACCGGTTTACCCAAGACTAGTCGAGGGAATAACTCAGTGTGGGTGGTAGTGAACAAATTAACCAAAATGGCAAATTTTATTACTACAAAAAAAAGGTTAAAACTCTAGAGTTGGCAAAACTCTTTATTGAACATCTCTACAAGGTATATGGCCTGCTCACAGATATAGTGTTAGATAGATATAGAACATTCAATAGTCATTTTTGGAGGGAATTAAAAAAGATGGATACTACTCTAAGCATGAGTACAACAGGTCATCCACAATCTGATGGTCAAATCAAAAGAGAATCAAATCCTAGATGACATGTTGCATTCTTATGTAAGTAAGAAGCAATCTAACTGGGAAGAGTACTTACCCATTTTGGAATTTGCTTAAAATAGTACCAAACATTCAGCAACTAGGTTTACACCATTCATGTTGATGTATGGTTTCTAGATGAGATCTCCTATGGATGTAGACCTAGATGTAACAAAGGAAGTCTAGAGTACCATTCAACCTGCCCAAAACATAAACTTGTGCGGAGGTGTGCCATTGTTGTGGCATAAAGCTCTTAGCTTATAATGCAGTATTTAAATTTCAGACTCATCATAAAGATGGGAACGCTCCCAACTAAAAAACATGCGACATTTAGGCACTTTTAAATGCCACACATGGCTTAGCTTTGAACTCCTGACCCCACAAAGATGCACAAAATTATCTAACAAAGAGATTGTTGGCTATACGCTGATTGTAGTGATACGTGATATTCAATGGGCTTCTACTTAGGTGAATGACACAAATTCAAAAAAGGCTTGTCACTTGTGCAGTTTGATACACCCTAAGTTTTCATGATAGTAACAGGACCAAGCTTGGGAAGGGTTGGAAAGTTTTGGTATTGCATTTTGACAGGCGAATTGCCACTTGTGCAGTCTGATACACCCCAAGTTTTTATGATAGTAATTGGACCAAGCTTGGGAAGGGTTGGAAAGTTTTGGTGTTGCTTTTTTATGGGCTGATTGGAGTAGAGCCTTTCCTCAAGGACATGCAACCATCGAGGTTTCCCTTCCTTCACGAAGTAAGTGTGAGCCCCACATCACTCAGCCTTCTATCGCTTGATCTTATTTGAATTTTAGTCTCATTAACCCTCGGAGGTTTTTTGATAATGATGCCATGACTGAACAGATTGGATTTAATGGGTTTCTTCGCATAAGGCATGGCTTCATTACACTTGTTGGTACAATTTCTTTATTTTTGGGTTTTGGTTCCTCTTACTCTATCTAATCTAGTGGATTTGTTTGGCTTGATATGCTTAGCTAAGTTTTTTTGCCTAAGCCAAGCAACAGACAACTGTTTGATGTATAGCACAATGTTTTTTTTAGGGTCGTATTTGATGCTGAGTACAAGGCTCCTATGTTTTGCTTGATGGTTTTAGGGATGGAGGTGGTAAGAGGACTATTTGCCTGGGATGGTGACAAGCCCATTTGATGGCATCGACGGTGCACAAGTCGGCCATGGGGAGCGAGGGCATCTCGATCGGACACATGGAAAATCGCATGGCATGGGGGGCGGGGTTGCGTGCTGCAAGAACCCAAGTAAGCTCCCTGTCAAGGGGGGTTATGCAATGTCTTGAGAAGAGCAAGAAGACAACCATACCTTCGGATGCGCTCTAATTGTTGCACTTTATGCAATGTCTTGAGAAGGGCAAGAAGACAGCCATACCTTCGGGTGCGCTCTAATTGTTGCTCTTTATGCAATGTCTTGAGAAGGGCAAGAAGACAGCCATACCTTCGGACGAGGACGGGTCTCAAATGCCGCATGAGGATCTTGCTGTTGTGGAGTTGGTGACAAAGGGAGGGGTGCAGGTATGTTCACTTTCTCCAACTCGAGCTCGTCTGGGTTTACATGTTGGATCCATGTTTGCACGTCGAGCTTTCCCAGGTTTTTCATGCCATGCCGGGATTGGTCGGGTTTATTTGTCAAGTCTGTAGTGCTAAAAGGTTGCATTTCATGGCTTCTCTTTATAAGGTGGGTTGATCCCAGGGTTTTTTTGTGGGCAGAGGTTAATCCCGAAGGTTGATGAAGGCCCATATGGCAAAGCAAGATGAGAACAAGCCAAGAGTGCGGATGGGAAGAGGCTGCTTGTGAAGCCCAGAAAGAAGGTCCAAATGATGGGTCGCTTACATGTCTGCAAAGCATTTGTTCTCAATCTGACAAATGTTTCATTTGCGCCTTGTCATTCCCATACATGTTGTATTTACTTGAGTCAACTACAAAAGGAAAGGTAGTATAAAGACTCTGCTACTCAGTCTGTAAACCCAGGCAAGGACATAAACCAAAAACACAGTTACCTAGAATGCAGGATAAAGATACAATTACTCAGTGTAAACCCACTCAAGGAACTAAACCAAAGGACACAGTTACTCAGAATGTAAACCCAAGAAAGAACGTAAACCAAAGACACAGTTACTCAAAATGCAGTATAAAGACACAGTTCCTCAGAATGTAAACCAAGGCAAGTACAAAAAAGGACACAATTGCTTAGATTGCAGTATAAAGACACTATTAATCCAAATGTAAACCCAGGCAAGCTGAACCTCTCATGGTAGTCTCCTCCTGCGTGGCGTGAAGTGCCACCGGGTCCTCTATTTTGTATGGCTCACACCGGTCACAAAATGTCCTGGCATTGAAGTCTCCCATAAGGAAAACTTCCCCTAATGTAGAGTACTCCATGGTCTCATTGATAGGCATGCGTATGGGGATGGTCTAGTGGCATTCAAAAAACAAAGGGACATTACCGATCTCCTGCTTCTATCTGAAGAATTCAACAACAGTACCACCCATTCACGTCCCTATGATTGAATCGCCAATAAGGGCATGCAACAAGTCCAAGGCTGATCGATTGATCCGTGCATCCAATTAGGTGTACTTTATGTACTGCCAAAGTCTCTCCACCAAGTTTGTCGTGTCAACATGCCCATGAGGGAAGAGCCGGCCAAACTTTGGCCACAATCAACGCCAAGTGCATGTCTTTGCAACCCATCCATTGCTAATGTATCTCGTCGGGCATTGCATCATACTCTCCATTGCACCATACACATGGTCGCGCATTTCTTTGGGGAGCTGCAAGAAAACGTGAGGAGGGGGGACGAAATCATAAGCATGGAAAATGGAGAGGCGAAGAAATATAAGCAAGCCTTGGGATGCATCTGTGGAAGTAAATGCTCCACCCAAGCCTTCTTTGTGTGGAACTAGCATACTAGCACAATGCATGCAACTTGGGTGATACTACCATTTTCACCCACTTCCCAGCAAAATGGATCGGCATCAACCACTTTCTTGATGGCTTTTAGTGAAGTGATGCACTTATCAATCACCAACGCCATTGGGCGGCCTTTGGGCTGATGTTGTTCATTCTTTGGAAGACTCGTTTCAAAGTAACCTTCAAGGCAACTTTTTCTTGGCTAGTTCCTACATCACATGTGCATAACATTAACCACACAGGTAAGCCAACACCATGTTGATTTGGTACCACTGCTGCATACAGAGGCATGCCAAATACATATATCTTGACGGTTGAGCCTATTGCCCAGGAACTATTGCTTGAGAAACGCATACACATGCGAAGCATCCAATCATCTTGGATAACTAGAATGAAGGGTCGATATGTCTCCTTGAGTGCATTGGGTTGTAGGGCTGACAGTGTAGCACCTTGTTATGTTCTTTCAACTTAAGAGCCTCCCTGTACATTGATGACTAGTCGTCACTTCCAAGCCCTCCTACACCCATGAATATGGTTAGCATAGGTAAGCATAAACCCAGGCAGGAAACCTATAAACCCGGTCAAGTGTAAACTCACCTACATTTCAGTTCACAAAAAGTAAAACCATAGAAAGATCACTACCTTCGATGCACAATTTTTAGGACATCATCTGGATTTACTTTGGAATCATGAAGAATCTATAGGATAATTGCTCTACAAGAGATGCCATGTTGTTTAGATACACTCATCCTTGCAACATGGCAACATGTACCGACATCAAACAAATCCTCCATGCATTGCTTCTTCACCATAGGATGCACAGGAAGGTGATACAGGTCACTCCGCGACCCTTGAACATGCTCTTTGTGACCTCCAAATACCCGTATGGTGACCTTCTTTGTGTCATGTCTTGGAAAAACCACAGAAACCATGAAGGGGCATCCACACTTCTTGGATGTGCGGAGTCACCAACGCTCTTGGTCGTCTCGTCGCGCGTCGCCCCATCGATGGCACACGAATTTCCATTTTGTTTGTACTACCCAATTTAGTCTAACCAATCTAGCTTTGTGGTTGACAACTACACTATCTAATGTTTTTTGAACATCAACAAAGCTCTCTGTGTGCTGCTCAATACACACTTCACTCTTGCTATCACTCTCACCCCTGTCATGTAAACCCAGGCACTGTGTCACATCTCGCGTATGCCTATGTCCAACCTCCAAAGCTGAAACTGTAGCACAAGAACAAAGGTCAAGGACCTCCTTTCCAAATTCACGTGAAATACCATGCATCCTAATGTTGGTGCACCATGTTTCTGCGATTGCTGTCCTGGTTGTGGTCCAATCAAGATGTTCACTAGTATGGCATGGAAACACAATCCTTTCCCAATCTTCTATGCATGGAATCCTCTTTCCAATGCTATTGACAAGATACATATCACCATCTTCATCGGTGACCGTGTGTAATGATGTTTGGATTCTTTCCCATTTTCTCAAGTCCAAGAGGCCCCGTTTGTCCACTGCTTTGAGAGAATCTATGGTCGGTCCTTGCCCTTTTTGTATGGAAGCAATCATCAAGCTGTATGCTTGTCTATCAAAGGCAAAACACCGATTAGATGTAAATGCAAAATCATCTATGCATGGTTGTTGAGCCATTTCAAACATATCTTGCATTTTGTGGCTATCACTAGAGTCTCCCCCATCCATCTCCTTATCAGAGGTGCAATAAATTTGATACATATCAAAAGGACCTTGTCGCCCAAGCATCTTGTTTGAAGAGGCTATCCACTGTGGTTGTTTCTCAAAGGCTGGGAGTTCATTCAAATCCCAATGACAAGCCATCCCTTCCATTGTCGCCCTTATTCCCTGTCTTGCCCGAGTTTACAAAGACTTTTCCACCTCTCCCCAACTATCCATTCATGAATCCATGGCAAGAAGATCCTCTGTCCTACTGAGAGCCCACCATTTCTCCCATTTTTGAACTGCAATACCCTAACTTGCCCGGGTTTAAAATTTATGGAGGGATGTCGATTCCTCACGACGAATGCAGCTTGGCAATCCAAAGCAGGGACAAAGGCTCAGAAGTGGCGAGCTCTTTTAGAAGAGGAGGGGGAGAGGAGAGTTGCATTGACACAAGGCCATGGCAGGCTGTAGCATCACTTCCTCTACTTGCTTGTGCTCGTGCCATTCGAAAGAGGGGGAGAGAAGGCTTGCAAGAGCCCACAAGTCCCATTGCTCGAGATGCGGATGCAGCTTTGTCTAGCAATTTGAGGCTTGGCAATGGCAGTCCCTCAAGGCTTCTCTCGTGCGTCGCTGTGGAGCATGCATGGAGAACCTTCGTAGTACCACAGTGTAACTACCTCCGCAGTTCCCAAGCGTGCATTTTTGAAATTGCATGACGTGGCACCCAACCCCGTCATCATCCCCCACCTCATTCAGCCCCACCTCGTCCACCGTGGCCTACCTCGTCGCCTCGCCACGTCGGCACTCTGCAACGCCCTGACGTGCCCGGGTTTATGCCGCCATGCGATTCACCACATGTCCGATCGAGATGCCCTCGCTCCCTGCGCCCGACTTGCGCACCGTCGATGCCATCAAATGGGCTTGTCACCATCCCAAGAAAATAGTCTGGAGGCTCATTAACAACCTAATAAGGTCTTCCTTTGATTTAGTCAATTATTACTTGCTCAAATAAATTTGGGCATTCTTCATTGTAATCATCATTCCACATAGTTAATGATTATTAATTATAATTTGGATCTTTCAATCTGATATCTTAAGCTTGTATTTGTGTAGTACGCTTTGTATTTCATCTATTTTGGCCTCTGCATAGGTTGGTTGGTAGGACTTTCTTTCAGAGAAAAGACAAGGAGGTTGCATGCGAAGTATAGCAAGGCAGGGACAGTGGCCGAACTAGCCTTGTTGGCGATTCGAAGTGTGTATGCATTTTTAGGCCAGGAAAGTGCTTTGCACGAGTAATTCCAGCACTGTGGAGGGCACAGTGCAGCTTTGTCTGAAACAAGGTTTAGCTGAGCTGTCGGAAAGCAATGGAGTTGTGCTTGAAATGTTGGGCAGCACACTAGTCATCAACAATGGCCTAAATGGTGGAAAGTTTGTCGCCATCGGACTCGCAGCAATAAGACCAGGTCCAGCATTCAGCTGATTCCAAGAGCATTGATACTATGTAAGCTTCTGCAAGCCCTTGGAAGAAAGAGAACGGTCTGTAGTAGCATTTGGCCGCTCACTCCCATTGTGCATGGTCATCTCCAATACCACCTCCATAAGCACTTTCCAGTCCTTGGAGGCAATGGCATCCAGCTTTTGACATTCGGAGACACCACCAACATCACTGGAATTTTTTGCAACATCCTTCTTTGGTGCCATGGTCAAGATCCCCAAGATCACAATGAACTCCTTCGTAGACAGGTACAAACTGGGCTTCAAGGCTGCAAGCAACCTTCTGTTGAAAGGATCTTCAACCTCCTAATCACAGGCAGATGCACAAGCTGAGATTGGTCCAAAATCAGCCCCCTCTGCCGCACAAGGCCAAAGAATTCAAAAATTGCTGAATACTGCACAAAAGCCACTCTCTTGAAATTGAGGGCGGATATACACGGTTCATGCCTGGTATCTTTGCAGAATTTCAGCCAGCCAGTGTGAGGGTCTTGCTTTGGGGCTGAGTGTGTGCAGATCTGGACAGACAGAGCATCTCCACTGAATTGTTGTCAGCTCATCGTCAGCAAACATTATAACCTCTTCCAAAAGAAAACAGCTTTTTCAGTTGATTGTGCACCCGACCCATTGGCGAGCATCCGTGCCCTTTGACCAGTATCTCAAGGAAGAGTGGGTAAAACACTTTGCTGCCATGCTTGGGGAATGCATTGTATGTAAGCACAAAGTGTTCTTGACAAACTGCCTGTTGCTCTGGTTTGCAGAGTCATTTCAAGTTTAGAAGCTTGATTGGAAGGATGCTGACCAAAAATGAGAATGATGAGGATAACTCACCAAAATTCATCTCTTATAACAGGTTTTTTTGTCAATTACATGCAAGAAATTTGATGTACACAAGATTGCAACTCATTGATGGAGGTCATCATGAGGGTGTTAGAGCTGCAAGTTTTGAAAAATCTAAAAATCATTGACATGATCAAAAATTGGATCGCAAACTCTCTCCGAGGCTTTGGATGCACAGTTCAGGTGCTGTTTTAAATGAGGATTGAAGTAAACTAAAATAAGCATCTTTCATACATATATGTGCACATGCACGCATGTACAGATCCAATTAGCACGCTTCAAGAATTGTGACTGAGATGGATGAGTTAGCACTCTAAGGCCGAGTTGAGCTTTGACAAAAAAGGTACTCATCTTTGTGGTTTCATGGTTTGTCGAAGGTGGTTGATGTTGAATGCAGTTGGGTGTCTGGCTTTTGACGCCCTTACTTAAATGGCAAAAAGCTTTTGTAACTAGGGTAGGAGGGCCAGCAGGGGAACGCGTAACAAAACATGATGTGCCTACACTTTCTGTCGCTCCATTTCAAGCGCAAAGAGGCGCAATCGATAGCCTTTGGCCCAGCTGTACATCAAGTGACAGAGATCGACGCCATTCTTCATTTCTAGTGTAGCAAAACAGGGTACGAGTAGAGACACCGTGAGGGGGGGATAATGTGTCGCTAATACTTGCTAATACTGTCTGGGAGAACCTCAAGGGTGGCACATTCTACCAAAATCAACACTTCCAGAGTATCCAAACTGCCAATGTCTGTCGGTAACTTCTCCAGCATGTAGCAACCAAGTAAGTCCATGACTACTAATGAGCTCAGCGGGCAGATGCTCTCTGGTAATTGCTTTAGAACTCTGCAATACGAGAGCTTCACCTTTTGCAAAGACCTGAGCTCTCCAAATCTTCTGGGCAACTGTTCCAATTTTATACATCCACTCAAATCAAGCTCTTTCAAGGATACCAATCTACAGAAGCTGTCTGGAAGGCTTTCAAGCTTCTGGCATTGCATGAGAAAAATAGTTTCCAGAGTTACTAGATTACTTCCAAAGTCGTCCGGAAGGCCCTCCAAATCCGAGCACCCTTGCAAATCAAGATTTTTCAATAACCTTAAATTGCCAATGCTCTTGCACAATTTCATGAGACTCGGGCACCCTGCCAGAGCTAATGATGTCAAGCTGTATAAGCTCCCCACCTCCGGCAATGCTTCTAAATGTTCACATTCATTCACAGATAGCACAACCACAGAGCTTGACTTATATACACTTTCAGGAAGTGTTCTAATGCTGGGGCATTCCATCAAGAAGAGAGTTTGAAGAGTACCCAAATTACCTATTTTTGTAGGTAGGCCTTGAAGACTCTCACAACTACTAATTTCAAGCTGTAACAGCAAATTTAACTTGCAAATGCCCTTGGGTAGGCCTCTCAACTTGTGACACTTCGCCAACCGCATCACTCTCAAGGCACTTAACCTTTCTATCCCTTCTGGCAACTCTTGTACATTGTTGCATCCAATTAAGCTCAGTTCTACCAATAAATTTAAGCTGGAGATGCTATCGGGCAGTCTTTTCAACTTCTGACAATCATGCAGGTCTAAGCTTTCTAAAGCACTCAGGCGCCCCAGTTCCTGCGGCACTGTCTGGAAGCCTTACTAGATTTTGACAGAATTCCAGTTTCAACTTTCTCAACCATTTCATCTCCTCCAAGCCCAATCCTTCCAGCTTGCGACAATTGCCGTCGCGAATTTTCAATTGAACTAAGGCTGAGGACAGCTTCTGAATGTTTCTGCAAAAATGGATAGTGGGGGATTCCTCGATGCCATACGCTTGGGAAGTAACAACCTGGGAAGAAGCCAAAAGATGTGGACAATCTTGAATGGATACATGCACCTTCTTGCTAGGTAGTGGAGGTAAAGCCTGTAAATGTATACAATCATGTAATCTTAGCCGCTCTAAATCTTCAAGGTCTTCAGGCAGCTGCGTTATGCCACAGCACGATTCGAGATCAAGTGTCCTTAAACATTGCCAGTTGACACAGATATGAACCCATGCAAAACTGGGCAAGCATGAATTTTCAGTTTTTGTAGATTTCTGCACTTATAAATGGACACGGGAAGCTCCACTAATTCTCCAAATTGCTCGAGCTCAAAGTGTCGAACACTGCTTGGAACCTGATGACAAAGATGGTAAGCAAGTGCTTGTTGCAAATGTACATAAACCAATGTCAAAATCCTGACATGCATCCAATGAAATTTCACAGGGCCATCCAAATCTGAGGGCAACTGCACACACACTCTCGTCAAGAACAATTTTTGTGCCAACTAAAAGAATCTCACCTGTACATCAAATAGTTGTCTAGCAAAGTTATTGTTTGCAAGCTTTAAGGACAGTAAGCTCTTTGGCAGAAGCAATTCATTGAATTCGAAAGAACCGAAGAGCTCCAAAACTGTCAGTCTTTCTAAACCAGCAAAGAACCTTCCAGGCATTGGTGACATAGTTGCACCAGTTTGTTCCTCTTCAATCTTCAGATCCAAATGAAGAAACTTGACATTCAGAAGGGACTGCAAAAAAGAGGCATGGCTTCAGAATACGTTTTGAGTCCAAAGAATAGGCTGATTGCATATATGTATCTCTACCTACTTCAATCAAGGAGACACCCCAATTCAGCTTATGCATATGATAAGACTCACCTTATAAGACAATTAACCATCAGCTCCATGAAAACATACAGAAAGTCAGAAAAATGTGAAGGGAAATCTTGCGGTCTTCCTCAACCAAAGCATCAAAGTTCACTCAAGCACAAATCAAGGCCTAGTCGGGCAACTGGCGGCGTAAGTTAGACTACTCTGGTAGTACACACGTTCGTAGTCACCTACCAGTTGAAATCCCAAGCATGATGTCTGTGAGCATGTGCATGTCTTACTAGGTGCGTCTTTGCAAATACTCTTGGTACAGATCACCTCTTTCCTAGTAAGTCCTTTAGGCTTTCATTAGTATCTATTAGTGATAAAAAGCCATTAACTTGCAAGTAAAAAGCAAGTTATAAACTCAAGCAAGTCACCCATAAGCTAACATATACTATTGACCAACTACCAAGAAATTCCATCCAACTAACATCATCAATGCCCAAAACCATGCATTGCACTATGTATGAGTATGGGTGATTGCATACCACACACACAAGCATGTATTCATAAATGGTCCATACGTTAAGTCTTTGTCATGGCCGTAAGAATGCAAGGCAATGTCAGCAGTAATGAGCTCAAGCATCAAATGGAAACATTCAATGTGAAATTCACAGGGTAAAAATATAGTAATAACTTGGAAGCCCGCACAACAATCTTAGAGAGATGCCTTACAGGTCCATCCAATGAGAGCAAGGTCGACAAGTTGTCTATAGCATCAATCGTCCTCATCTTAAGAGCTAGCTTTCTGATAAACTCTTGCATACCAACCATCCTATTTTCAAAGCTAATACCATTGGCCAATTTTATGGTTGAGGACTTTGGATCACCAGAGTAGATTAAGTGAGAACTTATGAGCTCCTCCATTGCTTCAACACCAACAATATTTTCAACGTCATCCCATTTCCATTCGTGCAAAAAGGATGCTATATCAAGAAAAACTTCCTTGGAGTAACTTGACAAGTTGTAGCTTTTTTCCAAAAGTGCACGCAACTGTACATTACTGTCAATAAACCAAGAAGTTTTAGCTGCAATACTTGCAGCAGAATCCCAAATATCTCGATCTGTACAAGCTAAAAACCACCCTGCTGCCTTCAAGACTAGAGGATTGCCTCCGGAAAATCTACAGAACGCATTCACCAACTCCTTATGCTCATCTAACCAAGGTTTTTTCGATATATAAGTGTATTGGGTTAAAAGTAAATCTTGGGCAGCACTGAACTCCATTGGTTGTTGTTTATATACCTTGAGTTGAAAAGGAATGCTCGGAACATTCCTTGTGCATACATCTTCCAAATTATCTATAATACTGCAAAGCCTTGAGGTAATCATGATAGAACTTGATGCTGATGGTGATAAGGCATTTAATAGAAGTTTTCTCAGATCTTCAGCTCTCCAAACGTTATCAATAGCTATGCAGAATAAATTGCCCCTGGCAACTAAAATCTGAAGCCTCTCTTTGAGAGCTACCCTTCCAGATTGCAAGCCTTGAAACTAGCTCACTGGGCCACCTAATTGTAACAGCATTTAAGCTTGTGCACGCATGAGAGTCTCATCATCAGGCTCATCGGTAGCCAACTCTATGAATACTACGTAGGAGAAAGAGGGCTTTTCTTGAAACATTTGTAACATGTGGATTAGCAGGGTAGTCTTTCCAATTCCACCTTCACCAACTAGGCCCACTACCTTGAGACAGTTCCCAGACCCAACAAACTCCATTATAGGAAATTGTGAAAACGTTTTTGAGGCATCCTCCCCATGCGATGTTGTCGCCACAGATCCTGTAAGCTTCTGCCCGTGAGAAAATCGACCCTGCTCTAAAGCAAGTTTTTTCTCCACTACATCAAGGGAAGCCCAAGCACTCATAAGCAGCTTATTGTGTTCACCCCACAAGTGACTCAGAGAAATTGAGGCGCGTGCCACAGAGATGGCCGAGAGTGCCTGCTGGACTTGAGTTAAGAGGGACACTGTGTCATCGCCTGGAGTCTTTGTTTCCAGAAGCCCCAGAGACAAAGCTTTGACGGAGAACAACTTCTTATGCACAGCACGCAGATCCCTCTCAAGGCCCCTCTGCTGCAGCGATATGGTGGAAATAAGAGAGCGAAATGAACCTCGCAATCGTCCCTTCGGCCAGAGGATGAACAGAGACGAGCAAATTAATTTACGTTGACTTATTTTTCCCTCGTTTATATGGTTTTTTAAAGTTCTCGTCGAGAGATGTTCAGCCTAGAAATTGATAAAAACTCCACCAATCACAATGGGTTTTGTCTTTTGGCCATTGAGTTAGAGTCTTAGACGGTGTCCTTAGGAGGTGCCTGCACATCCTCCACGTGGAATCTTCACTAATGGTCCTTCACTCTACCTCTATTTTGCATGATTCTATCATCTTGGACCCCAAAGTATCAAATCCCTACTCCTCATTTTCCTTTGATCCTCTTGTTGTTGAACCTGGTGATGGAGGAGATGGCGGGTTATCATCATCATCATCCTTGTCATCGCCTTCCCGGTTGTTGGGATCTACCCCTTCATCCTCATGCTCTATCCCCTCATCCTTATCATAATCTTCAGCATGCGCCTTCTAGTTGTATAGGAATTCCATTATAGCTTCATTAACCAATGCAGTGATGTATTCCTCTATTTTGTGTTACAGATCGGACTGGATAGACTCTACAAACTTTTGTAGATCAGCCAGATTCAGAGTGAGATCTCCATCTGCATCCATGATGTCCACTAGGGACTAATATATATAATTTTCCAGTATAGCCTTCTTCATTAGGTTGTGAGTTTCATGAAGTGTGCTAAAATCATCCCTTTTGAGATTCAATAGTCACTTGAATTTGTTAGTCTCAACCTTCTTTTGGAGGGTGGAGATGATCCTAGCTAACTGATCTTGGTCAATTTTATAATGTAGCTCCTATTGTTTCCACTTGGCTTCCTCCTTTCTTAATTCCTCAAGTTTCATTTTGGAGCATTGGAGTTCGTCTTTTAAACTGGCTACTTCCTCATTGGAAGCTGATCCCTGAACTTCCATCATTTGCCACATGGCATTGACTATAGTATTCTAGCCCGACCGAATAGCAGCCACCACACATTCATTCGTTATTGAATTTTTATTAGTGTGGTAATTGTCAAAGACTATAACACGGATGGTGTAGGGTAGTACCGTCGAGTCTTGTTTCTTCGTTATTAGTCTTATTTCAAAGATTGTTTCTATAACCTCTGTAGCCTATCCCAGTGAACCACTGGAGTTGATAGATGTGTTGTTACCTGAGTTTGACATGAAGTATTGCCAAGTGCCTGAGATTTTCCTTTAATCTGTTGTTTATTATCTAGCCTTGAACTATGCTTACTGACTAGTGATCATTGCTTGTCGCTATTGTTTCTACAGGTGTACTGACCAAATCATTAGCCTTGCATACTAGAGTCCCATACCAATTATTATTGGTAGGTTTATGTACTCGTACCTGGAACTGTTCTAGGAAAGCTATGGTCTTCTTTTTCTTACCAGATGGGCTTGCCTCAGTGGGCTTGCCTCAGTCTGAGGCACTAATCTTTTGACTCCAACTATTTCCACTTCCTTACCTTTACCTTCAGTTCTCTACTCATTCTCCGTTTCTTATGAAATGGATGATAGACTGATCTGTTTCTTCTTAGTGCTTTCCCTAGCTACCTTTGTTCATACCTTCTGAGCATTGGGATGTGGTGGAATGTAGTTGGCCCAGCAAAGAAACTACCACACATAACATGCCTTAAACAAGATATGCAACTTGACCTTGGTTTTCTACTACATAACACTGCTATAAATGAACTGATTGATATTAATATAGGCTTTGGGATTTAGAATTCTTGCCAGCAACATAGCAAATAGATTCTCAAAAAGATAAGTAGGGTTGTTCTTAAGAATGATTGCTTCAACGATTGCATTCTAGTGCGGCCATTGGAATGCCTTGTCCACTTGGCTTATGCTTCTTACTAGCTGATTGATCTTCTTTTAAGTAGTGACTAGCCTCATCAAGAGTACATGGTAGCCTTGTTGGCGCGTGGAAACCTTAGCACATGAGCTAACTCTCTTGTAGTGACTTCCAGCACTGTCCCATTAACTTCAATTGTATGTAAAAGTGTCTATCACTTATTGGTTGGATTATCTTGGGATCAAAAGCAATCTTTGTAGCTTCTCCCACCACCTCCAAGTTCCAAATCTTGATAAGCATTTGTTCCTTCTCTTGGAAGACATACTTTCCAATCTTGTGGTGTGCTAAAGGAAAAACAACTTCTACCACCGATGCCAAAAGGGTTTCATTTTGTGTTGTCATATCGTCCATAGTGTCTTTCATCTTCTTTGACATTTACTTTCTACCTATACACGAATGGTGTGAACAATCTTCTGTGGAAATAGAATACTCACTTGATGTTGGGGAGTCAATGCAAGAACACCTAGGGGTTTGTGGTAGGACAACATCTATTGTGGATGGAGAGGGTGTGAGTGGAGACGAAGTTTGTTGTACTATAGGTGATCTCGTATACGAAGGTAGAGGGAGCTCTACAGGCCATGACACGAGTCGTTCAAGTTTCTGTGGGTAAAGTGAAGGGTTGCACTTGTCTCATTGTTATACGTACATGCACCACGAATGCTCCACTCCTTTCCTGATTGGTTTTATGTGCACCATTTGTGACATGTCATTCATGAAGTGGTCGGTTTTATCCTTATTATTGACAAGATTATCTAAATGATTTGTGCATTTATATCCAACTAGTGACCATTATATTGCATTGGCCTTACTAGTTCTTCACTTGTCTGAACCTGAACAAGGTCTTGTTATAAATATTCCATTGGTTCCTGAGATGATAATTCCTCTTCACCTGTTGGTATGATGTGGAACATATCTTAGGGTTCTTATTCTGAAATGTCTTCCTACATTGGCCTTGGTGGGCTTTCATCTGATCTGGCATAACATAACTTAATCATGGCCCTGTTATACACTCTTGGCAATAGTGGACCTGATAGATCTTTTAGAATGACTGTGCCGTTTGAAAAAACCTTGTCAACCTCGTAAGGCCCTGACCAAGCAATCTTTGGATTGGGCTTTTTGGGTCCAAGTTTGGACTAATAGAGCAGCACCAAATCTCCTTTTCTGAATTCTTTGACTTTGATTTTACTATCGTACTAGTGTTTCCTTTTTTGATGAACTACCTCTTGTTCAAGCAATGCACGTTGCCCGATCTTGTCCAGCTTTAGCAACTCATCTAGCCTTTGCTTCAAATTTACATTATAGTCCATATTGTGCTCTACTGTCAGTGTGAGGTTGAGGATGGAAAACTCCGTTGGAACTACTGTCTCTGTGCCATATACCAGCTTGAAGGGTGTCATTCCAATGGTTACTTTATAGGAAGTTCTATATGCCCATAACCCTGTCTAGAGCTTTGCATCCCATTGATGTGGTCCTTCTACACTATCTTCATTATAATGGTCTTAACTATCTTGTTGCTGCTTTCGGCTTGCCCATTGCACCTAGGATAATATGGCATTGATTTCATGTGCTTGACTAAGAACAGTTCCATCAATATTTGCATAGTTTCATTGATGAAATGGGCAGCCTAATCAGAAACTATCTCAATAGGACAACCATATATGCAGATGATGTTCTCATATAGGAACACATCAGCTGACTTAGCACTATTATTTGGTAGTGCCTTGACCTCCACCCACTTGCTCACATAACAGGTAGCCATAATGATATATTGTTCTTTCTGGGAGTAATTTTCTTAAATGGACCCATGAAGTCCAGTCCCCATTTCATGAATACTCCCAATGGTTGCACTAGAGTCAAGGGTGTGGGTACCATATTCGCTATTGTCGGCCTTCCTATACCACAAGTTTTACAAAAATATTTGACGTTAGCCATCATACTCTGCCACCATAAGCCTGTCTGAAGAATCTTCTTATAAGCGATGTTAGTGGAGAAATGTCCTCCAACTCTCTATTATGGGCTTATGTGATGACTTGCATACTTCCTCCTATAGGTACAAATCTTTTGAGAACTCCATCAATGCCCAGTCTATAGAGGGCTCCCCCAATGATGGTGAACTTTAAAATTTTTATGATCACTGCTTTCTTGTTTTCTTGGGATGATCCATCTGGAAATTTTCAATTCATAAGGAAATCCAACACATCCTGCCATTCTAGATCAAGTTCCTCTATTGTTGAGTTCTAGAATAATTAATCATCAAATGGATCATCTCGAAGGAAAACTATTGAATATTCTTCAGTACTTCTGGAAAGGAAGACGGCACCATAGTGTGTCTTGCCTGGCTTATGAAAGATTTGGAATTCAAACTCCATCAAGAACATCATCCATCTGACCAACCTTCCTAAGATAATGAATTTATTGATAAAAAACAGAAGAACTTGATGATCCATATAAAAATGAAACAATTTCTCCAATAGATAATATCTGAACTTTGTGGTTCTAAAAACCATTCCCGGTGCTTCTTGTTTAGTTGTGCAATACCCTTGTTCATCCAAGCTGAACCAATGACTGGTGGCGAAGTGAGGGCAAAGTAAACTGGGTAGTTTGTCTTCTCGTTAGGCTGGGCTAGTATTGCCCCCATCGAAATTCTTGATGCATCAACATGCACATAGAAAATTACATCCTTGTTTGGTTGACAAAGGATTGGCTTCCTGCTGATCGCATCTTTTAACACAGGTGTGCTCACATTCAGGGTTCCATATAAACTTCTTCCCCTTCTGAGTTAGTTCATACAAAGGAAGGGCTTTTGCTGCAAACATAGGAATAAACCGTCTATAGAAGTTGATATACCCAAGAAAAGAGCTCAATTCAGACACTATCGTCGA
Organism: Adiantum capillus-veneris; assembly: GCF_014529385.1. Taxonomy (NCBI): domain Eukaryota; kingdom Viridiplantae; phylum Streptophyta; class Polypodiopsida; order Polypodiales; family Pteridaceae; genus Adiantum; species Adiantum capillus-veneris. Next base: position 167,203,918 of record NC_140933.1, read on the forward strand.
TGCTATGGCTTGTTGGACACAATCAACTTTATCAGAGGCTATTTCAATGCCATTTCTAGAGACAATGTGTCCCAGAAGCTGTCCTTTCCATACCATGAACACCGATTTGAAAGGGTTTAGGCATATTCTTTTCTCCCTGCATCTCTCAAAAACCATCAATATTAGTAGATGCATTTCCTCCGTGGAGAAGATGGTGTAATCATCCACAAATATAGCTAGAAATTTGTGTAAGAATTCACTGAATATCTTCATCATACATCTTTGGAACGTTGCTGGAGCATTATAGAGTTCAAATAGCATGACTAGCTATATGAACCCATTCAGTGATAAACGTTGTTTTGACTCGATCTTCAGGTGCAATCTTAAGTTGATTGTAGCCACTGTAACCATCTATAAAGCTGTACATTTTGTGGCTAGCAATCTCATCCAATAGCATGATTGTAAAGGAAAGTGGAAATGAGTTTTTAATGGTCTGAGTATTCAACTTCCTGTAATCGACACATACCCTTAACTTTCCATTCTTCTTGGGAACTATCACTATTGGAAATAGCCAATCATTGCTTGCGACCTTTGTTATGGACCCTGCCTTGAGAAGATTGTATTTTTCCGCCTTGACCTTCTTGGCATAGTTGGGGCTCATCATGTATCTCTGCAATCTCATTGGTCTAGCATCTAGTTTTAACAGTATTCGATGTTGGCACACCTCTGGATTTACTTCTTTCAGATCAATGTGTTCCCAAGAAAATACATCCTTGTATTTTTGGAAGAGTGCCTTTCTTTTTTCCATAATCTTTGGCTTCAGATGCTTATTAATGTTGATCATTCAAGGGTTCTCCTCTGAGCCAAGATTCCATTCTTCCACTTCTTGGTCATCTAGAAGTAACCAATTTGGGCGTCCTCCCTTTCTATTGGCCATTGATTCTGCCTCTTTTTCTATACAAATTATCACTGCATATTTGTTGAATGGGTTACCCAGTTTTGCTCTCTCAGCCTGCTATTTATCCATCAGAACAACAATCATATCGATTTCTATCAAAGAAAAAATGTTCATTGAGGCTAACGTTCTTTCAAAAAAAAATTCCCCATATTTCTTACACAACTCTTCTTAAGGCTTTCTTCCAGCTTCTTGTGTTGTCTGTCTTTATTTAGGTTTTTTTGCCAGATCTCTTAATCGTCAATGTTTTATTGGCATAGTCTTGCACCACATCAGTAGTTCTGAGCCATGGTCTGCCTAAAAGCATCCCATATGATCCTTGTACATCTAGGACTAAGAAGTTGGTCTTGAATTTCTCCTTACCTACTTTGATTTGTATGTTCTCAATCAGTCGTGTGGCCTAGACTACCCTATGGTTAGCCATTCTCACTCTAAATGGTGCTCGTTTCAAATTAGTGATCCCAAGTTTCTACCTCAAATGCTCTCTGAGGACGTCAACTCCAACTTCCCCATCTAGTATCACTCTTGATAATGGTTCCCACTGCTTCCTCAGTTTGTAATCAACTTGAATGACTAGAACCTCGTCATCCCCAATGGTTGCCAAGTCTACTACCCTTACTTCAGTCTCTGCCTTTCTTTTTTGTTTAATGGACTTTGCAGCTTGTGGTAATGTGTGTCTGATATCATCTAGTTCTACCGTCAATTTCTAAATCCTTTCAAAAACCTTCACATATATTTTGTCCTATTCATTACCAGAGCTACAACTTAACTGGAAGTTTTCTCCTCTTTGCTGTCTTCACAGTTCTTGTTTGTTGTAAGTGCTCTTCATGAGTCCCTAAGGCTGAGGCTATAGTTTCTTAATCATTTAAGCATTTGAACATTCTAGCTGTTCTAGCATCTTCTTTGTCAGATTCTCTGTAATCTTGGTTGCCAGCTCTCGTTAATCTTGCCATTCATCGACTGCCTTCTATTTAGCTCTCTCCTGGTCCCACTTCTGCAGTTTGCTTCTTCTTAGGTTCATCTGGAATTTCTTCGATTATGACACTTCTGGTCACAACTCTAATTGGCACTGGTTTTGGTGCCTTCTATTCAGGTCCCTTTGGTTTGGCAGCATCAGGGCACTGAGTTGTAAAGTGACCATATTTCCCACATGTATAACAATCCCGAGGGATTCACCATCATAAACTTAGCGCACCACGTAAGTGCAGGGGAGGGGTTTTTTTTTACAAGTTACATATGCGTATAAGTTAGGGGCAAGCCCCCAATAATTTATCTCTCAAGCTTAAAAATAAGGGAGGGGGGTATCATATTTGGGGGGGGGGGGGCTCACTCGGGTTGATTACTTGTAACAATTGGTCAACGATGTGTACTAGAACTCGAATGAGTTTAGGGGAAGCTTTTTATCAAGTCACATATAAAATTTTGCATCAAGCCGGTCATAGATAAGGGCTGATTTGGAGCAGGTCAAGGGTTGATTTACACCAACTTTGGATGGGTCAGAATTGGACAAGTGGCTAGAGTGCAACCTGATTGGGTACATAGTTTGAAGTCAAACTAAGACACATTGAGGGCATATCATTAGAAGTGGTTCCTTAGTACGTTACCGGTCACTATGCTACACACTCTTTGACTAGTTTTACTCAATTAGATTATGTGAGACCTAAATTTTATATGTAAGATAGGGGTATGATAGTTTTCTTCATTGACTATCGTATAAGCCTAGAAAGGGGGGTCATATTCCCTAATATGAGTTGTATATAGGGGTTTTATCAAAGTTGTCCGCTCGTAGGTGGCGTCCCGTTTTGTATATAGAGTGAATGCCCCAGGATAACAATTTAGGCTTCTCTTTTCAAAAGTCACCTCCACCTCTATCCTGGCCAGTGCCCCCCTGTTATTTGCCTCTGCCATTACCAGCATTTGTGCTGGTTTCATTTTCTTTAGAACCAAATGTTCAATTTGCCTTCTGTAATCATTGATAAATATTTTTTCTTCTTGAAATGATGAATCCTAATGCCACAATTATTACATTGTGAGCGTTCATCAGATCTATGGTCTCTCAATCTGCATTTTGAACACCAGATCTCCATCTTTTTAACTGAAGGTCTTGTCTTAGCTATTTAAGCAGTTTGCTTCAACATCTCGTCTAACTTTCTAGTGTTGTTGAATAAACACACAAGTAATGAATAATCTCCAAGAGATTGAGTTCTGATTAATTCACGGCTAAGTAGTACTGTGTGTGAGATAGAATCAGGAAATCAGAGAGACCGTGAGAGAACGAGAGAGACTCAGACAAAACATCAGAGATTGTATATCAAGAAAATCCCCAGTACAAGTTCCTAAACAAAACTCAATACAATCCCGACTTCCCAAAGTTCCCCATTCCCAAATATAAAGCTGCACCCTGAATTCAGTTAGAACTGCCTGATTCTTGGCATACACTAACAATATCCGACTAGCTACTAATAATCAGAAAATACATCCGATATCCGACTACATATCCGACTTTGTATTTACCCTTCAACACATGGCACGTCCCGATGGTGGATTTGACAAAATCCGACTCGGATCCACACATCCCTTGATCAGTAAAGACCAAGTCAAAAAGAAAATGCCATGATTACATCATATCAGACAATGGGTTCATTGGTAAATACTTTAGAATCTGACAAGTAATCTGGAACAAGCACAATAGGTTCAAAAACTGTCACTGGTCCAACATTAGCACCAACAACCACTTCATTATCTAGCAAAATAGTGATCTCCTGCTCATTTGATCTCTGAATTGCAGATAAACCTTCACAAGTACCCATATCCCTTGAAATTGAATCAACTGAGATCTTCTTCTCAGCAAATGCAAATTGTGCAATATTATTTCCTTTCTAATCCTGAACCTATTTTTTGGACTAATCTCTGTCTTTCTTTAACTGTTCCATCTCCTTTAATAAATCAGCTTCATGGTTAGTGACAAACCTTGATATGAGCTTCTCATAAGGATGCTTGATAAGGGAACCCATCTTTTCTCTGAAGGTTGCCCATACTTCCTGCATACCTGTTTCCAAATGTTGCCTAAGGACTGACATGTCCCCTTCAGACATAAGAACACCATTGATATCTACTTCTTCTTCTCCCAACACATGTTTCTCCAATTGCTCCAAAGGTTTAATTCTCTGATTCAAGATCTGATTCTCCACCTGCAACTCTTTATTGACAGTGGCCAACTGTTGCAATTTTGATTGGACTTTTGTTTCCAAATCCACTGTCCAGTCTTTAAACATCTGCAAAGAAAGCTTTTCCTTGGCTAACTCATTCTGATGTGCCACCATCAGATCCTGAATTTCCTTCTGATGTGTAACTTTGACATTCTCCAAATCTTTCTACAAGGCATTAGCATTGACAGTTTGATCATGCAAAGAGTATTTTTGAAACACTAGAATCAGCCACATATTGTAATTGTACTTCCATATGGTGCTGCTGTTCATGAATAAACTCTTTGACACCTAAAAGCATCTTCTGCCATTCCAACAGCTGTTGGCTTGAAAGTCTTTGGAGAAGACTAATCATCAAAGTTCAGTTGTTTGACTATAGGTTCACCTTTGCTTTTCTCTTCTTGGACAAAGTGAAAACCTTGCCAAGCTTGACCTGATTTGATGTCCCTGTACCAGGCTTCTTTTCTGAAATATCCATGTCCTTCAAAGAGTGTACAACTTCAGGAGTATGCACACTTTTGAGAGCTTCACTGTGATTTTAACCTGCTTTAATCATGAACACATAAGTCTCTGCCTTCACTTGATCATTGAGTAGCTGTGAAGGTACTTGCACCCCATGAATATTAGGGTGTGGCTGTGTATACCCTTCTGCCCTGCCTACAGTAGTCAAAGAAACATCACCACTATCCAACTTTTGAACATAAGAAAATAAGGCTGCCAAGTAGGCACACAACCTACTGTTTGTAGAAGCTTTCCTCTTGTCATACATATTAATCTCCCCATTGATCCTCTCATAAACTAGATAAGCCCAATTAACACTTCCTCCTTGCTCAACAAAACAAAGAGGAGCAAAATTCTCCTTGGACATGTAATCAAATTTAACTAGGAAACATATTTTCTCTACATACCACTTCAGCTACTCTCTTCTAACAGTTTTGACATTCTTCAACATGTAATAATTTCTGCCACCCCCTCTGGCTCCAAACTCCTTCTTCAACAAGAAATCAGAGCACCTAGGAATCTGAGAAGTTCCATTGATTGGAAGTTTAAATACCTCAACAATCAATTGAGGACTCAAAGCTACATTGGTAGACAACATACCCTTTGTATTTCTGACAATCTCCACTTGAGATTAGTATACATGTTTCCTTTCCACTCTTGCCATGGCAAAACAACAAAATCAAATAAACCTATCTTATTTAACCACAGTGAATGTACTTCTGCAGAACAGTCAAGGTTCACTCTGAAATCCACATAGGGCTCCGTCAAGGTTTGATACAACTTGATAGGTGTCATTGCCGGTGGGCTATTGGGTCTTCTTCTCCAGAAGGTTGGGCTTCAAGCTCAGGACTGCTCACGTCTATCCTCATGGACACTTGCTTTCTCCTTGGTCGCTTGCTGCTTGGCTCTTCTTCAGCAAACGTTGGTCGGGCAGCAGGTCCCCCTTTTGGTTTGCCCATCATGCATGCAAGAGAATGATGAAAGAGAGTGGAGGGTTGAAGAATAGAATGGCACAGGTGAAGAGAATCAGCCTGTACGCATTGCTTGAAAAGGAAACGGACGAGGAAGGAAGTAAAATTTGGAAACGTGAGAAACTCTCAACTCGCACGCTGGAAATGTCACTTAAGTGCACCTTACACTTTTCAAGGCACTCATTAAAAATAGACCTTAGTGGACAATCATCACTCTTCTCAAGAAAATTTTGAAAAGCTGCAGTAAAAAAATATCCGACCTCCAATAATCCGATCCGAAAATCAGACAATTTTCAAATTCCGACATCTCCACCAAACTGCACCTCATTTCCCAAGACTTGAATATCCTCCCTCTAATTATCAGTATCTCTGCACACTGCTTCATCCATCAACTCATCTACTTGGACAACTGCTGTTGTAGTTCAATCTAAATGAGGTGGTTTACCAACAAACTTTTTCAATCTAAAACCATTAACTGGAGAATCCACTCTTGTCCCATACACATCAGCAACAATAAAAGTACCCTGACCCCTATCCTCAAAAATCTAATATGGTCCCTTGTATCTTAAAGTTAATTTGCTAGGATGTGGTCCCAATTTAGAGTTATAAAGCATAACCCAATCTCCCACTTGAAAAACTTTGAATTTGATATTCTAATTCACCCAAGCTTTTCTCCTCCTCTGAATTATTTCAGTTACATAAAAATTGACATGCCTATCTTCTTCCAACTGCAACAAATACCTGCTTCTATGTTGAAGAGACATTTTGGGAGTCATTTTCTCAGCACTCACCCTGAGACTATGTACCACAAACTCCATAGGGACATTTGCTTCAAGCCCATAAACTAACCTGAATGGAGTCATACCTGTAGTCACTTTGAAAGTTGTCCTAAAGGACCACAAAGCTGAATCTAACTTTTCATCCTAATCCTTCTTATTGTCCTGCACAATCTTCTTCAAAACTCTAATCAATATCTTGTTAGTACTCTCGGCTTGACCATTGGCCTGAGGATGATAAGCTGTGGATTTTTTTTGCATGATCATATGAGTTTTAGTAAGTTCAGCAATAACAGCATTCAGAAAATGAGATCCTCTGTCACTTACCAACTCCATAGGACAACCAAACCTGGTCATGATATTATGATAAAGAAACCTTGCCACACTAGCAGCTGTATTGTCTTTCAATGCTACAGCCTCCACCCATTTAGTACAATAATCAGTAGCCACCAATATGTACTTGCATCCTCTGCTAGTAGTTGGCTTCACTGGTCCCACAAAATCTAGACCCCATTTCTAAAAAGGTTCTAGAGGCAAGATTGGATGAATCATTCATTCTTTCTGTAGAATTAGACTGACCCATCTTCTGACATATCACACAACTCTTAGCATAATTGTGAGCATCCTTCAACACAGTGGGCCACCATAATCCTACTTGTAAAACTTTCTTTCCAATAATATCTCCTGAAAAATGTCCTCCAACAGCCGCAAAATGTGCTTCTTGTAAAACAACTGATTGTTCAAATTCAGGGACACATCTTCTAATGACCTGATCAATTCCTTTCTTATATAAAGCTCCAGCAATAACAAAGAAAGGTCTACTTTTTAAAGCAAACTTTCTTCTCTGATCTGTAGAAAAGTCTGATGGCATTGTACCATCCATAAAAAACACTAACATCTGATCATACCAATAATCAGAATTGACAGTTTGAACATCAAACAACTGAGCATCAGGAAGATCATGTATAACACCTGTAGGCTTTTCACCTGTCTCAATCCGACTTAAGTAATCTGCAATAGCATGCTCCTTGCTTGGTGTATGAATAATAACAAAATCAAACTCTTACAATAATAACATCCATCTAGCCAACCTACCTGTAAGCAATGGTTTTTTTATTAAGTAAAGCAAAGCCTGATGATCTACATGAAAGATCACCCCGTTGCACAACAGGTAATGCCTGAATTTGATCAAAGCATACACCATGCCCAAAGCTTCCCTCTCAGACATTGCATAGTTTCTTTCAGCAAAGGTTAACACACGAGAAGCGTAATATACATGTCTAAACCAACCCTGATACCTTCTTGCATCAATACAGCTCCAACAGCCACATCTAAAGCATCTACAAAAACATGGAAAGGTAAATTCCAATCAAGAGCCTGTAAAATATGAGTAATTGATATCATCTTCTTCAATAGTTGGAATGATCTTTCCTGAGCATCCGACCACACAAAAGGTACATGCTTCTTAGTCAAATGAGTTAGAGGCATGCACATGTTGGCTAAATACCTGATATACTTGCTATGCCACTTAACCTGGCCAATAAATCTACCCAACTCCTTAACATTTGTAGGAGCTTTTGCTGCTTGAATCACTTCAATCTTCTTATCATCAATGGACATCCCCTGATAAGATACCACATGACCCAATAGAATACCACCCTTTACTGCAATCACACTTTTGTAAGGATTCACACATTCTGAACATCCTACATCTTTCAAAGCATAACCTCAAATGCTACAAATGTAGTCCTTTTTGCCAAAAGCTGAAAAATCATCCACAAACACCCTCATGAAATCCTGCAAATAGGGCTTAAAAGTCTTATAAGCTATGTAATTGAAAAATGGTGGACCATTCTTCGGCCCAAAATTCATGACAGTAGAACAGCTCCCCCCGTACTCGGATATACTCTCTCTGGTTTAGGGTAAGCTGATGTTTTTCAGGTTCTAGTTGATGTCTAGCTATGAATGCGGGGAATCAAGATGGCCTCCCTTGTTCTACCGGTGTTGGGATGGTGTATCTTACTGAATGATGTTGGGTTGGTGTATCTTTTTGGCTCTCATGGCACATTCTATGCATGAGACTTCTATGTAATTTTTTGGTTATGCAATATATTTTTCACTCACCATTTTAGGCGAGTTTTGCAACCAAAAAAAAAAAGTGTCATGAGGAATTTTTTAAATTTTTATTTTGCAAAACTCACAATTGTGAGTGAAGTAATTAAACAAAACCAAAAAGTTTACATAAACTAGCCATGCTCAGATCGAGCCATGGCATCAGCTAGACAACAATGATCAAGAAACCGACCATACAAAATTTAACAAGGGTGCCACCCTCAACAAGAGAACCAACCAAGAACTGGCCAAAACACAAGAGGCCAACCCGAGTACACAGAATATCGTAGATACAGCAAGCCGAACGGGAGGGGCCCAATGTCCCCATCACCAGAAGTGCCAACTCAAGGTGCCACAATGATGGCACCTTAGCCATAGTCGATAACAGAATGTAAAAGGCTTCAATCCTGCCTCAACAAAAAGAGATCACATGCACCCAAAGCCTCTGATCCATGATCAACAATCACCATAGACAACAAGATCAACCACTGCATAAAGGCTATGGGTGAGCCATGCACCTTCGGGAAAAGGGGAGGGTTGCCACAGGCTTCCACAAGCGGGCATGACGCTTCCACCAACATGACGACTCTCCTAAGGCAACCAAACCCCAACCACTGAGCAGATCTGACAAGCGGGCGTGCTTCAGAGTGAAGCAGGGTTGCCGCCAAGCCACAACAAGAAAAATTGCACCACCAACGCAGACGAGAGAAGGGTGGGCAGCCAAGTACACCCTCTCGGGGTAGCTCCTGTTCGAGAGAACCACTGGTATCAGGAGGTTCTGTTCACGTATATCTGCAGACAAGACGTCCCTCCAAAGGGGCCCCCACCCAACGAGGATGCACTGGGGCTACCCGCCACAGAGCAGCGCATACGTTCATTGCCCCTCATCGCAGGTGAAGCGCAAGGCTTAGGGCATTAAGAAAGACAACAACAAAGTAGAATCTCTTTCTTTTTTTTCTACTCACAATACGTGAGTGATAAATGCATTAAAACCAAAAAACTTACAAGGGAGGCCATGCTCACATCAAGCCATGGCATCCAAGGTCTCCACAACCTCATCACAAATCACGTCAGAATAGAGGAGGCCAGAGGCCAACCCCGACTACAGGAAAAAAACCCATCATGAGCATAGAGACAAATGGATCATACAAGACGAAAGGCCGAGGCCCTAGTCCCCATCACCAAAAGAAAGCCCTCGAGGTGCCACCACATTGTCGCCTCTACCACATGTAGACCGTATGCCTAGAGGGTACCCTCAAATAATGTCGATCAAAGCCCAATAGGAGCTAGCAGACATGAGTGTTTGGATGCCACCAAGAAGAAGCTTTTGCCACCACAAGCTACCCCTTGTCCGAACAGCAAGACGAATAAGCAAAAAAAAATGAGACTTCCATGCACTGCCACAACACTATCGCCACCACACAGGACCATAGTCACTCCCCAAGATCATAAGAGCCACAACCCAGACTGTATCAAACAAGAAGACCAATGCCAATTCTGGCCCAAGACTAGCAACATACTCCCACCAAGTAGATAGATGATGACAAGGCTGACACATCATCCCTTCTTCAAGATGTTGCATTCCCTACATACTGGCCAATCTGTCCCACCAAAAGCAAGCATAGAACAAAGGAGTGGTAGCCCCCAAACGAAGTAAACATTTCTTGCTCCCCACAGCCTCCACCCGTGCTCGCTTGAAGCTCCACTCGAAGCTCCTTAGCTCCCACCAAGCCGACAAGAGTCACCAGCTCCCTAGGACGCCTCCATGGCGACTAAGTGAAAAATTTTGAGGCTCGTGACTGCAACGTTGAAGTAAAGGAGCTGCCCAAATAGGGCTCCCCCTCTCGGGAACACCCCTATACCTGGGGCCTCTCCCCGTCCCACTCCCAACCCTTGCATTGCAAAACACTCGTAGAACACTCGCAAGGGTTTTCTTTTTACAACAAAGTAGAATCCTTTTTTTTGTGTGGAAAAACTCACAATTGTGAGTGAATTATATTAGTATAACAAAAAAATTACAAATTCAAGTCATGCTCAAGCCGAGCCATGACATCTCCACAATAACCATATATACATCGGCTAACAGGGGAGCCACCCCGTGACCCATAGTAAGAGACCTCTACTTTAGCAAGGACCGGCCATTGTGGCAACAAAAGCCATAATCCACTCGTCATTGTTCATGTGTTTCCCTATGGCGACAAAGTCTTCCCGTATTTTTTGTATGATCTGACAGAACCTAGCAGTTTCTAGGGCCTTCTCAAACACTCAATAGTTCCTTGCCTTTCCCCCCACTCAAAGTTTTTTCCTTTCCCTTTGAGTTGGTCAGTAATGGGAACTGCTATCTTGGCATAATCCTTAATGAATCGGCGATAGAATCCAGACATTCCTAAGAAGATTTGTAACTCTTCTAAATTCTTAGGTTCAGGCCATTGTAAAATAGCTTGAACTTTTTCTGGATCCATCTTGATTCCGTCTCTAGAGATGATATGACCAAGATATTTCACTTCTTCTGCAAAGAATTCACATTTAGATTCCTTTGCATAGAGTGAATCTTCTCTGAGCAATTGGAATACTTTTCTAAGATGTTCTAAATGCTCCTCTCGAGTATGACTATAGATAAGGATATCATCAAGAAAGACTACTATAAACTTACCTAGATAGGGCCGTAAAACACTATTCATCAGCTTCATAAAAGTAGATGGTGCATTGGTAAGCCCAAAAGGCATTACCAAAAACTCATAAAGCCCATATCTAGTCCTAAAGGCTGTCTTTAAAACATCTTCAGCCTTTATTCTAACTTGATGATAGCCAGATCGTAGGTCGATCTTTGTGAAATACTTGGCTCCCACTAATTGATCAAAAAGATCTTCCATTCTAGGCATAGGGAACCTATTCTTGATTGTGAGATTATTTAGTGTTCTATAGTCGACATAAAGTCGCATAGAACCGTCTTTTTTCTTCACCAACAAAATTGGCGAAGCCCATGGAGAATTGCTCGGTCTAATAAAGCCTTTATCGACATAGCCTTGCAATTGTTTTTCTACTTCTAAATGTTGTGTTTGACCTAGTCTATAAGGTGGTTTACAGACATGTTTAGCATCTTGTACTAAATCAATAGCATGATCTATTTCACTTCTTTTAGAAGGTAAACCTTTTGGTAAATCAATAGGAAAAACATCTTTAAATTCTTCTAGCAAGACTTTTAAATCACTTTCACAATAACTATGAGAAGACAAAGACGAATAGTAAACCTGGTCTTTTATTTCCACATCAGAATCCTTATTTACAAGAGATCGACACCAAAGCATATATACATCACAAGACTTCTTGTTTACAAGCCTTTGCAACTCAAGAGAACAAATCAAAGGACTATTATGTACATCATGCTCACCTTGTATGACAAACTTTTTACCTCTTTTTCAAATTCTAATGAGTTTTGTTGGTAGCTCCATTTCAAAGGAGTTCCAAATCCCCATAACCATTCCCTTCCCAAAACCAAGTCTGCACGATCCATATTCATAATTTGAAAGTCAAGGATTTCTTTATACCCTTGTACCTCAACTTCCAAATTGGATACCATTGTATCCCATATTTTTTTGTCTTCCCCATGCATCATAGAGACGACATATTGATGAGCACTTGGTTGTTGAGATAGTTTTAATTTCTTGACAAGAGCATAATTCACAAAATTATGTGTGGCAGAGTCATCTATCATGACTCTAACCGTTTTTCCATTTACAATTCCATACATTTTCACTAGCTCGTGAGGACCAAAACTTGATTTCCATATGCTGGTTGACAAACAACAATGATGTTCTTTGTCCGTATGTTACACTTCTATAAATTTATACTTTTCATTACCACTTATCAAATAGTGTTTGGACCACATGGATTTGCCTATCTTTATGACTCTTGTCAGGACCATTACCCTTTTCATCATCCCTTTTTCTTTGGTTCTTTGGACAATTCCATTGAGAATGGTTAGGTGACAAACAAGTGAAGCACAAGTTTTCTTTTTTAGCCTTTACAAAATCCTCTTGGCTCTCAACCTGGGTCCTGTTGCAACCCTCTTTTTAAACATTGGTTTACCCTCCTTAATAAATGGCAATTTTCTTTTTCCTTTTAGAAAAGGTCGTGATACCCCCGTATCTATGGATCTGGGCTCAGTCTGAGTGGGATTAAAAGCAGTCAAGCGAGTATTATCTTCATAAATTTGTGCAAATTTAATTTTTTGTTCCAAAGTTTTAGGTGTGCTTCTTTTCACCTCTCACTTGAAATGTTTATCTAATCCTCGTAAAAACCCTCTTGTTTTGTGAAAGTCATCTATTCCCTGAAGCTTGAGGATTAATTCTCTATACTATGCAATGTAGGTAAGCAAAGGCCTACCCTGTTGCATAGCTTTATCCCAATCCTCCCAGTTTCTTTCTGATTCATTTTCAAGGAGAAATTTTTTCACAAAAATATTCTCAAATTGAGCCCAATCCCCTGTAATTTTTCCTAATTCCTTGAGACTCATCCACCATTTATAGGCTTTTGGCCCCTAGCCTCGAGTGGTTGATATTCAGGTGGGGTATTTTTAAGTCTATGAACGTCTTTCCATTTCTGTAGGAAAGTATAGACAATATCTTTATTTCTATCCTTTTCTTCACCATTAAATTGAGGAGGTTTCATATCTTTGAGGACTAGGTTTTCTCTAGGTTTGGGCAAGATCTCAAGAGAAGGTATTGCAGTCTCTCTATGCATAGTTCCGACGTCCCTAGACGTGGAAGGCATGTTTCGATCAGGCGGCTTGTAAGGAAGATCCAACGGACGACACCCTATACTTGCACCAAATCCATGGGATACGAGCTAGAGGAACCTAACCTAGTTCTACCTCGCATACGGAAGCATGGTCACCTAAACACTCTTCTAATTCCCATCAACATTTTCAACCCCTCTCTGAGATGCGGTGGGAAAGTGGAGATACTTCACCCTTGGTTCAAGGCATGGTGCTTTTTTCCCGGTCTTTCACGGGCACAACCACCATACTTTTCCCTAAGATGAGGGACTTAATCTAAAAGAGAAGATCTAAAGAAAAACCTACCTCAATGTTGGAAAGCACCCGAATTATCGGGTCCACCCGGCACTATGGAAATAGTGTCACAAGGACAACCAATTCCCCCGCACTCACCCATAACTTAGCTAATTACTGCCACATTGTTAGGACATTTAAAAGAATATATTCCTTTACTTTGCACAATGTGATTTCAAACAGCCCTTCAAACAATGGAAGACAACATTTATCCTTGTCTACCATTTCAAGAAAAAAACCCTCTAAAAAGAAAGGGGGGGAAAACATCAATTTTTATACACAATCGGGACCTCCCTCTTTGAAAAGAGTGGTCCATAGCTAAGAAAAGCTAATATTATTAAAACTTAGAAAAGAAATTTTCCAACCTAAGTTGGATTATTCAAATCCCATGCTTAGCCCTGTTGAGACGCTTACAAAGACTTAACAAAAAACAACCAAGGGACCCCCATTGTAGCTGAGTGTTATCCAATTCTTGGTGGGCATATATGCACTACCAATCCCATAGCCCAAGGGAACTGGCAGCTCATCTACCTCGGCAGGACTCGCCAATAAGAGGTAGGTTAAGGAGCTAGAGAACTCCCAACCGGGCACTCGCATTGAAACTCCATGAGAGTTGTGAGTGCCTAAACTTCACTCGTCATCAGGTACATTCATCTGGGGACCAAAATCACCCAATTTAGTTTGACCTGATGGTTCACTATGCTAATGACTATACTATAAATCTTAAGAAGGCAAATTTATAGAATACATTCTTTTTAACTTGATATACTTATAAGGCAAATGTCGTATCTCATTTGGTTTGGAAAAGCCAATGTTTATAGTTAGAATTAGGGTTTCGTATGTAATGTAAAAACTTGATATACTTATAAGGCAAATGTCGTATCTCATTTGGTTTGGAAAAGCCAATGTTTATAGTTAGAATTAGGGTTTCGTATGTAATGTAAAAGAAGAAAAAACTTAGTCCTACAAAGCCAACCTGAAGCTTCTTCTTCCATCATTGCCGGGGTTTCCTCGACTCGTGTAGGGGGTATTTGGCTTGGTCTGGCCTGATTGTAGGCCACCCTGCTACGAGTTCGCTTTGATGCCATCCCGACTAATTTAAAACTTAAGAAAAGACTAAGTGTTGTGAGAATACTTTTGCTAATTCACTGTAAGAAACCAATCTTTAGAGGTTAGAATTTCTCAAAAAGGAGTACCTTAATTTTTTTGTCATATTAAGTCTGGCAAGAGAGATACACTATCTCTCTTACTTAACTCCATTTTTCATTTTTTTCTTTATAGATTTCTAAGGTTTATAATTTTATGGTTCCACCTACTCAACTTAGTAGCAAGTTTAATATACAAGTGTGGAATTTATATCTTAGAGATATTTCTTAATTTAAAAATAAAAACCCTTAGAAATAGTGAATCTACACCTTCTCTCTAGGTTTCTAATGCATACATAGCTTTAATCTAAATTCTAACATAGTATCGTTATTCATTTATACTAGATGCACCTCTGCACATGAGAGTTTCATCAATTGAACTCATCTAATATCCTACCTCTCTAGAATGACCCTAAAAACAAGGTTTTTACACCTTCTTTCTAACTTTCCTATGTATACAAAAATAATACATCAATTCTAACTTGATAACATTATACAAATACATTAGATTCACCTTTTCACTAGAGGGTTTCATCAATTGAACTAATCTAATAACCTATCTCTCTATAATGACCCTAAAAATAAGATTTTTATACCTTCTTTCTAACTTTTCTATGTATACAGAAATAGCATAAATATATCAATTCTAACTTGATAAAATTATAAAAATAAATTAGATGCACCTTTGTACCAGAGGTTTCATCAATTGAACTCATCTAATATCCTATCTCTCTAGAATGACCCTAAAAATAAGATTTTTACACCTTCTTTCTAGCTTTTCTATGTATACAGAAATAATACATCAATTATAACTTGATAAAATTATAAAAATACATTAGATTATCCTATGAACTACAGGGTTTCATTAATTGAAATCATCTAATACCCTATCTCTCTAGAATGACTCTTCAAATAAGATTTTTATACCTTCTTTCTTATTTTCCTATGTATACAGAAATAATACATTAATTCTAACTTGATAAAATTATAAAAATACATTAGATTCTCCTCTTAACCAGAGGGTTTTATCAATTGAACTCATCTAATACCCTATCTCTCTAGAATGACCCTAAAAATAAGATTTTTTCATCTTCTTTCTAGCTTTTCTATGTATACAGAAATAATACATCGATTATAACTTGATAAAATTATTAAAAAACATTAGATTCACCTTTGTATCGAAGGGTTTCATCAATTGATCTTATCTAATACCCTATCTCTCTAGAATGACCCTAAAGACAAGGTTTTTACACCTTCTTTCTAGCTTTCCTATGTATACAAAAATAATACATCAATTCTAGCTTGATAAAATTATAAAAATACATTAGACGCACCATTTTACCAGAGGGCTTTCATCAATTGAACTCATCTAATACCCTATCTCTCTAGAATGACCCTAAAAATAAGATTTTTACACCTTCTTTCTAGCTTTCTTATGTATACAAAAATAATACATCAATTATAACTTGATAACATTATAAAGATACATTAGATGCTCCTCTGGACCAGAGGGTTTCATCAATTGAACTCATCTAATACCCTATCTCTCTAGAATGACCCTAAAAATAAGATTTTTACACCTTCTTTCTAATTTTTCTATGTATACAGAAACAATACATCAATTCCAGATGGATAAGGTCCTACTCTATAGTTGTTGACTGAGATGCTTCAATAAATCAATAGTGATCGTTGAGTAGTGGGAAAGGGCTTAGACATAGCCGACTAAAACTCCATGGAAGGAAAGTCTTTTCCAAAATTCGCAGCATAGAAAGCCAGAAGGAGTAATTCGAAGAATTCCAAGCGGATTGCTCCATAAGCAAAAAAACTAAGACCTTCTCATAGTCACGAAGACCATTTTGAAGAAAAATGAGAGTTTTAATTTCAAAACATAACCCTTTAAAAATAAGGATGACAAAAAGACACCATCTTTATTTATATGCAAAGGATATACAAAATCTGGCCAATAAAACTATGGCCTCAGTAACTATAGGGTGTGTACTCTTCCTCCTTAAAGGGGGATAGAGTCCTCTAAGTAGCTAGGAATAGGTGGCTAAGGGAGTAAACTAAATCTCATTCTCTCCTTCTCCCTCTGCTAGGGAAAAGAGGTCATCAGGGTGACGAGAACTAAGATCCTCCTCAGAGAAGGGTGAGTAGTCCGGCTACTCATAACCATGGAATACTCTAGCTGAAATATAAGTGAAGTAGGGGCGGATGGCTAAGGTCTGCAACTCCCTATATGCAAGGAGGAGTTGGGGAAGCCCAAAGGTAACACCGGATCCTGAAAGTGGACAGGTCCGGTTGATCACTGCAACTCGATCTGGGGGGATGATACTTGTAACCTGATCGTACACCCAGTGGTTCTAGGATACCTCCTGCCCTCCAACTTGAATAGTAGAATTGGGATGAGTCACAAAGAAGCAAAACAATCGGATGAGACGTACCTCCTCAATCCATCTGATCTGCTGTAAGTCGATGGTGATATTTCCAATCTCCTTGGTATAGACGTGGAAATAGTCACTCCCTCCTAGATAACCAACATACGTTGCGATCCCATCCCCATTCGATACGGGAAGGATGAGGATCTGTCAAGATCTCTAAGGTCTGCATCAGTGTGTTCCTAACCTTGATGGATGGAGACAAACAAGCAGATGTATACAGCTACTGCAACATACGACCCCCTTGATATGATTCGAGGTTTTCCTGAATTATAACATTACAAAGGAAATCAATATAGTCTTAAAAATAATGACTTGAAAAGGAGTCTTTTGTATTTAACAAATCTAGGCAAATAAACCTATGGCTCTGATACCACCTGTGAGGTGCCCGCCCTATCGCGATCGCAGAAAACCTTCCGCTAACAGACATCCTTTAGATAGTCAACTAGGCTTGTAAAGAAGATCCAATGGAGGACACCCCGGACTTGCACCAAATCCATGGGATACTAGCCAGAGGAACCTTACCTGTTCTACCTCGCATGAGGAAGCATGGTCACCTAAATAGTCTTCTAATTCCCATCAACACTTTCAACCCCGCTCTGAGATGCGGTGGGAAAGTGGAGGTACTTCACCCTTGGTTCAAGGCATGGTGCTTTTTCCCCGGTCTTTCACGGGCACAACCACCATACTTTCCCCTAAGATGAGGGACTTAATCTAAAAGAGAAGATCTAAAGAAAAACCTAACACAATGTTGGAAAGCACCAGACTTATCGGGCCCACCCGACATTATGGAAATGGTGTCACGAGGACAACCAATTCCCCCACTTTCCACCCCGCACTCACCCATAACTTAGCTAATTACTACCACATTGTTAGGGAACTCCCAACAAGGCACTCGCGTTGAAATGCCATGAGAGTTGTGAGTGCCTAAACTTCCAATAGTTTTCATCTTGTAGAAGATCTTGGTTTAACCTGATGGTTCACTATGGTAATGACTATACAATAAATCCTAAGAAGGCAAATTTATAGAATACATTCTTTTCAACTTGATATACTTATAAGGCAAATGTCGTATCTCAAAAAGGAGTACCTTAATTTTTTTGTCATATTAAGTGTGGCAGGAGAGATACACTATCTCTCTTACTTAACTAGATTTTTCCTTTTTTTCTTTATAGATTTCTAAGGTTTATAATTTTATGGTTCCACCTACTCAACTTGGTAGCAAGTTTAATGTACAAGTGTGGGACTTATATCTTAGAGAGATTTCTTAATTTAAAAATAAAAACCTTTAGAAAAAGTGAATCTACACCTTCTCTCTAGGTTTCTAATGCATACATAGATTTAATCTAAATTCTAATATAGTATCCTTATTCATTTATACTAGATGCACCTCTGCACCAGAGGATTTCATCAATTGAACTCATCTAATATCTTATCTCTCTAGAATGACCCTAAAAATAAGATTTTTATACCTTCTTTCTAGCTTTTCTATGTATACAAAAATAATACACCAATTCTAACTTGATAAAACTATAAAAATACAATTGAATTCATCTAATACCCTATCTCTCTAGAATGACCCTAAAAACAAGGTTTTTACACCTTCTCTTTTTTTCTCTCTGTATATAGAATTAAAATATTCATTATAACATGATAGCATTATATAAATATATTAGATGTACCTTTGTACTAGAGGGTTTCATCAATGGAACTCATTTAATGCCCTATCTCTCTAGAATGACTCTAAAAACAAGATTTTTACACCTTTCTAACTTTCCTATGTATATAGAAATAATACATCGATTATAACTTAATAAAATTATAAAAACACATTAAATACACCTTTACACCAGAGATTTTCATCAATTGAATGCATCTAATATCCTATCTCTCTAGAATGAACCTAAAAATAAGATTTTTACACCTTCTGTCTAACTTCTCTCTGTATACAGAATTAAAACATTCATTCTAACATGATAGAATTATAAATATATATTAGATATACTCTGTACCAGAGGGTTTCATCAATAGAACTCATTTAGTTACCCTATCTCTCTAGAATAACCCAAAAAATAGAGTTTTTCACCTTCTCTCTAACTTTTCTGTGTATATAGAATTAAAACATTCATTCTAACATGATGGAATTATAGAAATATATTAGATGTACCTTTGTACCAGAGGGTTTCATCAATGGAACTCATTTAGTATCCTATCTCTCTAGAATAACCCAAAAATAGGGTTAAAAACGGCTTTTTAAGTGCTTTTCTCCTAATAGTTCTTCAGAGGGTTATGATTAAATTTCATAATATGAAAATATATAATAATTAGAACATTTTTTTAATATATTATAACTAATTAAGCTCTACAAATACCCCATCTCTCTAAAAAAACCACTAAAAACAGAAAAAACTACTTTTTAGGCTCTTTTTTCCTAATTACCCTTAATAAGGTATCAATTAAAATTGAAAATAGTGAATAATAGGACCTAATGAACCTTTTTTCAAGATATTTCAAGACAATAAACTCCGTACTTATCCTATCTCTCTAAAATAAGATAAAAAACCTCTTAAAAATCCATCTCTCTCTAGATTTGAGAGGGAAAGAGGGCATAGCTAAGGGAGGGAACCTAATTATCTCATGTTTGCATGAGCTTTAGTATAAACCTAATTATCTCTCTCTAGGATTAGAGTAAATCCTAGAAATTGAGGAATTAGGGTTAGGGTTTGGGCTATGGAAGCTTGAGAGAGAGGAGAGTACCTTGAGAGCTTGAAGAGAAAGCCTTCACAAAGAGAATTGGTGTCGAAATGAGATTTCAAGCTTGATTTTTATAGGTGTGAGGAGATGGGAGTCCTTTAGGAGCTGCTAATTCAGTCAGAGGACTCTCCACATTAAAAATATGCCATTTTGCTTCTCCACTACCTCATCACCTATCTCATCCCTTCCATTTGGCCATTAGATCATATTTGATGTGATTTTAAGTCCATGCCCTTCGATTTCCCCTTGGTGAAATGTTTTCCTGAGTATGGCCTAGCGGGTGAGGCTAGGAGCGGGAGGAAAAGGTATTTGAAAGCTGGATGAGCATAGATAGGGTGGTATTGGCTTTCATCTTCTTTCCGACTATTGATTTATAATTTTTTCTACTAAAATAATTTACTCATAATTTGAATTTTTGCGTCTCGGACATATTTTAATTAAGTCGGGTACTACTTAAGAAGCCGTAAGTAATATAATTAAATTATTTTAATGATCCCCTAATTTCTAAACAATTACGTTCATGGTCGAAAATGGACCGCGGCATGTTGTTTCAATAATTTACTTACTGCGGCTTTAATCAATGATCCGAAAAGAGTTTCGTAAATTTGGTCCCGGGTTGCCAGATTCTGGACAAAAATAATTTTGTCCCTATTTTTAAGGCTATAATTTAGGGAAAAAAATTATAGGTCCAAATGTCTTTTTGGACTATTTTGGCTCCTAAATTTGCAACGAAATTTTTTTATTTTTTTCCTTGAAAATATGAATTTTTTTTATTAGATCATATCGAGCCTGGGTCTTCAGGAGTAATATCTGTGACCATAGTTATGGTCCTGGGTTAATGGAACAATAAATACATCAGTTTCAAAAATGTAGAATAATAAGTAAAAAAATTGAGAATTTTATAAAGAATGGGACATTACATTCAATTAGTGGATCGGTACATAGAAAGACCTATAGGACTGTTCGAAAAGGTAGTAGTTACCTCGTGTGGAGTAGAATATGAGCACACATTTGCTGTAGTAGATTTTGAGAAAAGCTCGAATCATGAAATCAATCTTGGGTGCCCATTTATGCGACAGCTTAAAATGATTCAAGGTTGGGGATTCAATTATATCTACCTACGGCAAGAGGATGCATTACGAGGATCAAGTGGACGGATCACTCCATCAGGATGTAGCTAAAACCCTAGTGGAAGACTTTGAGTCGACCACTGTGACAGAAAAATATTTTGTACCATCATGGAAGAATTCATAGACACACTTATGGATGTGTGGAGCTTCAGATTATGGAAGCAATGATGAGAACAACCCACTCAGAAGTTGGAAGAGGGGTATATTTCTAAACCATTTCCAAAAGAACAATTTGAGCCAGTAGGGTGGACTGATGTCCTGGCTATAGTGGACATATGTGTACATGAAGTTACTCCTATTGTATTTTGTGACGAGGAGGGATATGATCTAGTGCCTATCCACATGGTTCAAGTGGTGTTAGAGTTTTTTAAGGAAGCACACAATGTAATTAGCCACACAAATGAGGGGGAAAACACAATTGGACAAGACAGTCTTCAGGTAATTGAGGACTTGAAACACTTTAAAATTCAGAATGAGGTTTCTATTTGTGACCAAACAAAAAGGATTCAGGGGCAACAAGAGTGATAAGGAACCTGAGGATCAAGCTTTCTATGATGCATCAGATGAATTCGAAGAGTTTGAACCCATGGTACTCAAAATATGAGACGAAAAGGACATAAAGATATCTGACTATATTCATGAACAAAACAAGGAAAAAAGGAAGGCGCATCAGGGTCAAACAAAGAGTCAAAAATGGAGAAAAATACCTAGTTTCAAAGGGAAAACACACTACGTATTTAAGGTGAATGTATCAGATTGTGTAAAAGATAAAGTAATTGGGTACTACTTAGCATAAGAAACAAAACAAAAAGCACAAGCAAAAACCACAAGGAAACCAAATGTTGAAATTGAGTGGATTGAAACAAAATGAAGAGTCTGAAAAACCGTCGATGATGAAATTGGAACGCAAGGTTAAGTACAATGAACACAAGAGAAGGGTCTAGGAAGTGTGGACCACATAAATGGAGAGTGATGAGGAAAGTGGAGATGTTGTAAGTGTGCCATCCCATTTCAAAATGTACACCATCCAGGACCAAAAGATGGTGTATAATAACCAATCAGGACTCCACAACAACCAAGAGAGTCATACGATGAGGTAAAAAATGCCAAGAAGATAGATTTAGCTGATGAGAATGAGGAACCAAGACTAGCCTGGATTGCTACCGATTGTTGGAATTAGGGTTGCAGAGAAACGCACACAGCTTGGAGAAGACGAAGGAAGCTCAAGGCACACAATAGAGAGTGTGTTACTTAGTGTGCAATGGAAAGATAGATAGCCCTAGAGTGATGGGCGTATATACAATGCACTGGGGAAAAAACCTCCTAAAGAGGGAAAAAATGCCTCGGCGGTCCTAGTGTGTTCACACACATCACTACCACATGTCTATGGTAACAAATCCCCCCTGGAGTGATGCGGTGAACGAGAGCTGGCACATGAGTAAAGGGAAGTGCCATGCCCTGAGGACAGGATCAGCCTCACAACTCGAAGTGGCCACAGTAGGTTGCTTCTTGCTCAACCATGATATACATGAACTGCCAAGCATGAAACAAAAACCACTTGTTGACACTCGCGTGTCAAAACAACAAGCCCAATCTGAGTCCGAAAAAGCATGTAAGTCTGGCGGCAATGATCCCCCCTTGGGATAAAACAAGCCAAGATGTAAAGTGGCACTAAGGTAGCGGAAAATCCTCTAGACAACCTGCCAATGATTAGACCCTGGGCTATGCATAAATCTACTCACCTGTGAGACTGCAAACTGAATATCCGGCCTCGTGTTGCATACATAAATGAGGCAACCAACAGCAGTTTGGTAAAGAGTGACATGAGCAGGATCACCAGCATCATGTAGACTCAACTTCAAACCTGTTTCCATGGGAGTGGCAATAGGTTTGCAATCCTTAAGTCCAAACTTACATAGCAATGTCTCTATGTAACTTTTATGACACAAGGCAATACCACCATCACACTGCTTAAACTGTATACCCAAGTAATGATGCAACAATCCCAAATCTTTCATCTTGAAAGTAGCATTCAAATCAGCCTTAAATTCAGCAATATGTCTCTCATTTGGTCCAGTGATTAGCAAATCATTGACATAAAGAACCACAATGAGAAATACATCATCCTCACGCTTTACATACAATGTGCTTTCTGTTGGACTGTTACGGAAGCCTCGTTTAACCAAATGAGTGTCAGCTTTCTCATACCAAGCACGAGGAGATTGCTTCAACCCATACAAAGCCTTCTTACATCTGCACACTTTGTCCTCTTGTCCTTTTATGACAAAACCGCGAGGCTGTGTTACATAAACTTCCTCAAATATGTCACCATTCAAGAAAGCAGTAACAATGTCTGATTGATGTACATCCCAACCAAAATGAGCTGCCAATGCACATAGAAAACGCACACTAGTCATACGACAAGTGGGAGCGAAAGTCTCTTCATAATCTATGCCTTTTTGCTGTGCATAACCCTTTGCAACAAGTCGAGCCTTATGGCGATCGATCTCACCATCCGGCTTGCCTTTCAACTTGTAAACCCACTTCGTACCAATGGCCTTTTTGCCAGGAGGCAAATCACATAAAGTCCATGTGTCATTTTCTATAAGTGCATCATATTCTGATTGCATGGCAGCCATCCAATTTTTTGAATTCTGTGCTTCATCAAAAGACAGAGGCTCCTCAACATCATGTAAACTAGACACAGCCAAAGCATAACAATCTGATGCATAAGATGCATGGCGAGAGCCTGAACGAGTACGACTAGACAAAGGTGTATCCAATTTACTGTCACGCAAAGTGTGCACCAGCCATTTTGGCATACCTCTAGCCTGCTCATTTTCAGCCCTTTCCTCATCAAGTACATCATGTACATCTGCATCAGTAATAGGCTGATCTAAAACATTTTCAGAAACCCCCATAGGCTGTACATTTACCTCATTGGAACTTACATTCGTATTTCCACCACTGAAAAGAGGCAACAAAGTGTCATAAATGTCCTGTGAGCTTACATTACTGTCTCTAGTACATGACAGCAAGGGCTGAACAGAATCTTCCACAAAGACTACATCCCGAGAAACCAGAATACGTTTTGTTTGTGGATGATGCAACCTGTAACCTTTGATTTCAGCACTATAACCAACAAAAATACATTTGACAGCCTTATCATTCAATTTTCTGCGCTGCACTTGTGGCACCAAAGCATATGCCAAACAGCCAAAAACACGCATGTGCTCAATAAAAGGCTTTCTATCATGCCATGCTTCATATGGAGTAATAGACTGCAAAGCTTTCGTAGGACACCTGTTAAGTACATAAGTGGCACACATGATGGCCTCAAGCCAAAAAGAATGCGGTAAAGCTTGACTTTTGACCATATATCGTGCCATTTCCATCAGTGACCTCTTTTTCCTCTCAGGAACACCATTTTTCTGAGGTGTATAAGGCACTGTACATTGGTGTTTTATCCCACGACTAGCCAGAAATGCATTAAATTCATGAGACATATACTCCCCCCCTCGATCGGAACAGAGGGTGCCCATAGTACATTTCGAGACATTTTCAGCCATAGCCAGAACTTGTTTGAAGCACATAAAAACTTCGGACTTCGCTTTAAGCGGAAATACCCATGCATTCCTGGAGTAATCATCAATGAAAGTCACGAAGTACAGGTAATTGCCCAAGGATGGAGTTTGCATGGGCCCACAAACATCACTATGCACAAGCTGCAACCTGCATGTGGCCCGAATTGAGCCATCCTTTGGAAATTTAGAACGCTGCATCTTACCCAAAATACAGCCTTCACAAACATGTTTGACAGGTGCTTCAAGAGGCGGCAAAGAAGCAACCATATCAGATTTCTGCAAACGCAGCAAACTGGCAAAATTCAGATGACCAAAACGTGCATGCCAAAGTTTTGCATCTGAAATAGCCCTTTAATCTGTAACAACATTTGCAAAATTTTGTCCACACTTGTCATACAAAGTGAGCTTATACAGCCCACGACACAAAAGCCCAGATGCAACAATTTCATCACCAAAACTGAGATCATGAACTGTACATCTGTCATCCACAAATTTGACTACAAGTCCAAGTCTAGCAAGTGCGGATACAAACAAGAGATTCTTCTTGATCCCAGGTACATAAAGTGCATCAACAAGTGTGAAGGAACTGCCATTAGCAGCAGTGAGCACAATATTTCCAACTCCCTAAACTGGATAAGAGGCGTTGTTGGCACAAGTGACTGAATTCCCATGAGGGACAGACTTGAGAGAGGTAAACAATTCACGATGTGAGGTAATGTGCTTTGTAGCACCACTGTCGAAATACCACACATGTGAATCTACAGCAACTGACAAGCATGCATCATGGACAAGAGGATTGTAAGTGCACTCTGCGCTAAAAGCCCATTCTGCATCAACATCAGCAACACAGTCTCCTTTCACAGAAGACTCAACAATGGGTGCATTTGTAGTGGAACCAGCATTTGCAGTGGAACCACCCTCTTTCTTCTTAGCCTCTTTGGCCTTCAACTTAGGACACGACTTGATCAAGTGATCATTGGCTTTACAATAATGGAAATGCATCTTCTTTTTGCCCTTATCACCAAAATTGCCAGACGAAGTACTGTCAGCAGAAGCATTAGGAACAGAATTTTTTCCACTCACTGCAAAACCATAAGAAGTGGCTGCATTACTGCAACCACCCTTTCTTTGAGAAGCAATAAAAGCCTGTTCAACTGCACGCTGCCTAGTCCTGTTTTTTCTAGAAAGTGACTCTTGCAACAGCAATGTGCATAATGCATCAAACTTGAAAACTTCACGATTTCCTTGGGTCATCAGTCTCCAAGTACTAGCAAAAGTTTGGTAGGAATCTGGTAAGGCATCAAGAACAGTCTGCACAAGGGAACTGTCTGAAATGACTTCACCTGCAGAAATAAGCTGCTCATTGATATCGTTGACACTAGCAAGGAAAGTGTCCATATCATCTTCCTCATGCATAATCTTCGACTCCAGCTCTTTACGTAGCAAAGCAATTTTAGCCGCATTGCGGCTTGCATAAAGACCTGCTAGAATATCCTAAGCCTGTTTTGCAGATTTTTGCTGAACGGATGTGAGGAACAATGGTGCGCTTCACAGACAACGCAATCAATGCATGAGCCTGTGCATCCTTAACATCCCAGCGAGCTTGTTCTGCAGTAGGAAAAACAACTCTAACAACTGCAATCCTTGCAGCAAGAACTGGAACATCCTCAATATCGCCTGTATCCTCAGAACCAGGACGTACATCAAAGCCCTGCACAATGTTCCAGACACCCTTTGACACAAGAACATGTTGCATCATATAAGCCCACATAGGGTAGTTGTCCCCATCCAACCTGTCCTCAGCAACAAACATCTTGAACACATCTGTGTTGTTGTTGTCAGCCATGGTAAATGCTGCACCTGATGTGAAAACTTCCCGAAAATAGGAGAAATGGAGCGGGAACAACCTGTGCTATATAGCACAAACCGTAGAATACTATAAGGCACCTGTTATGTAGAAAAAGGCACTGACAAAAATTCTGCACAAAATGACGAAATAGCCTGTGCAGTACTGCCTGTAGTGGAAACGGAGGCCGAAATGAGCCCAAATCAAAATTCTGAGCAGACCAAGATCTTCGAGCTTGCCCAAAATTTTTGTCGACCTACGAACGCTTGCCAAAGCTCACTGAAATCGAAGAAAGTGAGCAAGCGTGTGCTGGAGCAACTGGCGACTAAGCCCGGGAGGACGTGACCTGCTCTGATACCAATTGTTGGAATTAGGGTTGCAGAGAAACACACACAGCTTGGAGAAGACGAAGGAAGCTCAAGGCACACAATAGAGAGTGTATTACTTAGTGTGCAATGGAAAGATAGATAGCCCTAGAGTGATGGGCGTATATACTATGCACGGGGGAGAAAACCTCCTAAAGAGGGAAAAAATGCCCTGGCGGTCCTAGTGTGTTCACACACATCACTACCACATGTATATGGTAACACTTTTTGCCCTTATCACCAGAATTGCCAGACGAAGTGCTGCTAGCAGAAGCATTAGGAACAGAATTTTTGCCACTCGCAGCAGAACCATAAGAAGTGGCTGCATTACTATTACCACCCTTTCTTTGAGAAGCAATAAAAGCCTGTTCAACTGCACGTTGCCTAGTCCTGTTTTTTCTAGAAAGTGACTCTTGCAACAGCAATGTGCATAATGCATCAAACTTGACAACTTCAGGATTTCCTTGGGTCATCAGTCTCCAAGTACTAGCAAAAGTCTGGTAGGAATCTGGTAAGGCATCAAGAACAATCTGCACAAGGGAACTGTCTAAAATGACTTCACCTGCAGAAATAAGTTAGCAAGGAAAGTGTCCATATCATCTTCCTCATGCATAATCTTCGACTCCAGCTCTTTACGTAGCAAAGCAATTTTAGCCTCATTGCGGCTTGCATAAAGACTTGCTAGAATATCCCAAGCCTGTCTTGCAGATTTTGCAGAACGGATGTGAGGAACAATGGTGCGCTTCATAGACAACGGAATCAATGCATGAGCCTGTGCATCCTTAACATCCCAACGAGCTTGTTCTGCTGTAGGCAAAACAACTCTAACAGCTGCAATCCTTGCAGCAAGACCTGCAACATCCTCAACATCGCCTACATCCTCAGAACCAGGACGTACATCAATGCCCTGCACAATGTTCCAGACACCCTTTGACACAAGAACATGTTGCATCATATAAGCCCACATAGGGTAGTTGTCCCCATCCAACCTGTCCTCAGCAGCAAACATCTTGAACACATCTGTGTTGTTGTTGTCAGCCATGGTAAATGCTGCACCTGATGTGAAAACTGCCCGAAAATAGGAGAAACGGAGCAGGAACAACCTGTGCTATATAGCACCAACCGTAGAAGACTATAAGGCACCTGTTATGCAGAAAACGGCACTGACAAAAATTCTGCACAAAATGAAGAAATAGCATGTGCAGTACTGACTGTAGTGGAAACGGAGGCCGAAATGAGCCCAAATCAAAATTATGAGCGAACCAAGATCTTCGAGCCTTCCCAAAATTTTTGTCGACCTGCGAACGCTCGGCAAAGCTCACTGAAATCGGAGAAAGTGAGCAGGCGTGTGCTGGAACAGTTGGTGACTAAGCCCCGGAGGACGTGACCTGCTCTGATACCAATTGTTGGAATTAGGGTTGCAGAGAAACACACACAGCTTGGAGAAGACGAAGGAAGCTCAAGGCACACAATAGAGAGTGTGTTACTTAGTGTGCAATGGAAAGATAGATAGCCCTAGAGTGATGGGCGTATATACAATGCACGGGGGAAAAAACCTCCTAAAGAGGGAAAAAATGCCCCGGCGGTCCTAGTGTATTCACACACATCACTACCACATGTATATGGTAACACCGATTTGGATCTAGAAGAGGAGGAAATTCTTATCAAGACACTAAGGGAGTACAAGAATGTGTTGGCTTGGTTCTACAAAGGTTGATCCTAACATTTGTCAGCACACAATTCCAATAAAAGCAAATGCTAAGCCAAGTAGACAAAGACCTTACATGTACAATGATAATTTTGCTAAAAAGATTAAGAAGGAGGTAGATTAACTGAAGGAATATGCAGAATTCATCTATGAGATTGAACATATGGACTGGGTATCCTTGATTGTGGTGGTTCCCAAGAAGAATGAAAAAACTGAGAGTTTGTGTTAATATCAAGAAGGTGAATGTTGCTACAATTCAGGACAACTATCCCCTTCCTATCACTCATGTTCTGGAAAGAGTAGTAGGGAAGGACGCTTATAGCTTTCTAGATGGATTCTATGGATACAACCAAGTCTCCATACATCCTCAAGATCAACATAAAACTACTTTATGTAACAAAATGGGGTATATTTGCATATAGAGTCATGCCCTTTAGGTTGACCAATGCAGCTGCCACATTCCAAAGACTTATGAGTCATGCATTTAAAGAATACCTTAGAGATTTCTTGGAAGTTTTTATGGAAGATTTTGTGCATTCATTCAAATAGGAGATTAGAACATGTTGCACATCTTGTATTGATCTTTGAGAAGTGTAGAACTTATAGAATCTGTCTTAACACTGATAAATGTGTTTTCATGGCCAAACAAGGCAATATACTTGGGCATTAGTATCTAAAAATGGCATCTCTACTGATTTTGAAAAGATTAAGGTTAGTATTGAGTTGCCAAGACCTAGGAATGCTAAATAGGTGCAAGGATTCATGGGACATTATGGGTATAATCGGCGTTTCATTTACATGTATGTTGTTATCACAAAACCCTTATATGCTCTCATCATAGTCTTCTATTAGATGGAGGAGTGTGAGGATTCTTTTAAGAAATTGAAAGATTGTCTTACATCTACCCCAATATTGAAGTCACCAAATTGGCAAGTGATTTTTCATGTGCAATCGATGAATCAAATTTTGCCATAGGTTCTATATTGGGACAACCTAGAGAAAAAAATATGGATTTTCCTATTTCTTTTGCAAGCATACAACTAGACAGTGCTGAGAGAAAGTATACGACTAGTGAAAGGGAAGGCTTAGGCATGGTAAAAAGTTTAGACACTATCTCTTGGCTAATAAATTTAGATTCTTTACTGGTTATCAAGCGCACTGTTATACTTGTTGTTTTGGTAAATAAACCCTATAGTATTGGATACATTGTAAGGTGGTTTATCATCTTGCTTGAGTTCAACTTCATGGTTGTGGTCAAGAAGGGAACTGCACACCAATAGCATAGACCATTTATCTCGCAAACTGAATGGTGAATAGCCTAAGGGAGTGGACGATGATCTACCAGATGCCTATCTTTTCAGCATCGAGATGATTCCAAAAAGGAGCGAGAGTCTAATTCCATTCATAACTATAGGGTAATTGGACATTCTAGTGCCATTAAGGGAAAAGAGAGAGTTGATACAAACCACTGCATCCTTGGTAATGATAGCAGGAAGATTGTACCAGCAAGTTTGAGATGGAATACTATGCTTATGTATTGATCCCAGTGAGCAACCATACTACTTGCAGTCTGCTCATGAGCCAGTAGGTGGCCTCCAAATGGCTACAAATCAAATATTAAAATGGGTATTGTGGTAAGGATTATGGTGGCCAACAATGCAATTGCATATACATACTTATGTTAGGGAATGTCCTAGATGTGCTAAAAGACCTTCTATGTCTCATGCGACATTGTTTCAAGTTTCAATGGCCCCAAAATGAAGCAAATATATTGTGAATTATTTGACTCAGCGCTTGCTAGCTGTGGGAATTAGCAAAGCATGTAAGAAGGCCATTGAACTTGAATCAAGGGACTATGAAATGATTGCAAATCAACTCTATAGGAGAGGAAAATATCTTCAATTATTTCGATTGTGTGTAACTGAAGTGGAATATGTAAGGGTCCTAGAACAAGAACACGCTGGCTTGTCAGGAGGACATTTTTCTATAGACACAATAGCTAAAGCCATAATGATTATAGGATTGTGGTGGTCGACACTTTTTCAAGATACAATAGAATTTGTGAAACGATGCAATGAGTGTCAAAGGGTAAAAGTTCTTGTGCACCGAGATGACATGCCTCTTAGACCAATGATGGGAGCACGAGATTCTTCTAAGTGGGGAATAGATTTTGTGGGGCTGATTAACCCACCAACGCATAGAACACGAGCATAATACATTACTGTTGCCACAAATTATTTGACTAAGTGGGTGGAGGCAAAGGCAACTCTAAAGAATGATGCTCGCACCACAGCAGGATTTCTTAATGAGTATGATTTTACATGATATGGCTTGCCAATTGAGATCATTAGTGATAGGGGTGTGCATTTTATAAATTAAGTGATGCAATACTTGGTCGATGAGTATAAGGTTGTACATAGAAAATCAGCCCCATATCCCCCTCAATCCAATAGACAGGCAGAAAGCACCAACAAATCTTGTGCACAGTGCTGAAAAAGATCATAAGCAATACAAGAATTGATTGGGAGTTGAAACTCAATTCGGCTCTGTGGGCTTATAGAGTAGCATACAAAACATCTATTGGAACTACGCCATTTGACAAGGTATTTGGTCTTGATGCAATTTTTCCTATGGAGTTTTTGATTCCTACACTGATAGTGGCCAAGGAATAAGAATGGGAGGGACACGAATTCTCTTAAAGATTAGAAGAGCTCGAGTAGCTTGATGAGTTCAGACTAAAAGTTGTTACGACCATGTATGCATAGAAGCAGAGGGTCAAAAAATTCCATGATAAACACATCATCAATAAAGAGTTCCAAAAAGGTGATTTAGTACTAGCTTACACGCTAAAACAACACACATCCAAATCAAAGAAACGGGGCTTAGATCCATATGTGATCTATGACCTATTGGCAAGTGGTGTACTCCAACTGGTAACACTTTGATGGTGAACCCATGGCCAATTGGATCAGTGTTTGTAGGCTTAAGAAGGATCATGAACCATTAACAACTAATATGCTATAACATATCCATGATACCAAAGCACGTAAAGACAAAGAGGCTAAAGTAAAATAGGAGGCCTTACTTGAATCAAAGGAATGAGAACGCAAAAGGAAGATGATTCCAAAGGGGCCAAATTTGTTGTTGATCCCAAGGTACCACATGGTATCTTTGTCAATAAACTGGCCATGTTACTAAGGAAAGTATGGATTATATACATCCATGCATTTGAGTAGAAATTGGAAAACAAAGAGCACCTCAATGTGCCTTTATAGATACAGGGGCGGATGCTAACTCATTAAATTATGGCATCTGAGAAATTGTTAGAAAACCCTCACTCACTGAAACTACCACAAAGATGTCCACATCTATAGGGGATTACAAACAAGCCCAAGGATTACGAGAGATACCAATTTTTGTTAATGGACTAAACTTTGTAAGCAAGATGTATGCGATGAAGCGAGGTACAATGGTAACGCCTATCACGCTGGGACAACCATGGCAACGAACATACAATTGCTGGCAAATTCGAAGAAGGCCGCATTATGAAAATTTTGAGCTCATTTAGAGGGCCCTCTAAGGATTTCTCAAGGGAATATTCCTAAAAAATTGGGCATCCAATAAATTTTTTGCAAATGAACTCCAAATTTGTCGGATCTTGCATTTTTAGACTCTACTCATCGAGAGCTTTCCACTAATATATAGCATGATGGGGGTTGGATATAAGAATCACAAGATTCCAAAACCATTCCATTTTTTGAACGTTACAAATGCAAGGTCCGACAAATTTGGAGTTGATTTGTAAAAATTTGACTGGGCGCCCAATTTTTTTAGGAATATTCCCTTGAAAAATCCTTAGAGGGCCGTCTAAATGAGCTCAAAATTTTCCTAATTTGAAGGAATCGATTTCACTCTCATGAAGTGACAGAGAATTTGGCGCCCTTCCTTGAAAAGAAATGCTACAAGCATGACTCAAACTAATCACAACTCAAAGAACCAATACCATTCATCACCAAGTCCACTACAAACATTGAGCTACTATTCCAGACAAACGGGACCCACCCACAAACAAACAAATCTACACGTGGATCCCTAAAACACTAAGACAGACATCACACTTAGAGACATGGCAATCTACTTTGCAAAAATATGTGTAGGGAGTATGCCTATCAAATATAAATATGTTTGGGTCCCTAGAAAGCTGTTAACACTGCAAACTTCTATTACTAAAAAATGGATCATCCCAAAGAAGGAGGAGCAAAGACCTATGTCCAGCAACACACCAACAAATAAGAGGCAAATGCCAATATAGGCCTCTAGGTGTGTGTATGTTTTTTGGTTTTCCGACCAATTTTTGTTTTTTTAATTATTTTTTATTTTTCTATTTTTTTAATTTCTCTAACAAATAGACTTCAGAAAAAAGAAGAGCAGGTAAACAGCCTCCAAAAAAGGAACTGATTGCAAATGCCCCATCTACATCAATAGGGCAACCATCCAAACAAGCTAGGAACAGTTTGGAGAAAGTTCAAAATTCCACTTACCCGTAGTAGCTGGCATGGTTTGGGCATAATGGGCTAACCAGGTCATCCAAACTTCAATTAACAAACCAATCAAACTAGGGTGTATGTATGCATTCTTTTAGAGTCAATTAGGCACTAAATCATAGGGGTTGGTCGGTTGTGTCATTGAGTGCATCAACCTTCTACGCACTCGTACGAGCCGTACACGTGGCACCCACACTCACCAAGCATCAGGTATGTCCCTAGCATGTCAATGACGGTCTGCATGCATGCATGTGTGAGAATAGGAAACCCTAGGTCACACACATAGCAAAAACATTCTTGTGGTGAACCATACACGAAACAATGAAAACACATGTCCAAAGCTAGTCCAGATAGGCTCAAAACTCACAGACACTACCCATGCATAGGTCAAAATGCAAGAGTAATGAAAAAATTGAAAATGTCAAGAACAATGGATCGTAATCCATCATACCTGATAAAGCACGGTGATAGATCATCAAACCTGAGCACTGCAATGTGTTAAGCTAGATTTAAAAAATGATTTGAGACCTCAAATGATACAAATCATCATAGCGGGCACATTTGAAGGTCAAAAACACCAAAAGGTTCTACAAATGGTAATCCAAACTGTTGGGATAGATTTTTAGCTATAAAAGAAGCTTAAGCAAGGGGCCAAAGGATGTACTAAGAGGGGAACTGTCATAATAATCAATATCTAATTCTCCTAAATGATTTTATCAAGTTAAACTAATCATTTAATATGGGGAAGTGCCAGCGGAGAAAAAGCTAGAATATTGGTTAAGCAAGCAGACCGGCCACAGTAGGGATCCAAAGGAGGGAAAATAGGGATCCAAAGGGGGGGCCATCTGCAAAAGAGCCATGTGCAACAATGGGCTAAAAAGACCCTAAGGTTCAGCCCATTAAGACTTCCAAAATGCTAAGGTTCCAAAATTCAAAGGTTGTGTCCAAAGGTCAACCATGGGGGGGATGGATGCTTTGTGTGTGTCCCAAAAGTCTTTACAAATCCCTACATAGGAGGGGGCGAGCCTTGCTTGTAGGGGATGAGAGAGAAATTCACACACACACACACACAAGCTCCCTTTACATAAAGGGAATGAGGGACACATGTCAGCTCCCTAGGCCAGATGCCCACAAGGTGTACCCAATTCCTATTGGATGGCCTTGGAGGTGGACCAATGAGAATTAGGTTAGAGTAAATCTAGTTTAATTAATTTAAAAACACTTAATAAAAGAACCAATGAGAATTAAGCCCTCTAGAAGACTATTGGATAGTCTCCCAAGGGGTCCAATGAGCATTCAACAGCCCAATGGCTTGCCTGATTCCTATTGGCAAGGGGGCAAAGGGGTCCAATGAGATTTTAGTTGAATTATTAAATTACCTAAAGCTCTCACAAAAGGGGAAAGGGGGACACATGTCAGAAGGCTATCACTTATGCTGCTTAATTGTCATTGGCTCTGATACCAATGTAACATTTAATGGCCTAAAAACTTGTGTGTAGCGGAAATTAGCATGAACATAGTGGGCATTTCATTAGAATAGATTCCTAATGAGAATTACAAAAGTGCTTGGGTGGAGAGAGCAACAAAAAGCATAACACCTAGTTAGATAGCATGAACAATACTTTCAAAAGAGAGAGAAATTAAGCTATTGACAACAGTTGAGGACCGGATTTACATGGAGCTGGGGCCAGGGGGCAATGGGGTCCAATGAGAGTTTAGTTGAATTATTAAATTACCTAAAGCTCTCACAAAAGGGGAAAGGGGGACACATGTCAGAAGGCTATCACTTATGCTGCTTAATTGTCATTGGCTAGCCCTAGGGAGGTCCAATGAGAGGGTAGCATGAGCAAATAGCAAGAGGGGTCGACCAAGAGAGAGAGGGGGGCTGATTTTTGCAAGGCATTATCACACACACACTCACACAATCTCATGTGTAAAAGAAGACTCTCTCTCCTTCTCAAGCTTTAATGGAAAGCTTACCACCTACTCCAAGCTTGTGAGAAGGGAGGCCTACACCAACAACTCTTGGCTTTGTGATGCAAATCCAACCAAGATCCAAGCTTCAATGCATGCTCATCTCCTCTACCATGCTAATTACTAAGCTAAGCTATGCTAATATGAGGGATTATGTGAGGAGATGTACATCTTTCTGGTAAGAATACTCCTACTTCCTCTCAATCTACTCTCATACCCTGCTAGCTATCACCATCTTTGAAGGTGTGTGAGGTCTTGGGTCTGAGACCGGGGAGAATAGATGTTGTGTTTGATAAGTGTTTTGCTTAGTGCATGAAGCTTTGAACTTCATTGCACTAGCTAGTCTTGAAGGAACACAAAGAAATGTATTGTACAATGTCTCTCTTGATGGGAGAAACCATAATACAAAGCCTTTTGGAGGGGGGACCGGCTCCATGTAAATCCGGTCCTCAACTGTTGTCAATAGCTTAATTTCTCTCTCTTTTGAAAGTATTGTTCATGCTATCTAACTAGGTGTTATGCTTTTTTTTGCTCTCTCCACCCAAGTACTCTTGTAATTCTCATTAGGAATCTATTCTAATGAAATGCCCACTATGTTCATGCTAATTTCCGCTACACACAAGTTTTTAGGCCATTAAATGTTACAAGAACTAATTGGGTACTAATTGTAGGTAAGGGTAAGCCAAAAAAGAAAAGCATCAGACGATCAAATTAGCCTCATAATGTTACAAAACAAGGACATTGACATTTTGACCCAACCTTAAGCTTGAAAATGACTTGTACATACAAGTGATGCATTAAGTTAGCTTCAAGGATGCTTAGAACTGCAAGAAATATGGATGCACACTTGGCTCCGTTGAAAAATATGATCAAATTAAGAAATCCGAGTAGCAAACATGTTTCAAGCTCAGAGTTACATCAGAATAGCTGGGGGCATATACCAAGAACCTAAGGGTAAGGTCTAAGTTCATCTGAATAAAAGCTAAGTGTTGAAAATGGTCCACATGCAAAAAAACAATTACAAACAATAACTTAGGCTCTAACTTGACCATTAGTGGCTCAAAATCACCCAAGAGGTACTCAAAGGCATATGCATAATGTCAGCGTCACAAATCGGTGAAAACTCTCAGAAAAGGCCAGGAACGATGGATCATGATCCATCATACCTTTCATGAAAATCTACTTTTGACATGGTAGCTAGGTTAAGCATGATAAAGAATGTTGAATGGTATAGATCTTCAATGAAATGAAATCCAATTACATGTCAAAAGGGGCTATTTACTCACTTTCAGTGTGGCAATTTGGTGGAACAAGCATATGATAAACATTTTGACTTCACCTTGGGCAAAAAGTTGGCGAGGAATACAAGCTATATAGAGTACACATCGAGGAAATGGTGTTAAATTTTCAGCTCTATTAAGGGAATGATGGATCACAATCCATCATTCCTCTTTAAGGTATGCACTCTATCAAGGTTTGAGGTCAAGGTACCAAGCAAAAGGAACCCATAGGTGTCATTATCTTGCAAGTTGACCTAGGGAATTTAAAGATACAAGTGATTTTACGTTCGCGAAACTTCGTGCCTTAATCGTTTGCTTGTCATGCCTTGAACAAAAAAATTGAGTGAGGATTTCACCATCTTAATATATTGTATGTTGGGCATGTGATGCTTGATATGCAGGTACAATGCCACAAGATAAAGACATCGTCAAATTTCATTGCGTGAATGCGATAATATACACCACGGTACTTTTTGTAGTACCCAATGAGAGATTATTGGTGCTTTGTAGAGCTTAGGTGCGGTAGCAAATAGGTCATGGTACTTTTTGTAAGCACCAATGGAAGTTTACTGTCCACTGCTTCACAAAGCTGAGGGATACTGGTGGAAATCACAAAGTCCATGTATGTGACTATGATTTAAGGTACTTTTTGGAGCTAATTAATATGGAAGCTTTTTGTATGGTAGTTCAAATTGAAGGTGCAACCATGAGTACCACATAGGCACTTGTACATATTGTTGTATTACTTGGTAGAATTTACAGTACCTGTCATAGGTTTATTTAAGAAATCATATGCATTTATCTTTCAAAGTACATATTTCTTGGGCCCAAAGTACATATGCCTCTTTTTCAAAGTACCATGCATGTGTTTGTACATTGTGAAATTACATATGACTTTTTTCAAAGTATCATCCATGTGTCTATACATTGTGAAAGTACATATATGCCTTTTTGCAAGGCACCATGCATGTGTTTGTACACTGTCAAAGTACCTATTCCTTTTTTGCAAGTTCCATGAGTTCCACATAGGTTCTTTGTACATAATGTTGTATTACTTGGTAGATTTTAAAGTACTTGTCATAGTTTTATTGATAAATCATATGCATTTATCTTTCAAAGTACATATTTCTTGTTTCCAAAGCACCATGCATGTGGTTGTACATTGTGAAAGTACATATGCCTTTTTCCAAAGTGCCATGCATGTTTTTGTACATTGTGAAAGTACATATGCCTTTTTTCCAAAGTACCATGCATGTAATAGTACATTGTAAAAGCACATATTTGCCTTTTTTGCAAATCACCATGCATGTGTTTGTACATTGTGAAAGTACCTATTACTTTTTTGCAAAGTACCTTCAATGGTAAGTTCTTTTGATTCATACTTTGAGCCTATCCTTGGTACTGTCATAAGTCCCTACAGTGTATCCTTGCTACTTTTTTGACAATACCTGCAATTGGTGGTTTCAACATACCCTTGCTATCCCTTGGTACTATATGTATAAGTAATCATGATAGTTCATTTAATCTTGGATAGATGGACTAATATTTACTTCCCCTTTGTGGTGCAGAAAGAACTGCTTGACCTGGTAGCATTAGAAGCTACATGTGCTGCTCAAGTCAAATTCTGTGAGAGCTTGCTAGGGCAAGTGAAGAGAGGTGATTCAATGTTGCTATGTCCCACAGTTGGCGAGCATGGGAGTCAACTGCAGGCCAAAGTGACTGTTCCAGGAGCTTCTGCTACATGTGGTTTAGGTTTTGTGGGTTACAACGTCGTGTGTGTGTATACACTAGAATGTGGTGATACATACCATGCTTTGTGTTTTGCTAGATGGGCTACGTCAGAGAAAGTATGTGCCAACCCCTCCTGTAAGCAGAGTGTTCCGGAATCGGCAAAGTCAATGCTTGTGCGTTATGGTTGGTTTTTTATTCTCCACGTCTGCCTTGATTACTAGAGTTTGTTAAGAATGCTTTTAACTTATTTTGCACACTTTTGTGGTGTAGTAGTAGGTTCCAGTCATATGCCTTATGCAGCAACATTACCAGCTGAGGTGCCAATACAGAATGTTGATGCAACTCTCGACGCCCCCACTATGGACATAGACATGCAGTTTGTTGATCAGTCAACTCCAGCTGGTAGGGAAGGCTCATCCTTGGCAGGTGACAAAACTCTGGCTGGCGAGGAAGGCTTGCATGTGGCAGGTGACAAGACCCCAGCTGTTGAGGTGGAGCCCTCTAAACAGACAGAAGGTGAACCAAAAAAAAAGGTAACTGAACCAATGGAAGATGCTGATGTTACTTTGACGGATGCTGTAGCGTAAGAGGGAGTGGAAGCCGTGCAAAAAATGGTTCACGGTGATGCAAATCCAGATTCCCATCTCTTCCTTAGTGATATGGTGAAGAACTCAAAGAAGCGAAAGAAACACGATTGTTTTGGCCACAGGACTTGGATCCCTATAGGCATTGAATGATTTTTATTGTCCCCCCTTTATGGTGCAACTGGACAATCCAAAAAGGCACGAGCAACAGATATCACCCGTTCAAAGCAGCAATCTAACAAAGCAGAGGATGAGAGTGATGGTGAGACCTCGTTTACACATGAATTGGTCAGGAAAAGCATCTTAGCACATAGAGGGAGTTTGTAGGTTCAAGCTCATTGATAGTGTCATTTCTGTAACTTATGTTCATGCTCAACTGCGTGTAAGTCGAGTGGGTCTTGGTTTCAGGTGAAGATGGAAAAGCGACGAGCAAGAGGAGTCACTACCTCCCCCGAAGAAGTCCCCCATGAAAAGTACTCCCCTCCGACATCCCAGTATTATTTCCCATCCCCCAAAGCCTCGCGTTTGCAAGAGACTGTGACATTTGTCACTTAGTGTCTTCACTCTCTTGTAACGTCAAGAATCTTTGATTCTTGCTTTTGGAATACAAATGAGAATTTTATGTTGGCCTCCATTTGTCTTTTTTGCTTTATTGCAACTGTCACGTTTGTACAGTGTTCGAAAGGTGCCTAGTCTATTCCTTTTCAATTTGCAACCATGTCTTTTATAGAGATACCAAAAGAAAAGGGGACTCTCAAACTGCTTGTTGAGGAAATAATAATCATCAGAGATCCACCACCCTATGTTCCAAGCTCAATCACATCTCTTCCATTCGATAACCCTACATGACCAGCATTGGTGTTTGATCTTAATGGTGTTCTCTGTGCTTCATGGTTTAAATCTGACCCTCCTGATCTGGAAACTACTGCATTCGACCTCATCCAATAGTCAAGGGACAGGTTGATTGAGCCTTTTTCAAAATTTTTGCTATATGTATGATTTATGCATGCCCACTGAGTGGGAATTGTTGTAGATTTTAGGTACCTCTTCGTTCCCAAGGATGCAAAACAGTTCTTAGCTTGGGTTGTGGGCTGGGCAAATATTTACATCTGGAGTTCAGTAATGTTGGAAAGAGTGGACATAATTGTCTCTACAGGTTTTGAGGGGATTTGTGACTACTTCAGCGGATGGTCAGGACAACAGCTATGTGATGTAGCCACATTCTCCATGGCAGGTGGAAAACCAGTTTTTTTCAAGAATTTGAAAATTTTTCTAAAGGTGGTTCGACGATACGATGCGAGCAATGTGCTATTGATTGACAACAGTTTTTATGAATGCCATTATAATCCTCCGGGTTCCTACATCATTGTACCTAGCCTATAGGAGCAGCGTAGTGACTTCTTGTCCAGGGTCATGAAGGAGGCTCTTGTGAAATGGCGTGATGCTACAGATGGGTCAACCGAAGCTGTCACCTTCAATAATGTGAAGCCTACATCGGAGGACGACTATGTTAAAGCTGCACTTCGGCGTGGTGGAAAGATGACCAGTTATGAACAATACTTGAAAGGGCCACAATTGATGCCAATGCTCT
Source organism: Adiantum capillus-veneris (assembly GCF_014529385.1). NCBI lineage: Eukaryota > Viridiplantae > Streptophyta > Polypodiopsida > Polypodiales > Pteridaceae > Adiantum > Adiantum capillus-veneris. The sequence goes on from NC_140933.1 coordinate 167,244,160, forward strand.
TTAAGCGCTAGTGTCTCTACATTGTCATGTAGTGGTGTATTTGTAAAGAACTTATGTAATTTTGTGAAGCCAAGTTTTGTAGCAACCCCTTGTATAAGCAGACTTGTCATTACAACTACCTATTTGTAAGCTAACACTCTCCACAAAGCCATGTATATGCCTACTTCCCATGAGGGATGTTTTTTTTGGCAACATTCAGAGTGCCTCTGTACTGACTGCACAGTACAGAGGGATGAGTAACTAGTCGGCAACACAAAAATTGAATTTATAATTATTCCATTATGTCACCATTGTCGTTTTGGACTCAATTTATTTTGTGGGTAGTGTGTGCTTGGTTGTGGATGTGGATGGTGTGTGAGACAGGCAAATGAAGGCTTCTACTACCATGCTATGTTTCAAGATTGGAGGCCTCTTGTCATTACAATCATGTTGTTTTAGCATTCTAGCACTGGAAAGTAGCACTACAAATACCAACCATGGTACTTGGTGTACCCAATGTGCAAACAAGTATTTTAAAAGGGACTGTGTAACCACCCACAATGGTACACTATCTTCAGACAAATACATGTGACAATGCTGGGAGACTACCACCAATGGTACTTAGAGTACCAAATTTACAGATATGGTGCATTCATGATACTTAAAGTACCTAATCTGCACACTACTACAATGAAGAACATGCACTTAGAACCTGTGATTGGTACTTTAAGACTACCTTGATACCCCCTATAAGTACCTGAACAAGCCGTAAAGTTCTTGAAACCTGAACTATAGTACTTAAAGTACCAAATTTAATGATATGTTGCAAAAAGATAAAAGTAAGAATCAGGAGGCTACATTTGTGATTATTTGTTTTTGGAGGACTCAAATACAACGAACACTAATTGTAGCAAAACAACTGTTTATCAGGCTTCAATATAGAAAGACCTACAAGACCATTGGCATACTGTTGTACACATTTTCATAAACTTATGCAGATAATCTGAACTTATGTGGCTCACCATGTAAGGGTTCCAAGGGTATCTTGATGGATCGAACCAAGTGCTATGCCAACAACACTTTTGGCTGTTCAGGAGGGATGTAATAAACATCCTCGGTACCATCAACTAGCTCATAGTAGTATCCCTCAACCACATATGAATTTGGAAAAATGCAATTCTCCCAAGAATCTCTTAGCACTCGTGCTGTTTTGTATTTCTCCTATGAGCACCTCAAGAGGTAGAAGTCTGCTCCATCTTCGTTCGCATTCGTGGCAAAGTTGTCACCTACACGCAGAGCGTCACTGATTGCATCGTGATGTCCACCATACATAGGCAAATCTGATACTTCATCGTCACTTGATTGATCGCTTTCTCCATCACTGCCATCCAAGGGTTTGATGCTGATGTACTTCCAGTTCTCGACATGTGTGTTGTTAAGGCATCGCCTCCAGTGTTGTGACATACAAAAAAAACAAAAACATGAGAGAGCTCTGTAGCGCAGTGCACACTTGTCATTCCTAGAGTGTCCATTCACACAATGCAATGAGCGTGACCCTTCCACTCGCTTGCAATTCCATTTCCTCTCCCTAGGTACATCAGTCGCTTCGACATCCCAAAAAATTCGAGGCACCTCTGACTGGGTGTTTTCATCATGAAATTTATGTTTCAAGAAATTGACCACATCCTTGGCACACTTCATGTGCCAAGCATCAGGTTTCAATTGCTCATGTGTCAGAGCCCTTTTGACGATAGCACCAGCCCCATCATGCTCTCCTTTGCCATGGCCCGATGCAAAGAAACTCCATAGCATCTCAATGCAAGTCAAAGAGTAGTACCTAGATCAATCACACGTCTCAAAGACTAGGCAAGAACACAAAACTCGCACACTTGTTTAAGAGTCAAAGGAAGCTAGCATACCTTGACACAAAGAAAAATGGTCTAGATGCCTTGAATTGAGCAACACATCCGTTTGACCAGACCCAGTACCGCTTCAAGAAGTTGAAACCTTGCTCCTGTAGCCACACACTATGACCTTGCATACAATGCTGTACAAACAATGTGTCATGCTCTTTGTCATTAGATATGTAAAAATGTATATATTTTAAGACCCTGTCAGCCTCGTCTCGAACATAAGTGATGTGCACCAAGATGGTGACTTGTGAAGAGTACCAATGCGTTGATGGATTTCATTTTGCTCCTTGAAAGAGCAATTTTCAGCAAAGTGTATAACAGAGACTACCACGTCTCTAGGAAACCTTTAAATGCAATCTTTGAATTGTTGAGAATGCCACCTGGCAATAAAATTGTGTTTGATGTAGATGGTTAGACGATTTTCAAGGAAGGATGTAAAGTCCTTGCATCCCATCTCCTTGACCAGTAGATCCTTGCACTTCTTGCCTTCTTGATGGGCTGACACAACGTCTTCAAACACCTTTACTGAAATCTGGAATGCATTTTCAGATTTTTCTCTTGGATAGAGCACTAACGGCTTTGATCCACATTGATCACATTCTCCCTTCAAGCAAGACAGTTTATGAAACATAGACTCATCTGGCTTTGGACATAATACCATCTCAGCCAAGCTGTTGATGCTACTGTGCATGTACGCAGCAACTCCACACTTTCCTAGGACCTCTTCTGTGAAGCATATATCACAACTGCAGCCACACCCTTCACTATGCACTCCTGTCTTGTTTTGTCTCATCTGGTTGAATGCTTCCTTGATGTATATCATCTGTATGTGAGCAATACAGCAGCAAGTGTACCTTTCCTTCAACTTGCCAACAAACCAAGGCTTCAATCCCTCAAAACATCTGAGAGAGATCTTGATGTGTGAATACTGCATTTGGAATCTCCTATAGAGCTCCACCTATCCAATGAAAAGTAAATCTCATCAAAACCTGTAGTCAAAACAAGGTCAAAGTCATTGTAACTTGAATTTGATACCTAACATGGTACTTTCCTAGACCTTTCATTAGGTACTAAAGTACCTTAGACAATGTAAATGGTACTTTAAGAAGTATCAATTTCTGCAAAGTACCTAAGCCTCTGCAATTGGTACTTTAATAAGCACCACAAAGACTACCTCTAAAGTACCTATATACCTAGATTTGGTATTTTGGAAGTACATGTTTGGTCTCATGCTAGCTTTAAAAGGTATCAATTTCTGCGAAGTACCTAAGCCCCTGCAATTGGCACTTTAATAAGCACCACAAAGACTACCTCTAAAGTACCTATACCTAGATTTGGTTTTTGGAAGTACATGTTTGGTCTCATGGTAGATTCTACCTAATCTCAAGGTACGTTTGAAGCTTCCAAGTACCCTAAGAGGACCTAATAGTATACATGCATGGTTATAACGGACCTATGAGTTCACAAAGGTTGTTTTCAACTACCATTGAATGTACATTGGTCATCCTAAAGTACCCAAATAGGACTTATGAGTTTACATTGGTGCTTTTGAGCAGCAACCCCTGTGTGACAGGAAAGTATTACTACCATCTACATGTAGGTACTCAAGGTAATCTTCAAGCTAATATACACCTACAAAGTAACATATAGAAAATTTGGTAGTATTGAAGAGTCTATGCAGCTTGCCCCAAAGCACTTTTGATTGCTTTTATGTATACTTGAGGTACTTGACTCCCCTCATGAATGCTAGTCCTCCAGAAGTACCAAAAGATTACCTTTTGGAGCCTACACACCTCTCGGGCTTGATAGACAACATTATACTTGATTTAATACTACCTATATGTAGTTACTACCTATGTACGCATGGTACCTATATTATTGCATACAAGAGAACAAAATAATTCAAGTGTTTTCAGAGCATACCTGTGACTCGTCAAGCAAATGTATTGGATGCTTAATGTAAGATTTTCGTCCAGACGTTCCGGTACACATCCTTTTTGTTTGGCGACACTCGCGTCTCCATTTGCCAAAAAGCAAAAACATTGTCTCTTATCTCCTGTGTGATGCAATGAATTGAGGCTGTTGGCGTCGGCATAATTGCAATGGAAATGCTCCCGCCTCAGCCTGTTTTAATTGTTCATTAGCTGTTGCAAAATTTTGTCGATGTAGCCCTGTGAACCTCTCCATCTCCGAATTGCTTATAGACCTTGATGGATCCCCTTCGCTATTCACCAGCATCATGCATAAAGCCCTTTTAAGTTTCAGCTCCTCTTCAGATAAGGATGCTTTGACTTTGGTGACTGTACCCTGTATGTTGGAGAGTATAGATTTCTCTACTCCATGGTGCAACCGTCGAAAAGCTGGCTTCTCTAAAAGCAATCGAAAGGTGGCTTTCTTAGCTTCACAATTCATGCCTTTTGTAGCTTCTTGCTAGCAAAGTACCATTGTTGTGCAAACTGTACTCATATCTTTTGGCGTTGACAAGCATGATGCATCACATGTTCTCTTTTCCTTTGACGGCTCTCTCGTTTTGTCATGGCCCAATACTGTCGCATCCTACGTGTGGCTTCTTGGCGAATTGAAGTTGATTACTCGGTGCGGCCATGAGGGGGCAACCCATCATGTATTGGATTGTCTTCTACATGATCTTCAGGTGAGTGAGACCACTCTATTGGATTTGAAGCTTGCTCATTGCAACCAAACTCATTGTCTGCAATCATGGGCTGCCATCCAATGTGATCCACATTTGGATGTTGTTGGTGTCCAATTGCAGCCTCCGTAGATGTGGGATGCATTGCAAGTTGCAAATTGTGTAGATAATGATTCTAGTGCACACTCCCCTCTTCCAAACTGTTCACACCTACACACATTGGTTGGTGCTGAATTTCTTCTCCTAACCTATCGGTGCGTGTATTCATGTGGGGTTGCCAGTGCCTCTGGTGTAGCATCCCCTCCTCTTCCAAGCTATTCTCACCCTCACAAACATGTTGGTGCTGAATTTCCTTTCCCAACCTGCTGATGCATCTATTCATGGGCTGCCATCCACATTGAGAGTAGAGAGAAGGCTGCTACTGTTCAAATTCTTGCTACCACATCTGATCAGCCACACCAATACCCTGCTGCAGATTCTCTCCAGTCATGATTCTCTCCAGCCACACCAATACTTGTCAACTGTAATATGTCCTTGAAATAGCTTACATCAAGGGGAGTTAGACATTGAGGTAGAGGGCTACGCAAGCCATGCTTGCTTGCTTCAAGAGAAGGCTCAGAGATAGAGGCAGATTGTTGCATGGCATGTAAGTAGAGATAGAGAAAGAGAGCTCATACTCCAGAGAGAGGCGCAACTGCTGTTCAATTTCTTGCTGCCATATCTGATCAGCCACACCAATACCCTGCTCTGCAGATTCCCTCCATCCACACCAATACCTGTCAACTGTAATATGGCTTACATCAAGCCAGGTAGATATTAATGAGACAGAGGGCTACACAAGCCATGCTTGCTTGCTTCAAGAGAAGGCTCTTGAGAGATGGAGGGAGATTGTTGTTGATTGTTGCATGGCATGTAAGCAGAGATAGAGAAAGAGAGCTCAGACTCCAAGGAGAGGGAAAGAGAGCTCAGACTCCAAAGAGAGGTGCTCAGCTACAACAGCACACGTGAAAGACAGACGGACATACAAAAGCCAGGAAATCGTTAAAGTCGTCGGCGGCAACGTTTTAAAAAACTTAAAATTATTAGTCTTCATAAGAAACTAAAAAAAGTGTGCTAAAGCATCATCCATAAGTGCCACACAAGAAGTGTCAAGGACACTACTTTTTGCATCACCTTTTCATGCTATCACCCACTAGGGTAAAAGCCCCAGTAAGTGGATATGCCCCTAAACCGAGACAAACTTCTAGTACAGTAAAGTCTGAAGTTATTTGATATCTTATTTGTATCTATCTCACTTTGTGCAACACCAAGCCATATTGGATAAATTGGATCTGAAGGTCTAACAAGCACAAAGTCACCTTTTGTCACATGTTGTTACCATATGCATGTGGTAGTGATGTGTGTGAACACACTAGGACCGCCGGGGCATTTTTTTCCTCTTTAGGAGGTTTTTTCCCCCGAGCATTGTATGTACGCCCATCACTCTAGGGCTATCTATCTTTACATTGCACACTAAGTAACACTCTCTCTATTGTGTGCCTTGAGCTTCCTTCGTCTTCTCCAAGCTGTGTGCGTTTCTCTGGAACCCTAATTCCAACAATTGGTATCAGAGCAGGTTACATCCTCCTGGGCTTAGTCGCCAGCTGCTCTAGCACACACCTGCTCACTTTCTTCGATTACAGTGAGATTTGGCAAACGCCACTTATGTACTTAACAGGTGTCCTACGAAAGCTTTGCAGTCTATTACTCCATATGAAGCATGGCATGATAGAAAGCCTTCTATTGAGCACATGCGTGTTTTTGGCTGTTTGGCATATTCTTTGGTGCCACAAGTGCAACGCAAAAAATTGGATGATAAAGCTGTCAAATGTATTTTTGTTGGTTATAGTGCTGAAAGCAAACGTTACAAGTTGTATCATCCGCAAACAAAACGTATTCTGGTTTCGCGAGATGTAGTGTTTGTGGAAGATTCTGTTCAGCCCTTGCTGTCCTGTACTAGAGACAATAATATAAGCTCACAAGACATTTATGACACTTTGTTGCCTCTTTTCAGTGGTGGAAATACGAATGTAAGTTCCAATGAGGCAAATGTACAGCCTATGGGGGTTTTTGAAAATGTTACATATCAGCCTATTACTGATGTAGATATACATGATGTACTTGATGAGGAAAGGGCTGAAAATGAGCAGGCTATAGGTATGCCAAAATGGCTGGTGCACACTTTGCGTGACAGTAAATTGGATGCACCTTTGTCTAGCCGTACTCATTCAGGCTCTCGCCATGCATCTTATGCATCAGATTGTTATGCTTTGGCTGTGTCTAGCGTACATGATGTTGAAGAGCCTCTGTCTATTGATGAAGCACAGAATTCAGAAAATTGGATGGCTGCCATGCAATCAAAATATGATGCACTTATAGAAAATGACATATGGACTTTATGAGATTTGCCTCCTGGAAAAAAGGCCATTGGTACGAAGTGGGTTTACAAGTTGAAACGCAAACCGGATGGTGAGATAGATCCCCATAAGGCTCGACTTGTTGCGAAGGGTTATGCATAGCAAAAAGGCATAGATTATGAAGAGACTTTTGCTCCCACTTGTCGTATGACTACTGTGCATTTTCTATGTGCATTGGTAGCTCATTTTGGTTGGGATGTACATTGTTACTGATTTCTTGAATGGTGACATATTTGAGGAAGTTTATGTAACGCAGCCTCGCGGTTTTGTCATAAAAGGACAAGAGGACAAAGTGTGCAGATGTAAGAAGGCTTTGTATGGGTTGAAACAATCTCCTCGTTCTTGGTATGAGAAAGCTGACACTCATTTGGTTAAACGAAGCTTTCGTAACAGTCCAACAGAAAGCACATTATATGTAAATTGTGAGGGTGATGTACTTCTCATTGTGGTTCTCTATGTCGATGATTTGCTGATCACTGGACCAAATGAGAGACATATTGCTGAATTTAAGGCTGGTTTGAATGCTACTTTCAAGATGAAAGATTTGGGGCTATTGCATCATTACTTGGGTCAGAAAAGTTACATAGAGACATTGCTATGTAAGTTTGGACTTGAGAATTGCAAACCTATTGCCACTCACATGGAAACAGGTTTGAAGTTGAGTCTACATGATGCTGGCGATCCTGCTGATGTCACTCTTTACCAAACTGTTGTTGGCTGCCTCATTTATGTATGCAGCACGAGACCAGATATTCAGTTTGCAGTCTCACAGGTCAGCAGATTTATGCATAGCCCAGGGTCTAAGCATTGGCAGGCTGTCAAGAGGATTTTTCGCTACCTTAGTGGAACTTTACATCTTGGCTTGTTTTATTCCAAGGGGAGATCATTGCCACCAGACTTACATGCTTTTTCGGACTCAGATTGGGCTGGGTGTTTTGACAGGAGAGTGTCCACAAGTGGTTTTTGTTTCATGCTTGGCAGTTCATGCATATCATGGTTGAGCAAGAAGCAACCTACTGTGGACACTTTGAGTTGTGAGGCTGAGTACAGGGCAGTCTTCACAGCTACGGTTGAGTATGTATGGCTCAGACTCCTTATGGCTGATTTGGGTGTTGGACAGGACACTGCCAACACTATCTACACTGAGAGTCAGAGCGCATTGGTAGTTGCGAGGAACCCAGTTTTTCATGCTTGCACAAAGCACATTGAGGTGCATTACCACTATGTCAGGGAGAGGTTCTCAGCAGGAGAGATCAGCTTGGCTTATGTGCCAACACAGGACAACCTTGTGATCTTTTCACAAAGGCATTGTCTCGTGAGAAGCTTGAAGCTTTCCGCAAAGCTTTGGGCTTACTCCCCTTTGTGGACTGATCATGTCCTCAGGGCATGGAACTTCCCTTTACTCGTGTGCCAGCTCTCGTTCATCGCATCACTCCAGGGGGGATTTGTTACCAGATACATGTGGTAGTGATGTGTGTCAACACACTAGGACCGCCGGGGCATTTTTTTCCTCTTTAGGAGGTTTTTTTCCCCGACCATTGTATATACGCCCATCACTCTAGAGCTATCTATCTTTTCATTGCACACTAAGTAACACTCCTCTATTGTGCCCCTTGATCTTCCTTCGTCATCTCCAAGTTGTGTGCGTTTCTCTGCAACCCTAATTCCAACACATGTACTATTGATTGAAATGCATCATTTATCTCTTCTAGTCTCCCAAAATCATCTACATCATCCATTTTAGAGAACATTATATCACCTTGTGTTTTTGGCCAAAAATCCATGAAAATAGTGTCTTCATGGACATTTGGTGTTTGTAAAGAAATGATCACGTCTTTCCAATAATCAATCATTGGCATAATGAATTTTGTGAACTCTGCATCAGGACCTTGTACATTTGACCATCTTTCCTAGTACTTCAAGTAGTCTTTGATGCCACTTACTACTTCTTCATGATCTTTAATATAGTCAAACATGGATACTAACATCAAGTCACCCTTTGGAAGATGGGGAGTTCCTGCTTCGTTCCCCCGAGGGATTCACTCTATATACAAAATGGGACGCCACCTGCGAGCGAACAACTTTGATAAAACCCCTATATACGACTGATATTAGGGAATATGACCCCCCTTTCTACGCTTATACGACAATCAATGAAGAAAACTATCATACCCCTATCTTACATATAATATTTAGGTCTCACATGATCTAACTGAGTAAAACTAGTCAAAGAGTGTGTAGCATAGTGACTAGCAACACACTAAGGAACCACTTCTGGTGATAACTAGATGTACCCTCAATGTGTCTTAGTTTGACTTTCAAACTATGTGCCCGATCAGCCTACACTTTGGCTGCTCGTCCAATTTTGACCCATCCAAAGCTGGTGTAAATCAACCCTTGACCTGCTCCAAATCAGCCCTTATCTATGACCGGCTTGATGCAAAATTTGATATGTGACCTAATTAAAAAATTTCCCTAAATTCATCCGAGTTCTAGTGCACATCGATGACCAATCGTTACAAGTAATCAACCCCGGTAATCCCCCCCCCCAAATATAGTACCCCCCTTCCTTATTTTGAAGCTTGAGAGATAAATTATTGGGGGCCTACCACTAACTTATACACTTATGTAACTTGTAAAAAACCCCCCCTCCCTTGCACTTACGTGGTGCGTTAAGTTTTCCATGGTGAATCCCCCGGGTTCGTTCCTCTTCCACAATTCAATACCACCTTCCATTGGAAGCCAATCAATTGACTTTGGATGCATCTTGTATTGCATGAGAGGGATATCTCCTTGCATGTAGAACCTGAATTGAAGAGGTTTTGAGTGTCCAACAAGTGCATCTTTAGAATCACACAAGTATCCATCAATGTAACTCTTGAAATTGGGTACACGTGCCAACATAAAAGGAGTAGGCCTTGTAGTTTGACACGATTGAAAGTGCTGCATCAAATGTGGGAAAGTGAAAGTCATGCTTGTTCTGAGTTTCTCTGAAAATTTACTAAACATGGCATCAATGTCTTCATGTGTATGACCCACCATGAGAAACCCAACTTGGATCATCTTAAAGGTTCCTCATGCCACCAATAATGACAAGTATGCAAATAGATAACGATTTTAATTTCTGACCCACAGTTATCTAGTTGCAGGAGCAAATTCTCTGGAAATTGTAAAATCATGTTGCTTATGTTGCTCTACAACCTTATGGATTGTTGTAGTATTGTGGATATCACCTTGATGGTGATCAAGTGCCTTTCTTGAGTTTAGTGCTTTTAACAATGTGGAGCTCGATGGTGGCATTGCAACTAGCTCTAAATCACCATTTTGATGTCTTTCTAACCGCTCCAAGTTTTTAAAACACAAAGATAATGATGCAATTTTAAAGTTTGGATCAGGGGCCCATAAACTAAGTGCAAAGTGACCATATCTTCCTTCCCTATGTCCATGTGTGATCATTCTTATTAAAGAGATAGGTAGTTGAGAAGATCGCTTTATCTCTTTTGATCGAAGCTTTAATCTGGGGATTGCTATCTTTTGTTGGTCCATCTTGTCATGAGTGATGCATAAGTTCTTTTGTGGATTCAACTGTGATGCCAAGCGCCATCCATAGTAAATATTTTTGCAACTTTGTTGTTGTAGCATGTGACATCGACGCTTTCTTAAGAATACATTGCGCTCTTGAAGACATTTTGTTGCTGCTAGTTGTTCTTTAATCTCTGAGTATATGTTGCATTTGGAGAACTCACTTTTCTTTGCTAAAGAAACATGTTTGAACTCTGTATTCCATATGTGATTGAAAGTGGACATAGACATTTGTTTACATCCAAGTTTCTCTAATGTTCCATTTACTTTAGCCCATATGTCTACTCGTTTGTAAACATCTAGGATGACTAATTGTGTTTCTCTTGATCCATCTTGCATTGTCCTACTTTTATGTGGCATTTGTTCTACATTCTTCTCGGCAAAGTCTCATAAAATTTCTCTTCCCATTTGTGTATGATCCCAAGCTACTCTAATTGCCCCCTTGTTTCCATGCATTGCCCTCCTTGCACCATGCTCGAATTGTGACCTATATCTGTAAAACGTGGTCTTTGGGATTCCATGGATCTCATACCATGCTTTAGCACATACAACTTTTCCATTGAACACACAAGTGTATTTTAGTGTGTCCACATTATCAATGCGACATGAAGATTCCAACATGTCATAAACATAGTGCGGTCCTCCAAATCCAATCCCCAAAGGTACTTACGTAATTGGTGTATTGCTTCTCTATCAGCTATTTGACAACATTTGTCCTGACAACAATCAACGGTTGTAGTATGTGAAATGGAATCCATAGAAGTCCTTATATTTGAAGCTTTTGGAGTAAGAACCCTAGGATTTCTATTAACCATACAATGAAGCTTTTGGAGTAAGAACCCTAGGCTTTCTATTAACCATACAATATATCTTCTTTTGTATAAAAATTGACTTTTCTCCCGCAACAAACTCTTGACTTAGATCATCTATGACATCCACGTGTCCATCTTTACAAAGTGCATGCATTTGTAGTTATTTCTATTAGTAATAGCGTTCCATCTTCAAAAGTAAGATTTTTAATAGGCCATCTCACTAGATTGATACAATCTAAGCTGTCACTTGTAGCTGTCCTTGTTGTTGGATCATAAGCCCTATCCACTATCACACCAACATCTTCTTCTCCAAGCAATTGAAAATTAATGACCTCAATGGGAAAGCTAAAAATACAACCCCAGTGCCAAGACACTTTCTACTTCCTTCTGACCATAGCATCACTATGTGTTCTTTCCAATTTTCTCGTATAGTAACCCCATCTTGAGCTTCAAGCATCTCATTATCTTCAAGTTCTGAAAAGTCCCCAAACACTTTGTCATCTACTTTATCATAAGGATTCATTTCTGTAATTGCCATAACATCCTGCATATTCCATTTTACAAAGCCACCAATAGCTTCACTAACTTTGCATGCATCGTTTGTTGGAAATGACAAATATGCTGTAACATTAATGCAACATCCAATTGCGACTGGCAAACATCCAAGTCCAAGCATTTCTCCATGGCATGTATCACTTGGTTGTGTTGCTTGAACTTTTCTAATTGCAACAACCTCTTGATTGATCATTAGGTTGATACTATCCCCACGATGAAACTCTTGCTCCATGATGCCTGGACAAATGGAAAAAATAAGGTGACATGATGTTTAGGACACAAAAGATTGATTTGTCAGAATGTAGAAAGAAACTTGCATTTTTATCAACGTATTTTGTGATGCTTATGAAATTACAACATTTCCAAGTACTAATTTTTTCACCATATGGCCCAATCTTATACCATGATGGATCTATCATAAAATGAGATTGGAATATAAGTCTACACTTTTAAAAGCATTCAAACAATACGCCATATGGCCAAATCTTTTTGCAGGGCTATGAAGTGATATTTACAAAACATTTCAAAAGCTGTATACTTTACAAAGAATTTTCTAGGGGAGAAATTAGATGGCATAGCATATCCAATGCAAAGTAAGATTAGGCCATGTGGTCAAACCAGTGTTCGGGAAAAATCATTTTCACAAACATACAAAAATCCCTCCAAGATAAATCTGAACCTGAAATTTTACAATACTAGCCAGTATTTTTGCAAAATTACACTATTTTCCATGTATTTTAAGCAGAATTTTCTCCTTCTTGCCCTCCCCTCAAGCAGCTACTTTGATTTTGCAACCGGCTCAAGGCTAAGCTGAGGCACACTTTTTCTGAACACTGGGTCAAACCAGATATGTGACATGATATTGATAAATCCCATGGCACAACGTACCAAATGCAATTCAGTAAGATTAGGCCATGTGGTCAAAATTGAGGCATTATATGTGACATGACATCGATAAATCTCATGGCATAGCATATCAAATGAAATTCCTAGTGCTTTGAAATTGGTAGTGCTCTAGTGAAAAGTCTTATATGTGCCTAAGTTGGGTCTATATACTAGTGCACAACTTGATGTACAAAGTGGACGCTATTAATGTACAAAGTGGGTACGTTATGTAAGGAGAGAAGATATACCCCCTATAGGCCTACCTCTTGGACATTAGTTCATGGTAGTAGACCAAGCACACAAAGGCTTCAAGGCCCCTCTCTCACCCGTATGTTTGGCACCAACAGAACCTCTCAACCTCTTCCCTTCTACCCAATAGGCATACCATAAAGGATAGTGATTTTTTAAACTAAAGAAATCAAAATTAATTAATTAAATACTTGGTTATATGCTAGAGAATCTGCAGAATTCTAAAAGAAAAAAAATTGAAGGCTCCATTTGAAAAAAATTTAAAATTCTCTCTCTTTCTGTCTCGTGACCTGGAGCAGATAAAGGGGAATGGGAAAGGGCAAGAATAACAACTCTAATAAAGATAATGGAGTGGAATTTTAATTTGAGAGAGAGAAAGATAGAGAGAGAAAGCTACTACTAGAAAAAATGACTGTGGAGCCCATTTATTAAAACTTAAAAATCAAAATTAATGTAGTAGAATCATTTTTAAACAATGTGGGAAACACACACACACACACACACACACACACACACACACACACACACACACACACACACACACACAGAGAGAGAGAGAGAGAGAGAGAGAGAGAGAGAGAGAGAGAGAGAGAGAGAGAGAGAGAGAGAGAGAATGCAGGTGCATTGAGATGCCAAAGTCAGTCAAGCAAGCAGAGTCGGTCCTATTTAGAAAAGAGGATTTTGGCGGGCTTGACATCACAGTGCAAGATGGAGGCCTTTTCGTGGCAAAAATGCAGGGCCTTCACCACAGCGGGTGAGAACAAAAAAAATCTCAAACTCTGAGAGGCGCATGTGGTCTTGGAGAAGAGTGGAGAGACTATCACCGCAACACGAATCCATTGTGATGTAGGAGATGGGGTCAAGCGAGAAGAGGCCAATGTGGTAGCCATGAATGAGAAACAAGGGGGGTATGAGAATTAAATGAAATTTCCTATTGATACTTTTTGAATGGACAAATGGAGGAAAATTTTCAATAGGTATCTTTATAAGTCTTTATCACATTTAATGCATTGGAGTAAGATTTCAAAATGTAAGGTAAAGCTATTGATAAAAAATATTACGGTTCCAAAATTTAAGGTAAAGGTCAGTCTAATGTGAAAGCTATTAAAAAAAATAATTCTAAAGTGTAAGCTATTGAAATAAAATAATTCTAAGGTGTAAGCTATTGAAATAAAATAATTCTTGAAGGTATCTTTTGTTTTTCATTTACATTAATTTTGATTACGTAGTGCCTGCTCATGCTCATGTTTCTCCGCCTGCTCGCGATTGGCTGGACCACACACACACACAAATCCCTCCACACACACACACATCAAGCTTTGAATACACACACACACACACACACACACACTCTCTCTCTCTCTCTCTCTCACACACACACACACACACACACACACACACATAATCGGCTGCATTTGCCTCAAGCATTCTTAATGGGTTGCAAGTACATGTCAACGTGCTACTCTCTCTCTCTCTCTCTCTCTCTCTCTCTCTGTCTTAATCGGATGCATTTGCCTCAAGCGCAAGGCTCATTTTTGAAGGGTGACTCTAATCATTCATTTGAAGGGTAAATTTTTACCTATCCTTCATTAAGCTATATTTAGGTAAAAATTAGAAGGGCTCCATCTCCATCTCCTACTGGCTCATACGTTAGTTTATTCATTAGTTTCTGAGATGCTTCAACGAGAGCCTCACCTCCTAGGTAGGCTCCTAAACTCGAGATGCTACCCTTTAAAAGAGAACTTGCAATTTGATCACACAACCGCCCGCGCTTAGACTCTCATGCAGACACCGTAATCAGGTCAGCCAACCTGCACAGCTGAACAGCAGCTGCGTTTACTTTATTAAAAAAACCCAGTTGTTCGTCCCCGATGCTGGCCCTCGCCCTCCTGGACGTCGCCTACGCCCTCCTACAGTTTGCACCCTCGCCCTCCTACAGTCTGCCTCGCCTCACATCCCCTGTCGAGACTTCTTGTTTTTCGCCGTTGCGGTTCTCCATGGTCATTGGCTTCTGCAGGCTTGTTTTCTTTTCACACAGGGTATCTTTCAATTATTTGGTGATTTTCCCATTTTCTGCAATGGGGTACCCCCTACTCATAGATTTTTCAATATTCTATCCTTCTTTCGAAGGGAAAAAATATTTTTGCCCTTCAATGAAAGATAAAAGTGCTCCAAAAGGGCGTCGAAGCTTTCAAAAATGAAGGATAAAAGTGTCTCCGAAGGGCGTCGAAGCCTTTAAAAATTAGGCCTGCTCAAGCGTTCTTAATGGGCTGCAACATGTCAGCGCGCTACTCTCTCTCTCTCTCTCTCTCTTTGTGTGTGTGTCTCTCAAGCAGCCCATCTTCACACTTGGTTTCTCACAAGTGGTTGCTTCCTAAACAGCGAGGCTCTCTCTCTCTCTCTCTCTCTCTCTCTCTCTCTCTCTCTCTCTCTCTCTCTCTCTCTCTCTCTCAACCGACTACTTCCTAAACAACAAGCTACTCTCTCTCTCTCTCTCTCTCTCTCTCTTTCTCTCTCTCTCTCTCTCTCTCTCTCTCTCTCTCTCTCTCTCTCTCTCTCTCTCTCTCTCTCTCTCTCTCTCTCTCTCTCTCTCTCTCTCTCTCTCTCTCTCTCTCTCTCTCTCTCTCTCTCTCTCTCTCTCAAGCGACTAGATCAGTGCGCTAAAGGCCATGATGCTTGGCTGTCGATCTGTAGAGGGTGAAAACTTATACCAAGTTACATTAAAAAAGGACCTATTATGCGCGTGTAAGAGAGATTGAGAGTGACAACAATACCACCCCCCACTTGCCTATGCCTTCTAGCAGCTCCAAAGTTGCACATTGTGAGTATTAGAGCCTCCTGTTTATTGTTTGACATTGTCAAGCGGTGCTTGAGTGCATAGACTAGGTACAAGTACCATGCCGAGGGTCACCCTCTAGAGCTACTCCTTTCGTATGGGATACAATGAGACTGGCACTCCCAAAAAATTTCCCCATTTAGGTTTTTTGCGGCAATGAAGCCCTGCCAAAAAAAAAAAAGATTCCTAGCAACTAGAAAATTTTACTAGAATCCTTATAATCCAACCATGGCGAGCGATGATGATGCTCACAGAAGCCACTAGTAGAGACCTCAAAGGAAAACTCTACCTAATGCTGTGATACAATAAGAAGAATAGCCACAAGGACCCCCGGAGCCATTGGAGTTCGAGCTGGAGCAATACTCCATCAATTGTTATGTCAATGTGGATGTTATGCTTGCCCACAAAGCAAGTGTGGCTATGGGTAACTTTAGAGAGGTGGGTGAATGTTCATGTTCCAATAGCTCTATTCTTCACCTTACACACCATCGACACCAATGCACCAAATCTAGGGTCCAACCTAAATTTACAAGGATTTTTTGAGTTGTAACCATGGGGACCAGATTTGAGAAGCGCATGCGAAGTGTTGTGCACACTGATAGAGAATTTTCATTGCCATGTCACTAATTTTGAAGGCCACCAACAGGATATATTGCTCATGAGACCCTTGGTGCAGAGAGCTCTGAACGTAGAGAAAGATAAAATTACATAGAATGAAAGAACCCACACTGTTGAAGACAGAGATAGATGCACTGCGATGGAGAATCCAACATCGGATAACTTACAGAATCAACAAATTAGGTGCCTTCCAACTCCACACTCAGCATTTCTAGATAACTCACCCTCATAGGTGGAGTCAAGGAGAAAAGGGAGTGGCCATGGAGTACACCAATAGGCAGGTGTTGAACACTCCTCTCAATAAGGATTATAAAAGTTCATGGCTCTATAACCTACGGAGGGCTGCAAGGAGCAACATCACCTTGGCTAAGAGCAAGGCCGAATGCCCACCAAAGCCTTATTTGGGAGCCATGTTACTTTTGACATGTACCTTCTACTATGCATTGGATAGGTTGGATCAGTTCCTACCTCCTTGGGATGTACCGGCCATTGCGGTCATTGAAAGCAAAATGATGATACTATAAGAGCAGGTTGAAGAAAAATAAAAGGACAAGAAATGCCACGAGGAGAAAAGAGAAAGCCGGAGGAATTCGAGACTGCTCACAGCAAACAATCGTCTTCCCCATGGAGAACAAGAATCACAAAGCCAAAAGAAACACATGTTGAGATCGCTCACAACAAACAACTATCGTCCCCATGGAGAACAAGAAGCACAAAGCCAAAAGAAACACCTGCTGAGGCCTCCAAGGATGATGATGATTAGGATGGAGATTATGAAGCCCTTGAGCCCATTTCAAATTTTAACATGGAAGTAATTGTGGAGCAAAGCAATGAACTTCTCAAGAAAATAGTTGTAGAAGATGTATCAGTAATAATAACTGCTGGATCCTTTTTGATGTCCATAGAGGCTAGATTAATTAGAGAAATCGCGGTGTCTATGAGCCCAAACAATGATTTTATACAAAAGCTCACCCAGGCTATAGATGAAATGCAAGTAGAGAAACTAAACCCCAAGTGGATCAAGAAGAGAGAGAAGAAAGAGAGCATGAAGCTGCTTGTGAATTGGCGTGCCAAAAGTGTGAGGTTGAAATGAATGATAAAGGCAAAAGAAATTTACAAGAGGGATAGGGGGTCCCTCTGACAGGCCACCACCTATGACTGAAGACCATGAGGCAATAATGTCTGAGCTTAGAGAAGCTCTAGCAAAAGAGGAAGCTAGTACACACCTAACGACCACACAAGGGCCTTTGGCAAACATTATGGAGTCCTTCATTACTTTCTACAAGGATGTTAAGGCAACAATGCAAGAACTAGCCAAACAAAGGTTTGCACAAGAGGTAGAGATACAAAATACCGAGCCACTCAAGAAGTCGCAAGCTCAAGAGTCAAGATGCTAGAGGAAGAGCTACAAAATTCCTTGTAAGCCAATGTTGAAAGTCAACAAGAACTACAAGTACCATTGCTTGATAATCTGAAGATGGTGGTAAGAGCACAGGTGGACCTCAACTTTGTAGACCTACAAACCAGGCATCTAAGATGGTAGAAGGAGGAGATGAGGCATAAGAATGTGCTACTATAGGTGTATCTAGAGGCCTTCATCTCTTTGTTTCAAGTCACAAACACAGAAGCACAAGCACAATAGAAGCAATTTGCTGCAACTCTACAGAATGCAAATGACAAGCTCACATAGAATCTCCAAGAATTGGACGCCAAATAGCTGATTTAGAGCAAGAGAAAGAGAGAGAGAGAGAGAGAGAGAGAGAGAGAGAGAGAGAGAGAGAGAGAGAGAGAGAGAGAGAGAGAGAGAGAGAGAGAGAGAGAGAGAGAGAGAGAGAGAGAGAGAGAGAGAGAGAGAGAGAGAGAGAGAGAGAGAGAGAGAGAGAGAGAGAGAGAGAGAATCTAGGTCGACCTAGACACCACACATTTTAGCCTCGAGAGTCTCAAACAAGAGAATGCACTACTAGAGAAATCCCACAACCCGACGGAAGTAACAGTCAAGGAAGCCCTAGACGAGGATGTTAAAATGGAGCAAATGCTCACTTTGGTAGAACAACGATATGAAAATTTAGAGAAGGCTTACAAATACTTTTAGAGAAGAAGTTGTCCCTACAAGGCTGACTCCATCAGTTTTACCAAGTGGTTCCATGCCTACCCAAGCTGAGCTTACAAGAATATGATAGCTCCTCTCGAACAGCCGAGGTGAAAATGTTGACATACTTGACCAAATTAAAAGTCAAGAGAGGGAGTTTGAGGCATGAAAGGAATTGGAATTCCTACAAGGGGAGAATGAGAGGTTATAAGAACAAATCATGAAAACCCCCATCTCCACACCTTACACGAAAGGGAATCTCAATTGCCCCTCTGCAACAAGAAAAGGTCCCACTACCTCCTCTCAGCCCACTTCCCTGTGACTCAAAAAACTTGTTATCCCTTGAAGAAGCTGACCTAGAGTAGGAATTTAGCAAGGAGTATTTACACATACATACATACATACATACATACATACATACATACATACATACATACATACATACATACATACATACATACATACATACATACATACATATATATGTATATATATATACACACATACACACACACACACACACACACACACACACACACACACACACACACATATATAACCTGCTATCACTTTTGGTGGCACTAGTGAAGACAAAACATTCCCACGAATGTTTTCTACAGTTCAGCAAGAGCTCGCAATTGAATCTGTTGATCAATTCCCAAGCCATATGTCTCCATTTATCGACGAGGATCTCGCCAATGGCTTTGATCCTAATTTTTGTTGGGGGGAAAATGCATAGGTTCAGACATGGGCACAAAGGTAGCAGCTAGGAGAAGAGATTCGCAACATCCTACCAGAAGATATCGACTGAATTGTCTTCAAGTTGACTATTGCGTGGGATACAGAGAAACAGAATTAGATGAGATGGATGTGCAGATACCTCAGATATTTCTAGATCTGATAGCATCTTCTGATGAAGATTCAGATATCAACACTGATGAAGAAACCAGAATTATGAACCTTGTTAGTCGAGAAACAGGAAAGATGAAGGTAGAATCTCCTACTTCTTCCTCTACTAGCTTGAAACGGGTAAATAAAATTGGGGATATGACCATACTAGACATAGATGGCCTTTCTCAAGAAGAAACATGGAAAGTGTTTGAGTTCATATACAATTTTGCTCATTATGGCATATTGTATAAGGATTTAACATAGAGACAATCTGTCTCCATGATTGTGGCTGGATTCCAAGGTATGCTGAGAGCATGGTGGGATGACTTAAGTGTTGAAAGCAAAACTTATATTATGCAGGGAGGACCTGAAGGCAGAGAAAACTTTGATAATGTTATCTCTTTATTCTTTGCTACTCTTGTCATGCAATTCTTGGGTTCTACCAGCAAGATCCAAGATAGCAATCGTGAAGCTTTTTTCCGAAGTAAGCTCTGTGACCTTACTCAGGTAAAGAAATATCAGCAGCATATGACCCAATTGATGTACCGGTTTCCAGGTGGTTACTTTAAAATTGAGTACAAGCAGTATTATGTGAATTCATTTCTGAATCTTTTGCCAATTTAATTAAGGAAATAATTAAAGCTGCTGGATTACATATTGATGAAAATATCTCTATTGCCCAAATCAATTCTTTCATCAATGAAATCACAGATCTTGAGTGTGTTCGACTGAGGGTCAAGCGCGATATTAAACAAGTTAAGGGATTCAACTCCAGCTTCTGCACCAAGGAGACTAAAGCTAAATAGCTCGGATGCAAGAAAGCTGAAGAATGAAAATGCAAAGTTAAACTACATCGAAATAAGTCTGGAAAAAAGTTCAAGGTAGTTAGAAAGAAGAGAAAACTCAACAAGGAAGAAAGACAACAGGTAAAATGCTACATTTGTGGTAATCCTGGTCATATTGCTCCTAATTTCCCAAAGAGAAAGAAAGAGTTTGGGAATGCTGTGTTAAAAGACAGGTATGAGTATGAAGTCATCTACTGCAATGTCTTACAGAAGAAGGATTTCCCTATTCGGAAATACTCCTTATAAGATTCTGATGACTCCGACTTGTCTACTAAAGAATCTAGTGCAAAATCAAACCTAGCTAAAGAACCTGTTTTTTCTGACGACAGTTTAGCTAATGATAGCTTCAACAAAATGTCCAACATGGTAAGGAAGCCTTATCAATTTTCCAAATCTGTTAGGTATGACTCTTCTCCAACAGATGAAGTTACAACGAGTACTAGTGAAGAATTAGATACATGGCAAAGGGGTTCAAGGCCCATGAAAATGAATTTGTCAAAGAAGGAACAACAACGCTATCGCCCACTGCCTCTATTTAGGAGTATGGTCGAACAAACTGTTGACATTTTCAATAAACCTGAATGGAAGCAACAAATAAATCAACGTTCTAATTTTGTTGGCCAACCTTCTCCAACGGTACAACCATCCAGAGTTACTGAATACGCATCTGCTTCAACTTCTATCCCTCGACAAACACCTATGGAGCATGCTTCCACTGCTGTCCCTTGTCATTTTCCAATGGAGCACGCAACAAAATTTATTCAGGTATGTAGTAAGAATGATAAGGCCATTCTAGATGCTATCCAAGCCATACATCTAGACTGTAAAGAACTGAGTGCATGCCTAACTTCCATGGAATCTCAATTGGCTGCTATTGAAGCCAAAATGGATCAAACCTATGCTATTGCCAATAATCTCTCTGATATGGCCCGTCAGTGATTGGATACCTGATCACATCATGAATGTTTGTGATGTCATTCACTTCACTCCAAATTCAATAGAGCAGTCTATTATGAAGTTTGGATTAAATTTCCTCATACCCAATCATTCCATGTGGATGCATTATGGGACTTCGGGTCTCTGATGTCCTATATCAATCAACCCTTAGTCCCACCTCACTTGGCTGAATATCTACCTTTTGGTATCACAGTTTCTTATGCAAACAACACCAGATGTAGAATTCAAAAGGTAGTTTCTTGTAAGATTGCTATTGGAACCGTTAAGTTTCTGATTACCCTATATCTGCACCCCCATCCAAACACAAATCTTACACTTGGAGTAGATCTAGTCTCTCAGATAACACCTTTCTCAGTATTTCCTGATCTATCTATATAATTTTGTGTTCAAGATATTGCTCACTAGGTCATCACTAAATCTAGAGGAGCTCTTCTTCTAGGGGGGATGATTCCCACTCTCCCTTATCCTGAGAAAGATGAAAGATTTCAGCAATGGTTTCAATCAGAAAGAAGCAAATACTCCACAAAACTAGAAGCAATCCAAGAATTGCTTACACGACAGACTAGTGACAACCCATTAGAATTCTAGGATAGAGAACAATATTTGTTGTCTCTTTTTGGAAACCCTCCCTACTACAGGATTGAAAGCAACCCATCCTGGAATGTCTTTAGAGGACACTAAACTATGCAATGAGGAGATTGGATAGCTGCTAAAAAATGGACTAATCTCTCCTAGTAATAATGCCTTTGCTTGCCAGGTTTTCTACGTCAATAATCACTTTGAGCAAAAGCCGGGGAAGAAACGACTTGTTATCAATTACAAGCCGATTAACGATTGGCTTAAACCTCGCACGTTTCCTCTACCACTGAAGAACAATCTTCTTCGAAGAATTAAGAGCTGTAGAGTTTTCTCTAAATTTGATCTCAAAAGTGGTTTTGGCAATTCAAAATACATCCAGCTGACAGGCACAAAACAAGTTTTGTGGTACCCGAGGGAATTTTTGAGTGGAATGTTCTGCCTACGGGTATTAAACCTGCTCCTTTTTTATGTCAGGAGAGGATTGAAATAATTTTTGCAGATTGCAGGGAATTTCTACTCTTGTATATTGACGATATTTTGGTGTATTCCAAAGATGTCAATAGTCATGACAAACATCTGCATCTGTTCTTAAAGAAATTGCAGAACACAGGTCTTGTCTTAAGCTTAAACAAGATTGAGCTTTGTCAATCTCAGGTAGCTTTCCTTGGAGTAGAGATTTTCTTGGGGTGTATCAAAATGCAGCCCCGTGTTCTTAACAAACTACAAAGTTTACTTGAGATTTTTACTGAAAAGAAGCAGCTCCAATCCTTTGTTGGCTGCTTACAATGGATAGCTCCCCAATATCCTCATTTAGCTAAGATCTACTCATCTTTAAGGATCTGGAACGCAACACTGACTTATTCTGGACTGACCAGATGACAAGGACGGTTCAACAGATAAAGCAGGTCTGCAGTCATTTACCACCTCTACAAATTCCATATGATAAACCTTTGGTGGTCTACTCAGAAGAAGCTTGGGGCGGCATCCTATGTGAAGAAACCGAAAATGGCCCTATCATCTGTCGATGGGCATTAGGACGTTTCAAAGATCCAGAAGTCAAGTATCATTCTATTCAGA